>NW_024423319.1:17719662-17751362 GCF_017311325.1 Ursus maritimus | reverse complement strand
ATGTAGTTTGTGAGGATTTTTATTTGGATTATATTGAGCTTATAAAGTAAGTTATAAGAATACTCATCTTTTAACACAGAGTTACCTTATTTAAGAATGAAAGATGCTTTTCCATTTGTTCCAGTCTATTTTTGAGTCTTTTAGGAGAATTTGACATTTTTTCTTACGTAAGTTTGCAGATTATTTGTTAAATTCATTCCTAAGAAGATTAATCTCCCATTTATTCCTGTAAATAAGGTTTCCTCTATCATTATCTCCTGTTTATTATTTGTTTACATAAACTATTGATTTTTATGCTAATATTATCTTATTATTTTACTGAATTTGCTTACTGTTTGAGATTCTCTTGGCACTTGTCAGTATACTAACTTACCTACACGTGGAGGTAGTTTTACTTCTTCATTTAGTCTTATGTATGCAATCGGTTTTTTTCTTGTCTAATTAAACTTGCTAATGCTTCTAGTACAACTTTAAACAGTAGTTGATACAGTGGAAATCCTTGCCTTGTTTTTCCTTTTAATGGAAAAAATTCCAATGTTTCTCTATTAAATAAGATTCTCACTTTAGGATATATTTATCTTATGTATTTTATATATCCTAAAACTAATATCTTATTTTATTTTGGGGGCTTGTCAAATGCCTTTTTAGGATCAATGGAAAGAATGACATATTTTAATTAGATTTATTAATATAGTACATGTTTTTAATGGTTTGTCTAATATTGAACCAACTTTGCATTACTAGAATAAATCCCAACTGATCTGGTGTATTATTTTCTTGGCATTGGATTTTGTTAATATTTTTTAAATTTTATTTAATATTCTTGTTTTGATACTCATGAGTGATATTGGTCTGTAGTTTTTCTTTTTATTACATCTGGTTTGGACAATGTTATGCTTAGTTCAAAAAGGAACTTAGAAAGATTTATTTTTTCTTTTTAGTGCTCCAGAATAATTTCTAGAGCATTAGATTATCTGGTCGTAGAAGATTTTCTAGAATTCCTCTGTGAAACTTTCTTGGCTTGGTGCTTTTTTGGGGGGGGGGTTACTTAATAAATGCTTCTATTTCTTTAGCTGCAAATTGGTCTGCTTGAGCTTTTTTTAAAAAAAGTAGGGTAATTTCTGGTAATCTATATTTCCCTAAGAAATTATCCATTTTATTTAGATTTTTAAATGTATTTGAAAGATGTTTGCAAATTAGTCTCTTGATTTTTTATAACTGTCATGTGTTCCAATTGTTGTTTCTTTCTTGTTATATCTTATGTTGGAAATTTGTGCTTTCTCCCTGTTTTATTGATCATGTTATCTAGTGAGTCACTTTTTTTTTTCAAAAAAGTACAAGACTTTGATGTATTATTTATAGTCTCTTCTCTACCTCATTGGGTTTTTCTTTTATCTTTATTCTTTTATCTTTCGTTTTTGCACTTTCTTTTGATTTACTTTTTTGTTCTTTGTCTTCTTTTATGAGCCAGGGACTCATTCATTTATTCATTTTTATTGTTAAACAGTTTTAGTGTGAGGACCAACCTGCCAGATGTAGGTGTGTGGAACCCAACCTTTGACTTTAAACTTTCTTTGTAAGTTGCATTATATGATATAGATATTATATTTAGTCCCTTCTCAGTGAGAGAGTTTAGTAGCCTAATTTAACCCATTTACATGCCTTTAGTTTTTCCATAGACATTTATCGATAACTGAGTTATAAAAACTGTCTTTGGANTACTTTTGGGTATATATAGAAAATAAATGCTTCCAATATCTGTTTGACCTCACAATAGCCTAATTTTCAATTTTACCCATTTTTATAACAATAACATTTGGGCATATATCTCCTACAAAATTATTCTGAATCTTTGATAGGATATCTGTATATAAAAAACAATTCTTTTTAAAAAGTATTATTGAACACCACTCCCTAAGAGTGTCTGTCTTCTAAAAATGATAAAAGGCAAAAGAAACACTCAAAGCAAAGATCATTTCTCTAATAGAAACTCCACATGAGATAATTTTTTATTAGAATTCCAAGCATCATGATGTTGTAGAAAATCTTCAGAGTGTTAGGAATGAATAGCAACACATGTGTTGTTGTTTTGGTTCAGGTAATTAGCAGCTAAATTATTCTGTGGAAGTCATTCAGCCTTCTGGTTTCAGTAACCTGACTGAAAAATGGTAAGATTGTTGTAAGACTAGGTAAAAGACCATTATAATTACCAAGTTTTGGGTGATGTTG
Source organism: Ursus maritimus (assembly GCF_017311325.1). Taxonomy (NCBI): domain Eukaryota; kingdom Metazoa; phylum Chordata; class Mammalia; order Carnivora; family Ursidae; genus Ursus; species Ursus maritimus. The sequence continues at coordinate 17,749,133 of NW_024423319.1, read as the reverse complement.
GTAGCAGTAGTTATGATGAGAAATAGTGGGAGTCTGGATAAAATTTCAAAGTAAAGCCGTCAGGATTTAGTTTAGATTTGTGGTATGAGTTACTCACTTTATTTAACACAATTAAGATCGTCTGTTAAATGGGGATAAAATCAATGAGAATTTCTTCGTCATGAGGAGATTGTTGTGGTTAAGGGAGCTAGTACGTGTAAAATGTTTAGCATAAAAGAGGCACCTGAGAGGCTCCGTCAGTTGAGCATCTGACTCTTGGTTTTGGCTCAGGTCACCATCTCAGGGTCCTGGGATCCCCCCCCCCCACCAATGGGACTCCATGCTCAGTGGGGAGTCTGCTTGAGGATTCTTTCCCTCCCCTGCTGCCCCTCCCCCACTAAAATAAAAAACTAAATGTTTAGCATAATGCTTGTGACATACTGAATGATCAACTAAAGATAATTCTATTTTAAGGGGCTTTAAGAAGGAAGCCTGTGGCCCCAAGGCAGTAGCTTAGTCAAATCCAATTCAGTTCTCTAGCCATGAAGAAGGCCAGGATTTATTTTGACTTTGCAACTATGATATGGGGAAAAGAAAATATCAGAAAATATTTTTCAGTCTCCTTGCCTTTTGTTCTGCTGGTGAGGATTATTTCATGCTAAAAAAAAAAAAAAAAAAAAAAAAGAACAACAACAGGCATCCATTTTTAAAATGGTGCCATTTTGAGGTCAAGGTCATGTCTTTGCCTTGCTATTACTGGTCTAGACTAAAGAGTGAAACTTGGAAGATCTGGCTTATTCCTAAAGACATTTTTGTTTTATATACTTAAATTGTAGAACTCCACTAACAAGCTTTCCTCTCTGATTCCATTTAAAGAAACTTGAAGAGCTAATAGAAGTGTATGCATCAGTACCAGTCATAAAAATAAGGTACTTTCTATGCATGATATGTACTTTTATATGCTTTCTTCTCCCCATCAATGCTAATAAAGTACTGTAGTTCCATGTAAACAGCCACATCTGTCCCACTACTTCAGCCTCATTTATTTAGTGATATTGGAAAGTTTTATAATGGTCTGTCATATCACTTTTTCTTGCATGTATGTTCTTGTTTAAAAGTCCCAGAAGGCCCATAAAGGCTTTATTTTCTCAATATAATGTTTTGTAGATATATAAAATTAAAAAATTCAGTCCTTGGGAATCATCTCTGATTTCATTGCACCATTCTTTCTGATGCCTTCCTTAAGAACCTATCCTAGGCAACTGGTTTGACTCATAATAAAATCCAACGGAGATTGTCCGCAAGAAATTAACCTAGGTTTCTCAGTCAGCAGAAGCTAATCTCCACCTAGTTTTCTGCTACCCTCTAGTGATCACAGGCAACACCAGCCTACAGGGAAAGCAGATTAACCCTCTATGTGCTGGAAGCAATTGTCCAAACTAAGCAGCAACTCTGCCCAAACTGGTTGTGTGTGAGTGTACATTTGAGTATATATGTGAGTTTTGGATAGGAGAATAAAAGTATTTCAGAGCGGGGGAGAAGTGACCTTATGATATAGGTCAGAAATAAGTAACATAGCCTGCTGTTATGTTTGAATCCTGTTCAACCTCATAGGCAAAGCATGTTTTGGAAGAGAACTGATGTCTGATTAGAATAATTCCTAAAGTTTCGCACAGAATAAATGCAGAAATGTGAGATGCAACTGTAAATGAGTTAGATAGGCACTATAAATCAGCCTGTAGTTAGGAAATAATTTTTGCTTAAAGTACATAGATACAAAAGGTTTGGGTCCTGAGTAGGCACACACATTTACAAAAATCTCAAAAAGTACCACTGGAGTCAAAATAATGAAGCAGTGAGTTCTATATCATGAAGAAAACACATATATCTTTGCCAGACATTCGGTACCTGGTTCACATACAAGTCTAGCAGATGCCCTGACTTTGGTGAGCCCTGTGCTTCCCAGGTTCTCAGTGACTTGATACATGGACTTTCCCAACAGGGGGTCTTACAATCTTTCGGGGAAACTGAGAACAGATTTTTTAGCTTATCTAATTCTGTAAGTCTTGAATAGTGGCAATATTACCCTTTCCTAACACGGCCAGATTTGTGCTTGCTGCTTGTTCTTCAGTACGAAGCAAGTTGTTTTCTGGGAATACATACTTCAGGGGCAGAAATATAGAGAAAAGCTGGAGAACTATTATTATCTCAAGAAACAGGAGAATGATTATCTGGGGAGCAGAGTGGTGCAGGGGGATACTAGAATACTGGCAATGCTAGCTTTCTTAACTATGATTATGATGTGAATAGTGGTCCCGCCACTAGGTCCACTCCTTAATGCCCGCAATTTGTGAATGCGCTAGTTTACATGGCAAAAGGGACTTTGCAGGTGTGGTAAGTGAGGGATCTTGATATGGGGCCATATGCTGGGTTATCTGGGTGGGACCAATGCAATTACGAGAGTCCTTATCTAAGGGAGATAAGAGTGTCAGAGAAGGAAATACGACTATGGAAGCTGGAAGCCGGGATCAGTGTGGGAGAAATGTGAGGATGCTACCCTACTGGTTTGAAGATGATGGAAGAGGCCAAAAGACAAGGAATGCTTTTGGTCTCTAGAACCAAGAAAAGGCAAGGAATTGAATTCTCCCCTAGAGCCTCCAGAAAGAATGCAGATCTACTGACACTTGGTTTTAATTCTGTAAGGCACATTTTCAGAGTTCTGACCTACAGAACCTTAAGATACTATTTTAGTGTTCCTTTTTAAATCACTGCCTTAGAGTCCTTAGAGTTTGCAGTATACATTTACAACTAGTGTGTGTCTACCTTGAAATGACACAATGCCACTTTCCATTTATTGCAAGTACCTTATAACAGAGTATTCCTAATTCCCCTCTGCAGTGCTTTATGACTTCGCTCTTACTCATTTCGCTTACCCGTGTGTTATAATCACATGATACATTGTTACTATCATTACTCTAGGCAGTTGTTTTTAGATTAAGAAAAAAGATTACGTTTCACCTTCATTTATTCCTTCTCTGAGCCTATTTTCATCTTTATATAGGAGTTTCTGACCCTCCTCTTAACCTAATTCTGGGAGTCTTTATTTAATAGTGGCAATGTTGGCTTCAAAAGCAAGATGATTTTTTAAGTCCAGAGGAGATAACAGAGAACACTGGTAGAGCTAATTATGTAGGTAATTACAAAATATAATGTAATCGCATATTTCTTATTTCATCTCTTAACTGGCTTTCAAAAGCAATGTATAAAACAATATGTATATAAATGTATGACTGAGGCTATAACATATAAAAATACTATATATTTGACAATAGAACAGAGAGTTGTGGAAAGGAATTGTATTTCAGTAAGGAACTGACACCATATGGTAAGTTGAATTCATGAGGTGATTAAAATAGCATGTGTTTTATAAATAAAAATAATTTTGAGATTTAAAATGTATTGATATGATACAACTGAGTCAAAGTATCAGCTTGCTATCAACTGAGTCATTTGCTTTCAGCCTGAAAAAGTTCTCTCAATATTTCCTGTAAAGTGGATCTTCTAGAAACACATTGTTCCAGTTTTTAAAAAATCTGGTAATGCCTTTATTTCACTCTCATTTTTTTACAGAGCTATAATTCACATACCGTAAGTTTACTATTTTGAAGTATAGTTCAATGTCTTTTCAATTCATAAGGTTGTGCAGCCATCACCACACTGCTGTGTAATCTCACAAGCATTTTATCACCCAAAGAGAAACCTCAGACCCTTTAGGTGCTCCTCCCCTGTTCCCTCATCCCGCTGAGCTCTAGGCAGCCACTAATCTACTTTCCCTCTTTATAGATTTTCCTATTCTGAACATTTTATCAAAATGGAATCATACAATATATGCACTTTTTTGGTCTGCCTCTTTCATCTAGCATAGTATTTTCAAGGTTCATCCACACTGTAGCTTGTATCAGTACTTCATTCTTTTTATGGCTAAATACTATTCCATCGTATCCGTATATCACATTTTGTTTATCCATTCATCATCTGATGGACATTTGGAGCATTTCCATTCCTTGGATATTATTAATAATGCTTCTATAAACATCCATGGAAAAGATTTTGTGTGCACATGTGTTTTCAGTTCTCTTGGGGATATAGGCAGGAGTAGAATTACTGGGTCTTATGGTAACTCTATGTTTCACATTTTGACGAGCTGCCAAGCTATTTTCCACAGTGGCTGCTCCATTTTACTTTCCCACCATCAGTGTATGAGTACTCCATTTCTCCATACCTTTGCCAACATTTATTGTTTTCTATTTTTTTTTTAGAAAAAAATTACAGCTACCCTAGTCAGTGTGGGATGATATCCCATTGTGATTTTGACTGATGATGTTGAACATTTCATGTGCTTGTTAGCCATTTGTATGTCTTTTTTGAGAAATGTCTCTGTTCAGATACTTGCCCATTTTTAAATCGGGTTATTCACCTTTTTATTGTTGAGTTTACGGGTTTTTTCTGAGTTCTGGTATTAGAATCTTAACACATGTATGATTTGTAATCCTTTTCCATTCTGTAGGTTGTATTTTCACTTTTTTTTTTACCTGGAGAACAGTTGACACACAATGTTACGTTAGTTTCAGGTGTATGGATAATGGTTCAACGACTTTATATCTTATGTCATGCTCACCATAAGTGTAGCTACCAGCGGTTGCCATACAGCACTATTATACTTTTTAATGCCTTAATAGTGTCCTTTTTACAAATTCTGATGACATCTAATTTATCTATTTTTTCCTAGGATGTTTGTGTTTTTTTGTGTCAAATCTAAGGAACCATTACCCAACTCAAAGCCCCAAAGATTTACACCGTGGTTTCTTCTAAGAGTTTCATGGTATTACTTTCTACATTTAGATATTTTATCGATTTAGAGTTATATTTTGTGTATGCTATAAGGTATGGATTCATGTAACCCAAGATTATTCCAGAACTGACCATGTAAATTAGCATGGTGCTCAGGACATGGACTTTAGGGTCACACCACATACTATGTGAGAGGTGTGTTTAGATGTCCTGTTGGGAGGTTTTCTCAAACAAAATAGGGGATCCTACAGTCTGGACCCAGAGCTAGTCTTCTGGGGAAGGTCCAGTGAGCACCATATTTGGCACATGTAGTTATATCAAATAAGAGAGTCACAATTTCAAAAAGGCATGAAATCATTGCATTACCACTGAAGAGGATGCATGAAACTGATGCACCTAGTTTAGAGCCTCGCATAGAGAAGGCACAGAATAAAGTGTACCAATTGTCATTACTTTTCTCTTATTTAACTATTTTCACAAAGATATAATCACTGAGGATGGTTCAATAAGCATTCACACTTTTCCTGGCAAAAGAATCATTCTGGAAAATATTTGGTTTATTGGGTTGGGGAAGCATGCATTTTCAGTATTAAACAAAACAAACTTAATGTTCAAGATTTCCAACTACTAGATTTAAGCACAACAAACCAAGCATATTAAATAGTCTTATTCAAGACTCAGTAAAAACCATCCCCAGAAATTATCTATTGCTAATATAATAATCTATTTTCATTTAGATAAGTTCTTATGTTTTCAAGATTTAATATAAAGAAAATTCCTTTTGACAGTGTCTTGAAGATAAAAATGGGGATTTGTGTAATGTTCATTGTTTCAGATTCAATTTCCCAACACCCACTCCTGAAGAAATGTATTTAGCATTACCTTCATTATACCCCCCAACAAATAATGTTTATTCCAAATGGATCATATCTATAATCTCTTCCCTCTATTATTCTATTATCTTCAGTTAAAATTAATCTGTTTCATCTATTCAACTCAATTTTAACTACAAAGATTTATGAGTACTTAAAAACATCCAGCTCAATTGCTTTCAAATATAAAAATACTAATTTCATTGTCCTTGAGACTATTATTATTTGACTTGCATGATGCTTAATATAGGTTGTCTTCTGAAACATTATTAGATTTTCTTTTTAAATAATTTCATTTATTCCAATTTTAGAAGAATTTTACAATGTAATTTGAAAATAAATTATTGTTCTTTCAGTGCTATCAGTAGGAATATTACTAAATGAATTTATTCCTTTGGATTACAATTAATTGCTCTAAATGGCACTCTATGTTCTGGAGAAATATTTTGTTTTATTAGCCTCAATTGTTATGATACAAATCTCATGCCCAATCTCACAGTCATTGTGGAGAAGGGTTATGGAGGAAAGGAAACCTGCTCCGAGCGTTTGGACATAAACAAAAGCACAAATGGATTGACTGATGATTCACAAATAAGGCCCTTATTTTCCTACCACGGTTAACTTTTTTTTAAAGATTTTATTTACTTATTTATTTGAGAGAGAGAGTGTGGGGGGGAGAAGCAGACTCCCCACTGAGCAGGGAGCCTAATGCAGGGCCCAGTGTGGGACCCAACAGGCAGCTCCATGCGGGGTGATGCAGGGCTCCATGCTGGCCCAATCCCAGGACCCTGGATCATGAGCTGAGCTGAAAGCAGACACTTAACTGACTGCACCACCCAGGAGCCCTCCCTACCACAGTTAACTTCTAAGCCTTTCTAGTGCTCCATAGGTTAGACACAAAGTAGAACTAGCATCCCCAAAAGTTAATGCTGTTTTATGTCAGGCCACTAAACAATTACTCAGTACCTTATTGGGACCAAGAGCTACACCGGGTACCAGAGATATAAATGCATGGTCTTTGTCATGGACTTCTGAGTATTTAGTCAGAAAAAATAGATCCTTGTTATATACAGGCCACAGCAGAGGTAAGTACAAGAACTTTCATGAGAGATGAAGGGCACTAATAATCCAGATGAGATGACAGGCCAGATTTAGCACTAAGCTCAGTTTTGAAGAATGATTAAGTGTAAGCAGTCAAAGAAAGTGAGCAAATCTTTCTTGAGGATGGGAGGGGGCTTCCCAGAGAAGGTGACCGTTGAGTTGTTGGATTTCACAGCAGGTCTAGGGCTAAGCTCAGGGAAAGCTCCAGGTCCACATCTCACGTAACTACAGCAATAATGACTGCTACAGACCATAGCATTTGTATATTATGTAACCTTATCCAGAAACTTGCATGTCCATCATGCAATTGGTGCTTTCCAGCAGTCCCATTTAGGATAGCAACAATTTCATTATTTTCCCCACATTACAAGTGAATTAATAAGGGCTACAGTAAGTTGTGACTTGGGTATAAGATTTCCAGGCCTACATTCTTTCCACTATATTATTCTACCCCAATGTTCGATAATATTTTAAAAATATAATGTACAGATACCAAGCCTGATGTGAGAGGAAAAAGTGGATGTTCAGGGGACTGGAGGGAAAGTTGACATAGAGACTTTTGTTGAAGTGAATAAAGGAGAAGCTTGTTCTTGATGATATGGTAAATGAACCCAGGCTATTGCCTCACTTTGTCAATCCAATCCTGAAGATAGCATAGGTGAGGTAAGGAGGCTGGTCAACTCCAGAGATGCATTTATCAACTAGTCAGCTTTGAAAGAATAAAGATGTTTATGAGATAGAATGTAGTTGGACGCGTGTGTGTGTGTGTGTGTGTGTGTGTGTTTGGGGGGGATGCTAGAGACTGCATGTTTTTGTTCTTTCACAATTAATGTTTTAAAACCCTAGTTCCCAGTGTAAAGATATTTAAAGATGGGACCTTTGGGAGGTAATTAGATCATGAGAGTAGAGCCCTCATGTTGAGATTCTTGCCCTTATAAGAAGAGACAGGAGAAAACTCACTTCATTCTCTGTTCTCTGCTATGTGAGGACAACAAGAAGACAGCCATTTGCAAACCAGAAAGAGGGCTGTCACCAAGAACTGAATCTGTTGGCGTGTTGATCTTGGACTCCTCAGAACTATGAGTGATAACTATGAGAAATAAATATTTGTTGTTTAAGCCTCACAGATTTGGTAACTTATTACAGCAGCCCAAGCAGACTAAGATGGTAGTGGAGTGTGAGGTGTTGGGGGGCAGGGTGAGAGGGGTTAGAATCTTTATAGTTGTTTCTTTTGTACACATTTCCCTGGATACCAGCAGTGCCAGATTAGAGAAAATAATAAAGAAAAAGGACGACAACAAGGATGATGAGAAAGAGAATAAGAAGTAGTTGAAGGAAAAACACAGATAAAGACATAAAAAAGTATGTTGGTGTCAATGGGGGGGAACCTTCAATATGGTGAGTTAAATAGGCATGGAGAAGGGGAAGGAAAAATACCATTTGAAGTGTTGAACTTCTTGTCTTATTTGGAGGAAGACATGGGCATTTCACAAACTTGAGACACTGGTAATGAAAAATAAACATAAGTCTAAGTCTTAATAGGATAGTTAACCAATGCAAAAAAAAGTGGAATGTGTATCATTAAGCAAGCAGAAGAAAAAAAATTCAATAGAATGGAAGATAAAAGTGAAGGAAAGGAGGAATGCCATCTAGAAATGAAGTATCAATAAGAGACACATTTAAGGTAAAAATGATACAGAGATTGAAAATAAAAAGATGCCATATGGTAAAAGATTAAAATAGCAAAAAAAATCAGGAAGAATAGCATAAGATGAGAGAACTAAAGTCAAGTATTAGTGTTATAAAAAAGAAGAAGAAAATAAATGAATTTTAAAAATCCTAATATTTCAGAAGGAAGCCAAGGTAAACATTGTACTATCTGATGAATAAGATATGAAGTCAAAAACATCATAAAGGACAAAGAAGGAGAGTATGTGCTTGTAAAGAAATAATAGATCAAAAAGATGTAACAATTGTGAAACTAAAATACAGACTCAAAATGTAAAGCACATCTGACAGAATTATGGGAAGAACAAAATAAGTCAGTAGTTGCTTTTGCAGAGTTTAACATAGGCTTCTAGAAGCTGACAGATCAAGAAGACAAAATTAAGTAAATATGCAGGAAATATAGCAATATTAATATAAGTCTAATAAATAGTATATATTTTAATGTTATTAATATGTTATGGAATATTTTATTCCATACATATATGTCCTTATACCCATCAATAACAGTATGCATATTATATTTAAGTGTAAATAGAACATTCAAAAATATACTAGGCCCAAATTAATTTCAAATAACAACCTCTTTCAAAATATACTATCTGACTGTAATGCAATATTATTAGATCTAAAAAAGAAGGATAGGTTTCTATCTTCTGCTTAGGGTGCACAAAGCTAGAAAGAGCATTGCTCCCTCCTTAAAATGCTAGGTGATCTTCTTCAACTTCTCTTGAACTCATCTGAAAACTGACAGTTGCAGGCGAACAACCTGAACTCTAAAGGAAAGGCACCTCCAGGGAGAGACAGGCTGTGAGCACTACTTGACTGGGATAGATGCTACATGTAGAAACTATAAGACAAGTGCAGCTAACATTTTGTGAGAATACTAAAGGCAGAGTGCGGGCTAGCACGAGAGTATAGAACTCCTGGGATCTGCAGACGCAATGAAAATGCAAAACGAATTGCAGACTCTTCCCCATGAACCTCTCTGGCTGCTTACGAGAATGAATTAGAGAAGGCGTAGAGAGCAGAGAGAGCCTCCCTCTTAGTGCAGGCTGAGATGGGGAGCAGCAGCTATTCTGGGAAAGGCACATGGCCCTGCCTGGACTGCCCCCCCCATTTCATGTCCCCTATGAGACCAAGGTGCAGGTGAAGACCCATTATAACTGCGAGAAGAGAACAGAAGAAAACCCTCTGTTGCTGGGGAAGAGCAGGATGGAATCCTGCTGGAAACCATTAGAAAAGATCTATAAGCTGGGGAAGGTTCAACATCACTGAGAAGTCCCGACCTCCCGAGGCTAAAGCAGGCCTAGATATGTCAATGAAGGAGTCTATCAAACATTTGAGGAAGCATAGGTACAGAGATGGTCAATAAGACCATAATGGGACGCTGAACATCATTAGTCATTATGGAAATACAAATTAAAATCACAGTGAGAAACCGGGACACATTTCTTAGAATGCCTAAAATTGAAAAGGTTGGAGCGCCTGGGAGGTTCGGGTGGTTAAGCGTCTACCTTTGGCTCAAGTCATGATCTCAGGGTCCTGGCATCGAGCCCCATGTCAGGCTCCCTGCTCAGCAGGTTGTCTGCTTCTCCCTCTCCCTTTGCCCCTCCTCCAGCTCATGCTGTGTCTCTCTCTCCCACCACCTCAAATAAATACATAAAATCTTTAAAAAAATAAATTTAAAAGGTTGACCAAGCAAGTGTGATTTGGAGGAACTGGGGCTTTTGCAAACTGCTGGTAGAAATGTAAAACGGTACAACAACTTTGGAAAAGCAAATTGCAGTTTCTTATGAGGGTAACATGCACCTACCTTGAATTCTAGGTGTTCCACTGTTAGATATTTATCTAAGACAAATGAAAGCATATATCCACTTGCACACAAAGCAGTAATACTTGTAACAGTATTTACTTGTAATTTACTTGTAATACCCAAAAAATGGAAACAACTCAAGTGCCCACCAATAGGTGAATGAATAAACACATTTTGGCATATCCATAAAGTGTAATACTACTACTCAGTAATAAAAAGGAATGAAACACTGATACAGGCAACAACCTGAATGCATCTCAAAATGATTATACTGATTGAAATAAATTTAATATAAAAGAGTACAGACATAAAATAGTACATACTGCATAATTCCATTCATATAAACTCTCGAAAATGTATACTACAGTAACAGAAGATGAATCGTTGCTTGCGTATAAGGGAGTAGCAAGGAGTGCAACAGGGAGATTGCAGAGGGGCAAAGGAAACTCTTGGGGGTGATGAAAATATAGTCGACCCTTGGACAATCTGGGTTTGAACTGCGTGGGTCCACGTACACTTGGATTTTTTCCGATACAGTACTGTGAATGTATTTTTCTCAAGATTTTCTTAATAACATTTTCTTTTCTCTAGCTTACTTTATTGTAAGAATGTAGTACAGAATACATATAACATTCCAAATCTGTTAATCAACTGTTTATGTTCTCAGTAAGACTTGCAGTCAACAGTAGGCTGTTAGTAGTTTTGTTTCATGCAGATTTTTGACAACCAGGGATCAGTGCCCCTAATACCCATGCTGTTCGAGGGTCAACTGTATTCACTCTTTTGACCATAGTGATGGTTGCATACAGACATCGAGACTTACCACACCGAGCAATTTAGATATGTGTGGTTTATTCTAGGTCCATTATACCTCAATAAAGCTGTTCAAAATGAAAACAAACAACAACAACAAAAAACCAAAAACCCAGAAACGGGCTAAATCATGAAGGATTTTAGGCAATAAAATATCCCCCTCCAGTGGCATAATACGTGTATTTGACTTTCAAAGAGACATATTTTTTAACACATCTCCTTAAACAGGAAAAAAAAATTATAATACTCATGAATTAAAGAAAATAATAATCAGAAAAATGTAGTAAATATTACATTATTGAACGTTTTATATTTAATCATGATAGTAAAAACAAGGAATTTTTTAAGGAAAGCAAAGACCGCAAATAGTGCAATTCAGGTAACTACTAAGTCTTAAAGCAAATGTAGTGTTTTCATTTCTGATTTTGTCTTGCAGTTTAAAAACGAACAATTAACAACTAAAGAATAATGCATTTTACTTTGAAAGATCTTGTGCAAATTCAGTAAAATACTTTGTGCTCTAATCCAGTAAAATTTTGCATGCCCCTTCAAACAACTTACACCTTGCAGTTCATGCTTCGTTTCACCGATCAAGACACAAGTAAAAACCAGTGGTTACATAAAATGACCGAACCGTGAAACCTGAGGGTTCTTTTATCTTTATAATCAGCGTGCTTTTATTGTTCTTTTGTAAACTACTGTCTATGAGCTGGTGTATGTGTGTCGTACGTTTCCACAGGGACTGTAGACTCCGAGTGTGCTTGAAGCGAGCTCAGCAGTTCCCAAGCAGGACCACTAGGCTTTAGAAAGGAGCAGGGCAGCTGAGGCTTGTGTCTGAGCCCAGCTGTCTAACAGAAAGTTCTCTAAATAAAATACCTTGTACAAGGGCACCTGGGTGGCGCAGTCAGTGAAGCGTCTGCCTTTGGCTCGGGTCGTGATCCCGGGGTCCTGGGATCGAGCCAGGTGCACTGGGGCTCCCTGCTCAGCGGGGGGGCCTGCTTCTCCTTCTCCCTCTGCTCCTCCCCACTGCTCGTGCCCGCTCGCTCTCAAATAAATAAATAAAATCCTAAAAAAACCCACAACCTCGTACAGTGACTAAAGATAAATACAAAAATATACTAATTTGAATCTTAAACACACACATAATTTAACATACATATATATAATTTTATGTATCTGTGGTATATAATAATTATATATGTATACATAATTACATGTAAATATATATAAAGCTGTGTGATATGTATAATAAGATTTAATGTTAAACATAGCAGTCTTTTAGAATGTATACCAACAAAAGATTATTAGGGGAAACATTATTTATACACTGACATTATGTAGAAATAATATAATGAAAGCAAGACTAGTTTTTACACAGTTTTATTCTTGCCTTAAAAATCTCTGAGGAAAATGCTCCACTTTATTGCCTGAACTGGGGAGGTTCACTCCCACACCTCACCCAGTCTGATCGGTGCTGGGTTTGTGCCTCTCAAACGCCATCACTTCAGACCTCGGTAACTTTCGAAAGGGTGAGTTTTTTGGTTCTCCAGAGGGTCTTTGGATGCTTACAGCATACTGTGAGGTGCAACAAATACCACTAGGAGGTAAGTCACGTGGGCAATTTCTTAGTCTGCCTCTTTTGGCGGAGTGTTATTGTCACCTTCCACACCTCAAGCCCTCTTTCCATCTGGGTTCTGGCAGGCTAGACCCTGACATCACTCCCTACCCCAAACACACATAGAATCACAACCTTGCCTATATGTTAGCGCTTCGGAGGCAATTTGTCTTCCGTGCTCAGTCCTCACCCCGGCCTTATCCCCAGTGTCCGGCTAACTATGAACCTCAGCCCTGCGGGACTCCATTCGTACACCCGTTTGTCCCCTTCTGTCCCTCCTCTCACCATCAGGGAACTCGCAAAACACACAACACATCCCCTGGAAGGAAGGTCTTTTCACAACTTGTTGATTTTATTTTATTCACCACCATTTATGTATTTTGTTGTAATATTTAGTCTCTATGTGGTTGGCCATTTAAGGCTTCTGGAAATACAACAGAGAGTCCTGAAGTATATAGTTTCTAGCTCCATGTACAGTGGTTCAGTTCTCAAGGGTCTCTTGATCCTGAATTGGCAGATCTTGATTCCGTTTTTCATTCAGCCTGTGGTAATGTTGCCCCTCTTGTAATGTTACCTTTCTTGAAGGAGTGGTTGTTGTCAGAGAAAGCTATTTTTACCTTCACGGTTATCTTCTGCATCTGGTGGCGAAACAAAGTGCTCTCAGAAGGCCATGGGTTTGCCAGTTTCCTGTTTAGTGAAATGTATACTTGCCCTGTGCACCAAGCGTTCTACTTCTAGGTATTTACGAAAGAAAAATGAAAACATTTGTAAGTCCAGACTTGCACATGGACGTTCCTGCTTCATTCGTAATAAAAAACTAAATAACCCAGATGTTCCTAACCTGGGGAAAGGATAGACAGGTTTTGATACATTTATACATTGGAAGAATCTACTCAGCCATGAAAACAAATTAATTACTGGTACCCAAGAGTACACGGATGGATCTGAATGGCATTAGCCAAGTCAAAGGAATCGGACCCAAAATGCGACAGTTTTACAGACACAAAAGTATAGGGACAGAAAAGAAGTCAGTGGCTTCCAGGGCATGAAGATGGGAGCAGATGTTTATTATCAATGGGAATGGGACATTTTTTGAGGTAATGGAACTCTTTTATCCTTTGAATGTGGCCATACTTTTATGACTAGGTGCATTTGCGAAAACTCAATAATGCATAAAAGAAGTATGAATTTTATTGTATAGAAAGTAGACCTTAATGAAAAAAGAGATAATTGGTAACTACCTGTAAGTCTGCCTTCTGAAAGAAGGTACTGGTACGTAGTTCTTGGGTCAAAATGTAAGGATTAGAACCAAAGCCTCTTTTTTCCTCCTTCCTCACAAACTGGTTCCTCCACAGCTGCTCTTTTAATTTAATCTCTGCCTCTCTCCAGGTATTTGGTTTCCTGACAGGCAGACATCATCTGTGTGAGACATTTTATCAATCATCCTAAATATGAGTGTTTTCTAGAACAATAATGCTGGACCGAGATCCAGAAACTTTGTGTTCCACTTCTGACTATAGCACCTTTTAGTCGTATGGCCTTGCCCAACCACTTCTCAAAGTCCCTGTTTCTTTCTCCACAAAATGAGAGAGTGGGACTAGATCACTCAGGCCACTTCAAGCTTCAGTGCTTCATGATTCTATCTAGAAAGCAGGTTTAACATATTGAAAATTAAATAAGGAGCTTCATAATTTCTAAAGTCATGTTTTCATCCAGGAATCCTATTTGCCAATTCATTATTATGGATTATTCATGCATATAAATTTCTTCAGGCAAATTTATTTTTTCTTCGGTTTGCATTAAGACCTTATTCAGAACTTTGATCTTTGTGGAACCAGCCCCCCTTTAGCAGAAAATCTCTCTAAAGGCAGAGCCAATTAATTGATAATTTGATAACAAAAAGTTATAAAGTTCATCTGAAAGTGGGAAACTCATTTTCATCCTAATATCTTGTACTTTCCAGTTTTAATTTTCAGTTTAACAAATGCTTATTAAGCCCACCGTGCGCTTGTATCTATTTATTTATTGCAATTTTAAAATATTTTGTGCTGAGCCAAACTCATATTTAATCATTAACCAGTTAATGAGCAACTACAATGTACAAAGCCAGTGATTCCATGGTGCGAAGGGATGGACACATCAAAAGCTACAACTTACTTTTTTCCAAATTTCAGGAATGCCTTCTGACAGAAGGACTCTGGTAGGTTCTATAGCAGTGTTTCCCAAACTATTTCATACCATGGCACCAGCAGAAAGGTAATATCTGTGCCCTTTGCCCCCTGGGATAAATGGACAAGGCAGCTTAGGGGTACTTAATCAGCCCAGAAGACGCAGCTGCCTCAGATCCCTATCAGCTAACCTCACTGCTAACTTCAGACACCTGTAAACCATTTGTACCATGTGTCCCTGTATCCCACCTTCTCACGCAGCCAGTAGACCTCTGTTATCGAAATATAACCTTCAGGTATATGAAGGTGGGAAAAGATAAATATGGGCTATAGTGATAGGCAGTATGCTGGGTCTTGAGGATTAGGAAGATGAGTAAAATACGGTACCTCTTTTACTGAGGTTGCCGCGTACCAAGAGCGAGGATAAAGAAATCATCATTAGAGTGTTGTATGATAAGTGCCATGATAAAAGTCTGTATAATAGAGAGATGTATAATTGGAGCACACAGAGTATATTAGTTCAGGTCCCCTAAGAGGTCGACACCAAGGCATGTTGACACGAGCAGGGAAGCCAGTGGGGAAGATAATCAGGCGTAGGCGGGAGAGCTTCAGATGACAAAGCAGGTGTGACTCATATAAAGGAGACGCGGAAGGGGAAAGAAACAAAAAGTGGGTAGAAAGCATTTCATACTGCGGTACGTTTCTAGGAAAGACTTGACCAGGTTGATGCGGAATCCTCAAGTCGAAGTTATTTGCTAAAAGAGTCTCACCTTCCCCAGGAATGGGCCTGCATTAATACCCGGCAGTACTCATCATTTGCTAGGAGCCTAAGGAGACTTGAACTGAATGTAAAGAGATGCCAGAAAAGGTAAAACACAAGTTTTCTCATTTTACTTACCATAGAGCTTTGTTTGGCCCCACAACAGGAATATTGCTGCTTATTTCAGTACCCAACTGTAGTCCTAATATAAGGTTAGCTATGGGTTTTTCATGTATTTTTTGCCATGTCTGAGGAAGTTCACTTCTCTTCCTAGTATGCAGAGTGATGTTTTGTTTTTTATCACAAAGGTTACTGGAGTTTGTCAAGTGCTTTTTTTCTGTATCATTTGAATTTTTTCCTTGATTCTGTTAATGTGCTGTAGACTGGTTGATTTTCATTTGTTAAGCCGACACTGCATTCCTGGGATAAATCCCAGTTAGTCATGTTGCATTTTAATATGCTGCTGGATTTGGTGTGCTAGTATGCTGTTCAGGATTTTTCATTTATACTCATAAGAGTTATCTGTCTCGATTTTTGTTTTCTTGTAGCATATTTTCCTGGTTTGGATATCAAAGTATTGATAGTCTCACAGAATGAATTAGGAAGTGTTTTCTCATCTGACATTCTTTTTAGAGTTTGAGAAGGATTGGTATTTATTCTTCTTTAATTGTTTGGTGGAATTCACCCAGTGAAGCCTTCTCCTGGGATTTATTTGCTGGGAGGTTTATCTGTACTTGTTATAAGTCTCTTCGGCTTTTTAAACTTTTTCTTGAGTCAGTTTTCATAGGTTGTGCATTTTTAGTACTTTGCCTCTTTTAAACTAGGTTAAATAATTTGTTGGTGTACAACTGCCTGGAGAAGATATGTATGTCTTGTATGATTTCGATCTTTTAAAATGTATTTAGACCTGATTTGTGGTCTAATCTATGGTCTATCCTGGAAATGTACCATGTGAACTTGAGAAAGATGTATATTCTGTTGCTGGATGGAGTCTTCTATAGATAGCCATTAGGACTGTTTGGTATATAATGTTGCTCAAACTCATATTACCTTGCTGATAGTCTGTTTAGATTTTTATCTATTTTATGAATTCTTATTGGAGAATGTCTGTTTGTCCATTCAGTTCTGCCAGTTTTGCTACATATATTTTGGGAATCTGTAATTAGGTGTGTACACATCAATAATTATTATATCTTATTGGTGTATTAACACGTTTATAAATATGTGATGTCCTTTATCTCTTATAACAATTTTTGACTTAAAGTCTATTTTATCTGATAGTAGTATAGCCATTCCAGCTTTCTGTAAAGTATTATTTGCATGGAATGTCTTCCTCCTCTCGTTTTCAATCTATTTGTGTCTTTGGATTAAAGTGAGTCTCTTCTGGATAGCATAGAGTTGGATCATGTGTTCTAATCTGTTGTTTGAATCTCTCCCTTTTAAATGGAGAGTTTAAAACATTTGCATTTAAAGTAATTGCCGATAAGGACGAATTTACTTCTGCCATTTTGCTCTTTGTCTTCTGTATGTCCATGTCCTTTTTTGTTCTTCAATTCCTCTATTACTGTGTAATTTCTTGTGTTAAATTGATGTTTTCTTGTGTATTATTTTAATTAACTTGTTACTTCTTTTATTGTATTTTGAGTTATTTATTTAGTGGTTACCTGCGGGATTACAAATAACATCTTAAGTGTGTAACAACCTCGAACATATTAATACCAAGTTACCTTGGATAAGATACAAATGTCTGCTCTTATGTATCCATTCTCCACCCTGTCAATATGCTGTTATTACCGCAGATCTCATCTTTATACATTGTATACCCAAGAACTTAGATTTATAATTATCGGTTCATGTAAATTTATCTTTTAAATCAAACGGTAAAAGAAGATTAACAAAGAAAAAAATGTAACAGAACCCAAGTCCATCTGGTCTGATACACAGCAGACCCAATCACTGAGACATCAGGTATGCAGCAGGGAAAGGGTTTACTTGAGAGGCAGCCAAAGGATATGGGAACGCCAGCGTCAAATCTGCCTCCCTGATGGGGGAAGAGAACAAGTTTTTGTTT
Source organism: Ursus maritimus (assembly GCF_017311325.1). Classification (NCBI taxonomy): domain Eukaryota; kingdom Metazoa; phylum Chordata; class Mammalia; order Carnivora; family Ursidae; genus Ursus; species Ursus maritimus. The sequence goes on along the minus strand of NW_024423319.1, from coordinate 17,731,362 downwards.
TGTTTTTTTAATAATCCTAAGGGTCGGGATTACATACATATTGATGAAAAGGGCAAGGAAGCTTATGACTATTCATGAGGAACATTGGAGCATGCACACCGAGTAAACATACGTAACATACATCACCTCTTCGTTTGGGGATGGATACTTGACAACAGAAGGAGGCAAAATTCAGCCCCTGATGTCAAGAGGTTATTTTAGGAGAAGAAGGGTCTGTGGGCATGCTCTGAGAGTCGGTATAAACTGGATGGGGTATTGGCCTGTATCTTGGGTAAGGAATGCAAGGCCTTGCCTGTTCACAGGCTAGAACCGTATCAGTTGACTTGGAGTCCAGGCTTTTGCAGACACAGCTAGTGGATTTGTTCGTGAGGACCGAAAAGGCACAGTTGCTGATTAGGGGGAAACAGTTCTCTGAAAAATAAGCTTTAACTTTTCTGCCAGTTTGAACCTCATTAACTCATGGTTTCAAAAATACTTTATCTTTTAAAAAATATATTTACCCAAATAGTTACCTTTCCTGGTGTTCTTTATGTCTTTATGTAGGGTCAAGTTATTGCGAAGTGTCCTCTTATTTTAGGCCGAAAGACTGCCTTTAGTATTTGTCGTAGGCAGGTCTGGTAATGACAAACTCGTGTGTGTGTGTGTGTGTGTGTGTGTGTTATTAACCTAGCAGTGTCTTAATTTCTCCTTCATTTTTAAAGGATAGTTTTGCCAATTATATCATTTGTGGTATACAGTGATTGTTTTGTTCTGTTTGTTACAATAGTTTTCTTTAAGCACATTAAATATGTAATCTCACTTGCTTCTGGGAAAGCATAGGGCCTTCTCATGTCTTTCCTGAATATGTGCACAGCTCTGAGTATGTGGCCTTCTAGATTCCCAGGAATATCTTTAATGTTTTCAAAGCCCTTGGGAACATCTCATTCCCTCCCCTTTCCTCCCAAGGTCTATTGCTACTGCTTGCCCCAAATATTATCTATTACCTCAGCCAGAAACAACCTAAGATGTTAGCCTGTAAATGTATCCAACAAATGTGTTCTGGGAAGTAGCTTTAAAAGCCCTAGGCCATTACATTAACTTTATTTTTTTTCCTTGTGAGAGAAGAGTACCAAAAAGTTTGAGATTATATTCTCTAATGATAAACCTAAAATAAAGAGTGTTCACTTTCAAAAACAACAACAACAACAACAAAACAGTAAAACAAGCATTAGGCCAGTTCCCAGGTAAGTGAAATAAAGACAGGCTTTTAAAGTAGATCTTCCAAGGAATCAGCAGACAGGTCAGAACAAATAATTAAATATAATTATTATGAATGAAATCTGTTCTGCTCCTTCCAGTACTGGGTACCAAAACCTGGAAAGTGCTCTGTTATTTTCATGGCTACTGCTGGTATAGAGAGAAGAAGGCACCAGAGTAAGCTGAAATACCAAAAATTTCATTATTCTTACCAATAATTAGCGTTTTTTTGTCAAGTTTTATTGAAGAATGATTGACAAAAATTGTATATATCTAAGGTATATAGTGTGCTGTTTTACTATATAAATACATTATTAAATAATGACTACAATCAAGTGAATTAACGAATCCATCCTCTCACATACTTATTTGAGGCAAGAACACTTGAGATTTATTGTCTTAGCAAATTTCAAGTATACAGTAGGTTATTATTAACTCGAGTCACTATGCTATACATTAGGTTTCCAGAACTTATTCATGTTATAATTGAAGGTTTGTATCCTTTGATTAACATCTCTTTTCCCTCCACCCTCCAGTGCCTAGCAGCCACCATTCTATTCTTCTTCTATGAGTTCGATTTTTTTTAATATTCAAAATATAAGTTAGGTCATACAGTATTTGTCTTTCTGTATCTTTCTTATTCCACTTAACATAATATCTCCCAAGTTCATCCATGTTGTCACAAATGGCAGAATTTCCTCCTTTTTTAAGGCTGAATAATATTCCAATGTATATGTGCACTATGACTTCTTTATCCATTCATCCGTTGTTGAACTCTTAACGTTGTTTCCATATCTTGGCTACGGTGAATGTTACTGCTGTGAACATGGCAATGCGGATATCTCTTTGAGATACTGATTTCATTTCCTTTGGATAAATGCGCAGAAGTGAAGGGTGGTTCACATAGTAGTTTTACTTTTAATTTTGGGGGGAATCTCCATACTGTTTTCCATAATGACTGGAACAATTTACATCCCACCAAATGTGTACAAAGGTTCCCCTTTCTGCACATCCTCAGCAACACCTGTTATGTCTCACTGTCTCAATAATAGCTATCCTAACAGGTGTGAGGTGATTTCCCGTTGTTTTGATTTGCGTTTCCCTATTGATTAGTGATGTTGAGTACATTTTCAAGTACTTGTTGGTCATTTGTGGGTCTTCTTTGGAAAAATGTCTGTTCACATCCTTTTCCATTTTTAAATCAGGTTGTGTTTGTTTTGCCATTGATTAATATTATTAAATTCCTTGTATTTGAGTATTAACTGATTATTGGTTATATGGTGTGCAAATATTTTCTCCCATTCCATAGGTTACCTTTCCATTTTGATGATTATTTCCTTTGTTTTGTAAAACACGTTAGTATAATGTGGTTGTTTATTTTAGCTTTTGTCGCCTGTGCTTTTGTTGTCATATCCAAAAAAATCATTGCTAGGACCAATGACAAAAAGGTTTTTCCCTATTTTCTTCCAGGAGTTTTATGGTTTTAGGTCTTACATTTAAGTATTTAATCCATTTTCAGTTGGTTTTTGTCTATGGTGTAAGATATAGGTCCAATCTCATTGTTTTGTATGTGGACATAGAGTTTTCCCAACACTATTTTTTTGAAGAGACAATCCTTTCTTCACTGTTTATTCTGGGTGACTTTGTCAAAAATCAGTTGAATATATTTGCATGGATTTATTTCTGGGCTCTCTATTCTGTTCCACTGATCTATGTGCCTGTCATTATGCCGGTACCATACTGTTTTGATGCTATAGTTTTACAGTGTAGTTGGAAATCAGGAAGTATCATGCCTCCAGCTTTGTTCTTCTTGTTCAGAGTTGCTCTGGCTATTTAGAGTCTTTTGTAGTTCCATATGAATTTTAGGATTGATTCTTCTATTTTTGTGAAAATGTCATTGGAGTTTTGATAGAGATTGCATTGAATCTGTCAATTGTTTGGGAAAGTATGGACATTTTAACAGACTTTACTGACTGGTTTTGGTGGAGAAAACCTTCATATATGGGTGGATTTGAGGGGCCACTTGATGGTACGTGCTGGTTCTTGCTCTAGGGAGGGTCACAACATCATAGTTTCCACACAGCTCCATCAGCTGAGATCAGCATCATGAAGATTGCAGGGGTTCTCTGCTACCAAGGCTGTGTGGGTCCCCAAAGGCAGTTTGGGCTGTTGTAATCTTCAGTAGCAAAGGCTGCTTGGGTCCTCCTATTCTCTTTTTCTCCTACAGAGGATGCTGTGGCTGAGGGATTCTCTCTTGGCACCCTCTCCAGTTTGTGATGCACTTTTGGTGGCAGTGGCTCCATTGTCTGATGTACAGGTGCCCTTGGAGGGGCCATGGAACCTCAGGGTCTAGAGCAGGGGCACACATGGAGGGACTGTTGCTCTGGAGTTCAGGGTGATCGTGGTGTCTGTGTTTGGGGCCCACATGCTCTCACTGTATCATTGCTAATGGTGTGCAAGGCACAGGCGCTCATTGAATGGCTGCAGAGTCAGAGTCCAGAATACAGCTGTTCACAGAGCAACAGTAGCTCTAAGGTTGGGATATGGGTGATACCACTGTAGCAGTAACTCCTGTATCCCAGGCTCAGGTGCTCATGGAGCGATGGAGTCAGGGTCTGGAGAGTAGGCGTGGCAATCCCCACAGCTCTGGGGTGCAGTGCATAGCACGCCTGCTGTGGCCGGGGCTTCAGTGTGAAGGCATGGATACTCACAGAGTGGTTCTGGAGCCAGGGTACACATGCATATATATTGTTAAGTCTATTCAAATTTTCTATTTCGTATGTAATCTGTTTTGGTAGTTTGCATCTTTATAGGAATTTGTCCATTTCACTTATGTTATCTTGGTTTTTTGTATAAAAGTGTTTTTAGTATTCAGTTACATATTTTATATATATTCTATATAAATACTGTAATTAAGGAAGAACATGAATTAGTTGAGATTTTTTATCTCTGTACATATGTCTTTGATAATGTTATCTAATATATATATGGAATGGATGTGTGTGTGTGTGTGTGTGTATATATATATATATATACATATAATTTTCAGTCTATTCCACACTTCAGTGTTTTCCTTTATAGTTCCTAAACTGTACCATACTGCATCATGCCTTTATGCTTTTGCTCTTGGCATTCCATCTATTTATAATTTCTTTCTACCTGGATAATGTCTGTTCATCTCTGAAGATGTGACATGAGTATCACCTCATCTTAAAAAGCCTCCTCTTACACATTTAAGCAGGTTTATTAACAATCACCTCCGCTCCCATAGCATACCTATCCTTGCACGTCTATCTTGTATTGAAATAATCTGTTTCATATGACTACGTTTCCCAATTGACTATGACTTACTTTAAAACAAGAACTAATTTTTCTTTTAATTCCAGTGCCTAGACGAGTGGTTAGTACAGAGTTTGCAATCAGTAACTACTGAATTGAACTGAACTTTAGCGAAATCACTGTGAAGGATGCACAGATGCTAACAAATCCAGAAATCGTAGAAATCATTTTCTATTGTGAATAATGTTTGCCTGATTATGTGCAAATAATAATAATGAAACCATCAACAATAACAATAGCTTCCTTTTATTGAGTTGCTAAAGTAAGCCAGGTGTGGAATATATGCTTTATGCATGCTCTCATTTCATCTGCACAACAATTATGAGAAATGCCAGCATTTTTATCTTTTCAATTTGGGATCAAGGACATCTGAATGTGAGATTTAAGCAGCATGCATTTTATACTTACTAATATGACTTTCATTCATTTTTTCCTCATTTCTATTCATATTATGCTTTGGATAGACTCTCCAAGCATATGTCCTTCCAAATGCCTTCATAAATCTTCTATAGTCGCTGTCCTTTACAAGTTTAATGAGGTAGGGAGATTTTTCCCTTTAATTAGTAAAGAGAAAATGGGAAAATTGTTTATATTTACATGATTCAGAATTCTTTAGAGCTAACTGGTAGAAGACACAATTTCCCTCATTTTAAAATGTGCAATATTCTTGCTATAAATTCTAATCTCTTTTAGAAGGGAAAAAAGCCCTCCCACTTCACTAATAAATAGAAGATTATTCTAAGTTCAGTTCTTCACTAGTGTATTAGTTATTTTAGGAATTGCTCTTCTTTTCTTGGTCTCACTTTGCTCAGGTTGGTAATGAAGTCATTGAAATAAATGATCTAAGGTCCCTTTGAGTTCTAATACTTTGTGATTATCTAACATGCAATGGGCATATTTGTTGAATAAATGAATGTATGGCTTTGTTTATCACTGAGTACCTCAATTTTTTATTGACTAAGACCTCCCACATCCTTTCTACATTCGTATCTCTCTCCATGCTTCTCGTGTACTCCAAATTCCATCGATAGAGAATTATCTGATTCCATGAAAATATCATAAATTTTAGAGCCCAAAACTTTGTACGCCTTAATTTTAATTTCTGTAATGCCATTTCCACATTCTCTCCCTCTCTCTCCCTCTCTCTCCCTCTCTCTCCCTCTCTCCCCCTCTCTCCCCCTCTCTCCCCCCTCCCTCCCCCTCTCTCCCCTTCCCCCCTCTCCCCCTCTCTCCCTCCCCCCTCCCCCCACCCACAACAATCTATTATGGCCCTAAGTATGATGACAAACAACAAATACATGGTTGCTAGAAGGTCATCCCTATTAGTCAAGTAGGCATTTCCCAGAAAAGGGCTGGGCAAATGACCCAATTATACTCAAGATTTCAAAATATAGCTGATTATTATAACAATATGAAAAACTACTTTAAAAATACTATTCCAAGACTTTAACTTTTAGTGTTTTTTTCCAAGGGGATAAATAAATAATACCTTCTGTGCTGTCCAAGTTCTGAGCCAGTTAAGAGGCAAGACAAAGAATCCAGAGATAGAGACCAAAATATCACCTTTGTTGGGACACCTAGGTGGCTCAGTTGGTTAAGCGTCTGCCTTCTGCTCAGGTCACAATCCCAGGGTCCTGGGATGAGCCTCGCTTTGGGCTCCCTGCTAAATGGGGAGCCTGCTTCTCCCTTTGCCTGCCACTCCCCCTGTTCGTGCTTTCTCTCCCTCTCTCTCTCTGACAAATAAATAAATCTTCAAAATATCACCTTTGTTATTAACAAAGCTATTATTAGATAATGTAGCTTATATCTGAAAAGAAGCAGACTAAATACTGAATTCCAGAAGTAGACAGAGTTGTGTCCCCAGTCACTGATAGCAGTAGGCAGGGCAGATTTCCCCATGGGAAGAGGGATTGCCCCTTTAAGGGTTACAACATAAGAAGAGCAGATGAGATTAAGTACTCCCCATAGACAATTCATTCCCCAGAGAGACTGGATAAGAAGGGACAGGGCTATCCATGCCCAGTTCCCCTACCTGACTCACTCATTAGTAACTAAGAGGTACAGAAAGGCCGAGTGGGTTACATTATGATACACCCCTCTACATGGAAAACAGCATCAGGAGGGGAAATAACTGCATTTGTTTTTCCCCAAACCACCAGAAACTTACTAAATCATTGGCAATTTCCAGGAAACTGTAATTTTTAAAGCCCTAGAAAGCTAAGGTGTTTCACAGGCAGGTTTGAGAAACACTATACTGCCTCATGGAATTAAATATGTATTGTATCCCAAGAGAACCTGGGAAACAACTGAAGAGTCTCAAGGAAGTAGCAGGAAAAAATTATATTTTGTAAAGGATCAATGCATGTTTGTATGAAAAAACACAAACCTTTACCAGTAGTATTGATTGAGTGCAAATGATTTATTGCAGTTCTTCTCGAATGTTTTCATATCTTGGCACACAAAGAAAAGAATAATTAGTATCAAGTATGGTGTAAATAGGAGAGGCTACTTGTGACCACACCTAAGCCTAGATGAGCCACTTTGAACACTAACTGGACTGCATCATGCTACTTATAACTTAACCTATTCACAAAGCAGCCCAGTATGATGCCAAGTACTGATAAACTGGGGTCAAAAGGTAAACACTTAGAGCAGAGCTGTCCCTGACAGACAATGTTTAGGTTGCTTTATGGAATTATGTCATTGATTCATTATATTTCAGAATAACCCTATATAGACAAGACCATACACTCATGAAGATTACAGTTTAGTGATAAAGACTTACAAATAAATAAGAATTGTTTTAATCGCTCAAAAGAAAAAGTAGAGTGAATGCGTATGGCATGGTAGAGGGCCTGATTTATATGAATTTACATTAGTCAAGCAAGAATACGGAGAAGAGTGTGCTAGGCTCCAGGGAACGGCATTTGTGAATATAAAAGAAGAAAGAACTTGAGTAGTTTGAAGTTTTTTAGTTAAGGGGAAAAAAAAGCCCTATGTGACTGAATTGTACTGAACCTTTTGAAAATGGGAAGAGTAACATGAATGGATGGGAAGAAGATAAGGGCCATACCAAGCCAAGTATTATAGGCAAAGCTAAAGATTGTAGATTTTGTCCAAAGCCCAATAAGAAGCCATTGGAAGATGTGAAGAAGGTGAGTGGCAAGTTATGATCTGCATTCATTGAAGGTTGTTATCTCTTTAGAGGATTTGATTAAATGGGACAAGAACGGTAGTGGGAAATTTCATTTGAGAGGCAGTTGCTGTTGTCCAGGTGAGTGATTGTGGTGATAGGACTGCAACATTAGAAGAGGGCAACTAGAAAGAGAGTAAGATTGAATATTATTCTATGGGTAGAACTTGTAGGACTTTATAGGGCTTTGCTTGCACTTGTCATGAGGCAGTCACACGCCTCACAGGAAACATGACAACGCACATAATTAATGTTTGTAGAGTTCCTTTGATGGCAAGGAATATGAAAGCTAACAGATTCTTCCATAATGTATGAGGTAACATGGCATTCTCTCAGACTGAGGTTTGACTTATCAAGTCTCTTAAAGTTCCTCATGAATACCTGTAACTATAAATTATACTATGTAGGTAAAGTGAGAGTTATAGTAACGTATAGGAATCTTCCTTCACTATCCTTCATTGGACCTTCTCTTGCTTTATGGTCGTGCAAATAAGTATAGTAAAATAACTGTAAAAATTTTGTAAATGTTTATTATGGGCTTGGATGATACGAAGGTTAAATCTAGGGAGAATGTTACAGAAGGCTGGTCTGAGACTAATAGCAGCTTGGATGCAGGGATTAGGGAGGATTCAGAAAAACTCAGTTTGGGTAATGTTAAGTTTGAAAATGCCTATGAGACCTCCAAGTGCAGATATCAACCAGGAAATTAAATATGCAAGTCTCTACCTCACAAGAAATTTAGACATAAATTATGGAGTAATCAACATTAGATGGCATAAGATTACCAAGGGAAAGTGCAGAAAAAGAGGAGATAAGAATCCAGTGCAGGGGCGCCTGGGTAGCACAGTCGTTAAGCGTCTGCCTTCGGCTCAGGGCATGATCCTGGCGTTCCGGGATCAAGCCCCACATCAGGCTCCTCCACTAGGAGCCTGCTTCTTCCTCTCTAGCTCCCCCTGCTTGTGTTCCCTCTCTCGCTGGCTGTCTCTCTGTCAAATAAATAAATAAAATCTTTAGAAAAAAAAAAGAGTCCAATGCAATGTTTTGAAGAAATTGAAACATTTAGTGGTGAGAAAGACAAAGTCAGGGCAGTAGGCTAAAAATAAAGAAAAACAGGCAGTGTATTGTCACCAAAGCAATGAAAAAATATTAGGTACTTCAAGAACTGGAGGGTCATTTATGTGATACATCAAGTAATGTTAAAATTAATGATTCTACCGGATTTGGCAAAACAGAGATAATTAGAAATAGAAGTTTCAGTGGATTAGTGGGAGACCAAAACCAGGGTTTAAAAATGAACAGCAGGTGAGGAAGTTAGAACACCAAGTATGACTATATTTATTTTTTGAAAAATCAGTACTCTCTAATCAGAAGGAATGAGAAAGGATCAGAGATTCAGGAAATGGAGATCCCAGGAGATACTGGGGAATGTTAAAGTTAAGGAAGATAATCCAGTAGAGAAGTATGGAGAATGGAAGATAAAGGAGATAGTGGAGCAAAGTCCTTAAAAGCTAAAGAGAGATGGGATGCAGACAAGTTGTGGAGGAATTGGGGTGTGTGTGTTGGGGGGAGGTATGCACACATGCATATGTCAGTCCCGATTCAACAATAGAAATAGAACTTGTAGGATATGTAGATAAATAGAACCCTCCCCCCTCCCACACTCACAGGAAAGGAATTGGCTTATGTGATTGTGGGCAACGGCCTAAACCCAGGTACAATTTCTTCATACTCTAGGAAGCCTCAACCCTGCCTTTAGGCCTTAACAAATTATCTAGTCAAGCTCACCCAAACCAGAATAATTTCCCTTAAAGCCAACTGATCAGAGGCTTTAATTTTATCTGCAAAATCCCTTCCCAGCAATGCCTAGGTTAGTAGTGTTTGAATAGCTGGGGACTGTAGCTTAGCCAAATTGACCCACCAAAAAGATCATCACAGCATCTGCAAAATCATTTCTTTTTAAAATATTCCTTAAAAAATAGCCCTTAACTATTTGAGCAATCTACCATTCCACTGTTTATGTCATCTATTATCTCATGAGAGTAGTGGAAATTGACATTTCAGCCCACAGACTGAGCAGTTTAAAGATCTCATCAAGGTTTCTGGAGAGCTCTCTGGCTAAGCATCTGACCTTATTGTTTAGGTAACTTTTTCTTTTTTTTATTTCTAGCTTTATTCAGATAATTGACATATAACATTGTGTAGATTTATGGTGTACAATGTAATGATTTGATATACATATATACTGCGAAATGATTACCATAATACTGTTACCACAACCATCATCTCACATAGTTACCATTGTGTGGGTGCGTGTGTGTGAGAGAGACACAGAGATAAGAACTTTTAAGATTTATTCTCTTAGCAACTTTCAAGTATACAATACAGTATTGTTTTTTGGTTTTTTAAGTTTTTATTTAAATTCAAGTTAGCACACAGTGTAATATTAGTTTCAGGTGTGCAAATTAGTGATTCAACATTTCCGTACAACACCTGGTGCTCATCACAGCAAGTGCACTCCTTAATCTCCATCCCCCATTTTACCCATCCCCCACCCACCTCCTCTCGATGACCATCAGTTTTTTCTCTGTAGTTGAGTCTGATTCTTGGTTTCTCTCTCTCTCTTTCTCTCTCTCTCTCTTTCTCTCTCTCTCTTACCATCATTTGTTTTCTTAAATTCTACATATGAGTGAAATCATATGGTATTTGTCTTTCTCTCACAATACAGTATTATTTACATGATCACCTTGCCGTACATGAAATCCCCAGAACTTGTTCATTTTATAACTGGAACTTTGTACCTTTGACCACCTTTACCCATTTCTCAAATTCCACAGTCCTTGGCAACCGCCAATATACTCTCTGTTTCTAAGTTTGGTATTTTTTAGATTGCACATATAAGTGAGATCATACAGATTTTTCTGATTTATTTCACTTAGCATAATGCTCGAAGCATCGTCCATGTTGTCACAATGACAGGGTTTCCTTCTTTTTTATGGCTGAATAATATTCCAATGTGTATGTATACATAAAATATCTTCTTTATCCACTCATCTGCCAACACTTAGATTGTTTCCATGTTTTGGCTATTGTGGACAATGCTGCAATGAGCATGGGAGCACAGATATCTCTTTGAGATAGTGACTTTATTTCCTTCAGATATATACCCAGAAGTGGGATTTCTGGATCATATGGTAATTCTGTTTGAATTTGTTGAAAAACTTCCACACTGTTTTCTATAGTGGCTGTAGCAATTTACATTCCCACCACAGTGCACGAGGGTTTCCTTTTCTCTACATCCTGACTAGCCCTTGTCTTTTTGACAATAGTCATTCTGACAGATGTGAAGTAATAACTCATTGTAGTTTTAATTTGCATTTCCCTGATTATTAGTGGTGTTAAGCACCTATTCACTTACATGTTGGCCATTTTTATGTCTTTTGTGGAAAACTGGCTGTTCAAGTCTTTTGCCCATTTTTTAAAAGATTATTTATGCTTTGCCCATTTTTTATTGGATTATTATTATTTTTGCTGTTGAGTTGTATGAGTCCCTTATATTTTGGATTTTAACCCCTTATCACATAGGTGGTTGTAAATATTTTCTTCCATTATGTAGGTTGCCCCTTTCTTCATTTTGTTGATTGTTTCTTTAGCTGTGCAGAAGATTTTTGGTTTGATGTAGTCCTACTTGTTGATTTTTTTGCCTGTTGCTCATGCTTTTGGTATTATATTTAAATTTTTTTTGCCAAGACTAATGTCAAGAAACATTTTCCAAATACATTTTCTTAGACTTTTATTGTTTCAGGTCTTACATCTAAGTTTTTAATCCATTTTGAGTTAATTTTTGTGAGTGGTATAAGGTAGATGTCAAGTTTCATTCTTTTGCCTATGGATATACAGTTTGTCCATCACCATTTATTGAAGACACTATCTCC
>NW_024423319.1:17685690-17719652 GCF_017311325.1 Ursus maritimus | reverse complement strand
CCCCCCCCCCCCCCGCACTGAGTATTCTTGGAACCCTAGTCAAAGAATAGTTAACCATATAGGTGTAGGCTTATTTCTGCACTGTCAGTTCTGTTCCGTTAGTCTATGTGTCTGTTTTTATGCTAGTACCTTACCGTTTTGATTACGATAGGTTTATAGCATAGTTTGAAATCAGGAAGTATGATGCCTCCAGCTTTGTTCTTCTTTCTCAGGATTGCTTTGGCTATTCAGGTTCCTTTGTGGTTCCATATAAATTTTAGGATGGATTTTTCTATTCCAATGAAAAATGCCATTGGAATTTTGATAAGGATTGCATTGGAACTATGTCTGAAGAGTATAATAATTATATCCAGCTTCTAAAGTAGTTCACATCCATAACCTTATTTTCATCTCATGGATTCACACACAATCCTAAGAGTAGTCCTTTACCCTGTGTTATAGAGCATCAGAAAATTGAAATATTTGTTCAAAGTCACAATACTTTGGACTCAATCTCAACTTTGATTCTCAATCCAGTTGTCTTCCCCTGTATAAGTGTGAGGCTATGCTTTGTAAAGCTCTAGAGATTCTGTGAAGCCATGTCAGTAGCCACCGTGAGGAAGGGGTATGGGGAAGAAAAAGCAGTTTTTCCTTTATTTTGCATATTGGGCTTTTCCATTGGTCTGTGCAGATCACCTTCAAGTTATGGAAATTGCATTCTTACGAAAACTGCCTAATACTCTATCCTTAGAGTCATGACAGAGGCTGCCATGTGAGTAGCGTATGATTATATCTTTGGCCAGTTAATGGTGCCAAGGGTGGGTATCACATTTGACCAAACAATGTTTTTTCATTAGTTCTCCATGCAACTGAACACGATTCATCCAGAAGTGCAGTCATTTTACCTAAGATGTGCCAATCAGAGGTCTGCATCAGATAATTTAGATTTGAAATTAAGAGAAGCGAGTTTATCTTTTTCTATGCCCTGGGACTCTAAAACATACCATGTAGCCTGAGAAGCAAAGGGAAGTCATCCCCATGGCAGAGAATGAAGCAGTGAGACTCAAGCAGGAAAAGAGACTGAACATTCTGGTAGCGTTAATAGCCTGGGTTACAGCCGTGGCTAGGGTCTGGCCGCTTTATTGTTCTTGGTCTCTATGAGACAAACCCAAGCTCTCCTTACAAGTTATGTGTTTTCCCTTGTACTTCTTCATGGCAAGTTTCTGACACAACTAGACTTCCTAATCATATTTTCTCTGGGATAAATGTGTGTGTGTGTGTGTGTGTGTGTGTGTGTGTGTGTGTGTGTAATGTTCCTATGAAACTTTTCATAAGCAGACATGGTATAAAACACAGAAGCAATTACCATTAATTTATATGAAAAAATTTTTGAGCATTCTCAGACTCCCTCCCCCCAAAACCCCTACTCTTTTCTGATACCTCAGGACACATCTTGCTAGCAGATGCACAAGATAAATCAAGTTAAGGCACAGATGCTCACAGACACTGTGCAGAGCTCTGGCACCTTGATGCTGAGATGCTGTGTATAGTTCCTGGGGGACGGAGCTTGGTGATACTAATATAAGCCTTCCATTAAAGAGAGGTGGCATAAGCCAAACTTTTGAAAAGTAAAGGACATATGTATTTCAAAATATTTTAAAATCTCTGAACTTCATAGAACTTCTGTAAAATAAAGCAGTGTTTCTAAAACTTTAATGTTTAAATTAATTCTTTAAGCAGCTGGAAAAGCATTCAGATTTCAAAGCTTTAAAGCCTAGAGGTGGGACATAGGAAAATAAGTTCTAAACGAGTACATAATACAATGATCATCAGTGACGACACTTTGAGAAACACTGTAATACATTCTTTCTTGAATTATATGTGACTCATTCAATATTATAAATAGCATTTTATTTTTTTATTTTTTAAAAGACTTTATTTATGTGACACAGAGAGAGACAGGCAGCAAGAGACGGAACACAGGCAGGGGCAGTGGGAGAGGAAGAAGCAGGCTCCCAGCGGAGGAGCCTGATGTGGGGCTCGATCCTAGGACCCCGGGATCACGCCCTGAGCCGAAGGCAGACGCTTAACGACTGAGCCACCCAGGCGCCCCTTAAATAGCACTTTAAATAACATGTTTTTTTTTTAAAGATTTTATTTATTTATTAGACAGAGAGAGAGACAGCCAGCGAGAGAGGGAACACAAGCAGGGGGAGTGGGAGAGGAAGAAGCAGGCTCATAGCGGAAGAGGCTGATGTGGGGCTCGATCCCCAAACGCCGGGATCATGCCCTGAGCCAAAGGCAGACGCTTAACTGCTGTGCCACCCAGGTGCCCCAAATAACATGTTATTTTAATAACATTTTACCTATATTATTTTATTTGATTGTCACTATAAAAAAGGTCAGGATTTTTCAAGGTATATTTTATAGAACATGAGTTGCCCCTAGTGTTCCACAAAATTATGGTACAAAAAAAAGTCCCCATGGCCAAATATGTTTGGGGAAGTCTGTGTACTTATGTTTCTTTTTCTCTTTGTTTTTCTTTTTAGTGTTCAATAATTCATAAGTTGTGTATAACACCCAGTGCCCATCACATCACATGCCCTCCTTAATGCCCATCACCCAGTTACCCCATCTCCCCATCCACCCCCCTTTCCACAACCCTCAGTTTGTTTTCCTCAAGTCCAGAGTCTCTCATGGCTTTTCTCCCTCTCTGATTTCTTCCCATTCAGTTTTCCTTCCTTTTCCCTATGATCCTCTGCACTATTCTGTATATTCCGCATATGAGTGAAATCATAGGGTATTTGTCTTTCTCTGACTGACTTATTTCACTTAGTATAATACCCTCCAGTTGTATCCATGTTGGTGTAAATATAAGTATTCATCCTTTCTGATGGTTGAATAACACACACACACACACACACACACACACACACACACATCTCTCACATCTTCTTTATCTATTCGTCTGTTGAAGGACATCTCAGCTCCTTTCACATTTTGGCTGTTGTGGACATTGTTGCTGTGAACATTCTTTCGAGTATCTTCACAATGCATAACTATGTTTTAAGAGTACAAGAAATCCTAAGGCAAATGCTTCTATTTAACTGTGTTTAATTTAGCATCTCTTAAATTTTTTCAATCACTGAGCACACTTTAGAAAATTCTGGAAGAATATTTATACAAAGAACTTAAATAAATAAAAAGTAATTATTAACCATTATTCTTTGTGCCTCTGCATGTGATGGCTGAGAATATCATATCTCATGGTCAGTCAATAGGAGCCCATTTCAAGACATTTATAGTTTATATGTACCAAGAAGCAACAAATCCCTGGTTCAGCCCTGGAAATGGAACAGATTTGAGAGTGTACAAACTGACTTAATGTGTAAAAGGACTTGAGACTGAGACCATATTTTCATGACTCAAATTTCTATAATCTTTGCATTTAAACATTGCCAAACTGGGATTTGGCTTATATTCAGTGAGCGTGCCACTGATAATCATTTTTTTTTCTTCGTAGTGCTTCCCTGAAATAGAGTACTTGTATCCAAGCCTTGATATCATATTCTGTTTTCTGGGGGACCCAAGCTAAGAAATATCTAAAACAGAAGATATGGCAAAATAGATTTTAAAAAATTTGGATGATGTATACATAGGTAGCCATCTTATTAAACTGCTATCTATATAATTTTGTATGTTTAAATATTTCACACATCTCACAAAGAAACAAAAATGTATAAATATGCATAATTTTTAGCCTAAAAATAGAGGTTCTGGAGTCAGACTGCCTTGGTTTAAATCAGATCTGCCACCTACCAGCTGTATAACCCTGGGTAATTTTATTAACCTTTTGACTCTGTCACACATAAAAATGGAGATAATAATAGATAATAAAACTTAGATAGCATTTACTATGTGTCAGACACTATTATAAGATTTTTATATATGTTGTAACTAATTTGACTTTGAAAATTGTACCAGGTATGTTCAATTATCAGCATAGCGGCTAATTTAAAATGAAGGACACTGAAGAGAGTTTAAGGAACATAGGTAGTAAGTAGTTCAGAAAATATTTAGCCCATTCTAGCTCCACTCTGGTGTTCTTAACCACCACAATATGCTGTCTCTCTAAGGATCTAGTTCAAAGATTTCAAAAATTGATTAAATGAGATAATACTGCTAAAGCAGAAGCGTTGACACCCTATACTCAATAAATTTGGCTGTTATCTTTATTATTATTATAAACTTTTAGCAGTGTTATTACTTTGCCAATCAAGTACTCCACAGCATTTATGTCAGGGTTTTCAAAAGTAGACTGAGCATTGGAGGCTCAGTTGAAAATACTGGAAGCAATGCATTCATTGCTGGCTTTAAGCATAAAGTGTTGTTTTTTGGTAGTTTGAATCAGAATATGACAATACAGCATTTATTTATTGAATGTCTTCATAAGAATATTCACGGCCACTCTCTTTAAAATTCACCTCACACCACGCCAGCAAGTGTCTTACATACCTGCCGCCAAGGAGTAATCTGAGTTAGATGGGTTAAGTGTACCTCAAAATACTAAAGTGCAGTACTGTAGGGATACTTTTCTTTTCTCAAATCTGCAGTCATGGAACTAGTTGTAATATATACTATGATTTTCATTATATGTACAATGTTTAAAGATGTTTTGACAGGAAGAGAAGCATAATAATTTTTACCCTGGGAAACGCTGTGGCTTTGATTCCTTTCCTCACACATTTTGATTGCCACAAGTCTTCTCAGACAATTCAACATCACTTTCTATAATTGGCCCTTGAAAAACATGGGTTTGAACTGCACAGCTCCATTTATACATGGATTTTTCTCAGTATATATTTTGGAAAATTTGGGGGAGATTTGCAAATATTTGAAAAAACTCACAGATGAACCACATAACCTAGAAATGCCCCCAAATTAAGAAAAATTTAGGTATTATTATAATACAGTATATAATACATATACAAAATATGTGTTAATTGACTATGCTATCG
Source organism: Ursus maritimus (assembly GCF_017311325.1). NCBI lineage: Eukaryota > Metazoa > Chordata > Mammalia > Carnivora > Ursidae > Ursus > Ursus maritimus. The sequence continues at coordinate 17,714,655 of NW_024423319.1, read as the reverse complement.
GTAAGGCTTCTGGTCAACCATAAGCTATTAGTAATTAAGTTTTTGGGGAGTCAAAAGTTATATGTATGGATTTTCAACTACATGTGGGGGGTTGGTACCCCTAACTCCTGCATTGTTCAAAGGTCATCTGTACTTTAAAGATTTCTTACTAAGGAATTAGAAAATAAAATATTTCAAAAACAGGGATGTTGATATGTTTACTGTATCTCTTTCCCTGAGCTATGCTGGACATAAGTTCTATTGTTTGTTTTGTGCAAATGTATGTTTAAATGAACATTCTCCATCCCTTTCTCTAGCTCAGAAGCCTTCACTCACCACACATATGAATGCACATGTACAAGTATGAATGTGTGTTTGTGTTAGGGGGAGAGTGACATGCAACCTGGGTATTGTAGGGGCCAAGGGTAGTCTACCCCAAGATGGGCCACTTTGGCATTACCATTATTTTGAGTTAAAAGCAATCCAAACCCAGCAGATTTAGAAAAAGCTCTTCACCTCCCCCTCAACTGCCTGCTTATACTAGGAAGAAACCTATTAACAAAGGTTCCTCTTTACATAAGAAACTTACCTGCATAATAGGGCAACCTTTGCTTTCCAAACATCTCCTTTCACCTTCCTGCTAATGGACTTTCTCCCCTTTGTAGTCAGGGACCCCTGCCCCTCCCCTTAGCTCATTAAACCATCCTGATGCCTTACTGTCTTTAGAGTTTCCATGTCTTTGTGGATTCCCCAAATACACACCATTAAATTTGATTTTTTTTCCTGTTAACCTGCGTTATGCCAATTTGGTTCTTAGTCCAGCTAGAAAGACGTTAAAAGGCAGAGAAAATTCTTCCTCCCCAACAGTGTCTGTTAGCTTATATGTTTTAGATTGCTGGCATTTGCAAAAAAGCTAGGATCATGAAGAGCTCACATTGTTTCTGTTTCAATTACAATTTTTTTTGCTTTATTTTGGATTTTGTTTTGTTTTTTTATCAGAATCTGATTAGACTAGATAGAACAAGGACCATGGGCAGATTGCTTAGCAGCTATGCTTTTTAACTTAAGACCGTCATTATTATCAAAGATGGTACAATAACACACTGTCCATCACTCTGATTTTCTTTAGGGATACAACAGGAGAAACTCAATGGCCTTTAAGACCAATGTTTCACAGACTCCCCTTTGTTATAAATATATGGCCAATGTTTCAGGTTTTTTTTTTTTGGTTTTATTTTCATTATTGTTTTACATGGTTGATATTTAGTTTTTCCAGAATTAAAAACATTTCAAAACAAAAAGATAAGTGAGTGAATCCCATTTCATTTTTAAGGTATTTATGTCAGATATTAATTAGAGCTAATGTCTAAAAACAGAGAACTAAAAGAGAATTTGGATTTCTGATCCAAATGTTCTCAACATGGGTACTCATCAGAATCACTGATAGGACTTAAAATGTACAGATTTTAGACACCTGTCCAGACCTCCTAAATCAGAATCTCCTGGGAACAAAGCTCAGGAATCTGCATGAAAACACAGTTCTCTGGTGGCTTTTCTTGCTCACCTTGGTAAAGAGTCAATGATCTTGCCAAATCCCTTTATTTCATAGACAAGAAGGCTGAATCCCAGAGCAGTGAATTACCTGGCCTAATTTATACAGCACATTAATGACAGAGATGATCTAACATTTATATCTCTTAGCACTGGACCTGTCTTCTGTATTCTACTTATCCTGATACACTAATTCCTATTTTAACCAAGAGAGATCTGCTTCTTTTCTACAGCTGCATGTAAGCATACTGTTAATATCGATTTTCTAAACTTGAAATTTTGCACAAATGCTTCAGTGTCACTGTTGAATGGTGATCGATTTGTAAATAATTTTCTAAAGATTTATTTATTTATTTTAGAGAGAGAGAATATGAGCGGGGGGGGGGGGAGAGGGAGAAAGAGAATTGCAAGCAGACTCCCTGCTGAGTGTGGAGCCCAATGCAGGGCTTGATCCTACAACCCTGAGATCATAACCTGAGCTGAAATCAAGAGTTGGACATTTAACAGAATGAGCCACCCAGGTGACTCAGATTTGTAAATAATTTTCTAAGACATAAGGTTTTTTTTTCTTTTTCCTAGTCCTCCCATCTTTGGAGGATATGAATTATGATTTTTCATTTTGCAGAAATAAATTTTCATAATCAGATTGTTATTTATGCATTACCACTTATTTAAGTAGCTCAAATTATTGTACAAATTTTATTTTTCTTTCTAACAGCTCTATAGATTAAAGAACATTTTAACATGGGCCTGCTAACCAAGAAAGGATCCAGTGCCTTATTGGGAGACATGCACAATGCAAGGGCAATGAAAACCCGTATAGTTTATCTGTAGGAGGGGAAAAAACAAATCACCCTTGAGACAGCCGCTATGTAGAATTTTAACAAAGCACTTAGTATGTACAGAAAATATGAAAGATACTGGGGGTATAGAGCTTACCTCAATAAGCTCATAATCCTAATGGAGAGGGGTAGACATATACATAAATACAAATAAGATAAAGCATGCCTAACAATGTCACAAAGTGAGGCCTTCACATCAAAGGGTATACACATTTTGGGGTGCAGTGGAAAAGGCTGTTAAAAACAAAATTCAACTGAGTAAATGTTAAAAATGTTGTTGGCTTTATTCAGTGATTCACAAGTCAGGTAGCATCCTCTGGGGAATGACAGGAGTCTATCAGGTAGTTTAGCTCACTAGTGCTGACCAGGAAATTACAGAGTGACTGGTAAAGATTACATTCCTGGAAGAGGCTAAAACTGCAGGTTAAGTATTTTGTCTTGGTTTGGTGATGTAGCCTTAGCACAAGTGACTTTATTTTGGGCCTGTTCTCTCTCTCTCTCTCTCTCTCTCTCTCTCTCTCTCCCTCCCTCCCTCCCTCCCTCCCTCTCTCCCTTCCCGCCCCCCCCTTTTTTTTACAGGGCACTGACTTTCAGGATGAACCAACATGGTTTTATTCTAGAGAGTTGTAGGCGAACAACTGGGGTACTAATTAATAACAGTTCATTTTAGGTCAATGGATTTTGTACCTTGTTTAAGAAAGCTTTTGCTGGGGGCGCCTGGGTGGCTCAGTTGTTACGAGTCTGCCTTCGGCTCAGGTCATGATCCCAGCGTTCTGGGATCGAGCCCCGCATCAAGCACCCTGCTCAGCGGGAAGCCTGCTTCTCCCTCTCCCACTCCCCCTGCTTGTGTTTCCTCTCTCGCTGCCTCTCTCTCTGTCAAATAAATAAACAAAATCTTAAAAAAAAAAAAAAAGCTTTTGCTATGTCAGGGTCTAATATTTCTTTACTATATTTTCTAATAAGAGTTCTAAAAATTTGTTTTGAATATTTAAGTCTGTAATTCATCTGGAGTTGCTTTTTTTTAATATATGGTGTGAAAGACATCCAATTTCTGGGGTGTCCATGTGAAAAATCATTTTGTCCAGCTCAATTTATTGAATAATCCAATGATATGACAAGTCAAATACTGTTAACATCCCACGCCCACCACATTGCCTAGGTTGTCTTTTTTCCTGAAACCTGAGAAAACAAGACATTCAAACTAATGGTCATAGTGGTGAAGAGCTTTACAAGAAAATTACTTATCATAGACCATCTCATCCTAGAATCATACTATATGACCATAATAATAATTAATATCTTTGTTTTTAGATACTTCACTAAATACATGTGGACATATTTGGTAAAGGATAAAATAATCAACACAGAAATAAATATATTTCAAGTCCCCTTCATAAGATTCTGTACTCCCAAATAGATCAGTAATGAAGAGTAAGCCAAGTTTGAATAAAAATAATACAGGAAAATTATTGTGAAAATTGGGGTAAAATCTCAAATAAGAGTATGTTACCCCATGGGAAGTGCTGTGGATATGTTCAGTAGAATTCTGTGAAACATTCTTGATCCAGGATAACAAATAGCTTTCACTTCTTCTGACATTGGTAATTGATTTTTGAGCTCCTTATAATTATGAGAACTTGAATCCTTGAAATTCACACAAGAAAACAGTGTCATTGTCAGTCATCAATGATTAGTAGGTAGGCTGCTACGACCACTATTGTTGTTCTTACTGTTTTTCTTATTTTTAATTTTCAATTAATATTATCATCAGAGAAGACTGACTCAAAGCAGACAAAAGACACTAGCTAAAGTGAGAGTAAAGAATGTGTGTAGTCATAGAATAGTTAAAGACCCAGGTGAATTGGTGATAATCCATTTAAAACAATGCATAAAGCAATATTGGAACCATTTGGAGTTTTAAGTTTTCTTGATATGTGAGTGACTCTGAAGGAATCTAGTATAGTTAGTACTGAGACTAGGAAATAAGTGTCTGGGATTTTGTGTCTAGCACATGATAGGCACTTAATTATGTTTGAATGAATTAATGAATAAATGTGCAAAAGAATAAATGAAGGAAGAATACTCAAACATAAAACAGTTTTTGCCTTAATGTCTATTTTGTTTCATATTACTGTAGTTTTTCCAGATGTATTTTAGATATTGTTCACATGATATAACTTTTACATCTTTTATTTCAATTAATCTTTGTCTTTGAATCTTTGTCTTTGAATCTATCATCTATCTATCGTCTATTGTCTGTCATCTATCTGTCATCTATCATCTATCTATTGTCTATCGTCTATCTATCATCTATTGTCTATCTATCATCTATCTGTCATCTATCTGTCATCTATCTGTCATCTATCATCTATCTATCATCTATCTATCTATCATCTATCTACCATCTATCTGTCATCTATCTATCAATCTATCTATCTATCATCTATCTACCATCTATCTGTCATCTATCTATCATCTATCTATCTATCATCTATCTACCATCTATCTGTCATCTATCTATCAATCTATCTATCTATCATCTGTCTATCTATCATCTATCTATATTAGTTATATTCATAGTGTCGGCTAAGAACTCTGAAAGGTAAATAAAAGCAGGCAAATTTTGAAGGACAGTCAAAAGTTAGAGATGTGACTGTATGACTTAGTTTCTCATTTGTTTTATTCCCACATGGCTTTGCTCTGAGAGCAAAACCCAATTATGAGACAAAACAATGCCAGTGATGGTTCAAATGGGTAAAATACCATTAGAAACCCCACCTTTTCAGCTAGAGAGAAAAGGAAAAGGAATCCTTTGGGACTAGAAAATAACAGGAGCATCTCTGAGCAGACCAAGAAGATGTTCTCTAACTCTTTGTATGAATTTGCACAAATCTCCAGATAATCCCTGATCTTTGAATGTTTAAGAAAGAGAGATGTAAACCAGCATAGCTAAGGCATAGAGAATCAGAGTAAACTATAAAATTCCACACAAGACTCAGGCTAATCTCTGAGAGACAAATGTATGGGACAGACCTAAACTAGTAGAGCAAACGTTTTGAGAAAGGCACTGGGATTTGAATGACTACCTAATGAAGGTGAGATGGAACTTGTAGTTTGAAACTAATAGGGCCAATTATCAGCTAAAATTAAAACATATTCCAGAAGATTATAATGAGAAACTGGTTCTATACAACAGAATATTCATAATGTTCAGAATGTAACCCCAAATACTCTGCAATAATGGATACAAATATACACAATAGTGTGACCAATTCTCACAGGAAAAAGCAATCAATGGGTACCATACCCAAGATAACTCAGAGGTTGGAATTATAAGACAAAAACTATATAATTATGTGATGGAGGTATTAGCTAACACTATGGTAGTAATCATTTTGTAATATATAAGTGTATCGAATCAACACATTGTACACCTCAAGCTTATACAATGTTTATATGTCCATTATATCTCAGTAAAGCTGACAAAAATAAAATAAGACAAAAAATAAAACCTTGGGGAAGAAAATGTCTGCATAGCAGCTATTACGATTATGCAACTTGAGGTCAAGGAAAATATCCCTTAAATGAGTGGAAAGAGATGTTCTCTGGAGAGACAGAGAAAAAAAAACTTGAATAAAATGCCAACTTCAGAACTGAAAAATATAATACTTGAAATGAAAATCCACTGTATAGGCTCAATAAAAAAATGGAGAGGACTGTCAGAAACAACATTTGTAACATTGTTTGATGGGGGTTCTTGATGAATGTAGATATATTACCTATGTCAACTATAACAAAGAGTAATGGAGTTGAGTGTAAAAAAAACTTAGATGATTAAAGGGCTCCTACTTTTTACTTGAAGGTACAATATTAACTCTAAGTCGATTGTGAAGAATTAGGTATGTATATTATAATTCCTAAATTAATCACTGGGTAATGGTATAATGTGATATACCCAAAACAATAGATTAATTGAAATACTAAAAATTATTCAAATAATTCGAATAAAGGTAGGAAAAGAATAGAAAAGGAACATAAGACAGAGGAGAAAGATAGAAAACAATAAAAGCAGTAGACCTAAATCCAAGCACACCAATACGTACACCAAATGTTAATGACCTAGAGGGTATACATATCTTCAAAAAGATACCTCAACTCAAGGAGTATGGAGGCATAATTGGGCTTCCTATCATAAAAAGTAGATCTCAATCTTAAAATTTTTTCTTTCCCTAATAGATGAAGATGGCATCTCTGGTTTTTATTTGTACTTCTTTAATTATGAGTGAGGTTAAGTGCTTTTAAACATATTAACACCCATTCTGTGTATGTGTGTGTGTTTTCATTTGAGGCTTATTTTTTGTTGGTTTTTTTGTTTTTGTTTTGTTTTTATTGAGGTATAATTAACATACCAGGTTATATTAGTTTCAATACACCATATTGATTGGACAATTCTATACATTGCTCAGTACTCACCACGGTAAGTGTAGTCACCATCTGTCACCATGCAAGGTTATTACAGTATTATCGACTATATTCCCTATGCTGTACTTTTCATCTCCGTGACTTACTTATTTTATAACTGGAAGTTTGTATCTGTCTCTTTTTTTCTATTAAAAATGTTAATGACCTTAATAAGCCATTTAAAATGTAGTGATAGAAAGAATAGAACAGAAAAATTTTATATGCTACTCACAAAGGGTAACTTAAAGTATGAAGACATAGGTAAATTGAAAATAAATAGATGAAAAATATATGCCATGTGTATTTTTTATTTATTATTGCATAGCAGATCTCCCCCAAATTTAGCAGCTTAAAACAGCAAGATTTTACAATCTCATAGCTTCTGTGGCTCATGAATTCATTAGTGGCTTAGTTCTTTCTTCTTTTTTTTTTTTTTTTTTTGAAGATTTATTTATTTATTTATTTGAGAGAGAGCAGAGAAAGAGAGAGAACATGAGTTGGGTGGGAGGGGCAGAGGGAGAGGAAGAAACAGACTCCCTGCTGAGTAGGGATCCTGATGGGGCTTGATCCCAGGACCCTGGGATCATGACCTGAGCCAAAAGGTAGACACTTAACTGACTGAGCCACCCAGGTGCCCCTTAGTTGTTATTTCTAACTTAAGATCTCTCATGAAGTTGCCGTCAAGATAGCCAGGGCTCCAATTATCTGAGAGCTTAACTGGGACTGGAGAAATCTGCTTCCCAAATGGCTTATTCAGATAACTTTTGCTAGAAAGCCCTAGTTCTTTGTTGGCTATTGGCCAGAGTCTTCAGTTCCTAGCTCTGTGGATCTTCTTGAATGTCCTAATAGCAAGGCAGATGGTTTTCCCCAGAGTGAGTAATCCAAAAGAAAGAAACATGGATACTCAATGTATTTTGTGTCCAAGTCTTAGAAGTCACAGTCTATCGTGTTTCTCATATTTTCCTCATTACAAGTGAGCGACTAAATCCAACTCTGTTTAAGCAGGAGAATTCAGCTTACTCTTAAAGGGATAATTATTCAAGAATCTGTGGACGTATATTTACCATGTACACAGTAAACCTAAAAATGTTGAAGTGGCTTCCTATTAAAGTAGCTGGCTCCTTCTCTCTTGCTCTACAGGGGTCAAGATCTTGCTTGAAAAGCAAATTAGAGGATGTATCAAATAGAACTGCCATAATTCCTAGTGCTCTACCTTCCCCTCTTACTTCTCACAGTCTTTTCCCTTTCATCCATTCTCTCTTACATGTTCCTTCTTTCCTATAGAAGTAAATAAGTCCCTTTTAGCTAGGAAGCTTTGGGCATGTTTAGGAGCCTTAGGCTTCTACTGAATGCTAATTTTCTACTGGCTTCACATGAAAATAACTGAGTTTTGAGGGATTCTGAGGGTAAAAACAGATGGCATTGTTCTTCTGGCTGTCAAGCTAGGAATAAAATAGTGATGGATTTTCATTGGGGGAGATACTTATTTCACCCTTAGGCAAACCTTTAAAATACTTTGGGTGGTTAAAAGGGGCACAGTGCTAAGATACCTTGCTCTCTAAAATTATGGATTGTTAGAAATGTGTTGATTGAAATCATCTTAGCAAGAATGAAACCTCTCATTCTTGCCTGGAGGATCTGAAATATCACTGCCATAAAAGAAACCTTGATTTCCAACCCAGGTGCTGAGCATAAGATGAAGGATTTGGGACACACCACTCCACGTTTATGTTAATGTTACGGTTTTCAAGAAAACCTCTTGTTCGAGGCATATTTTTACCCCTTTATATATGCTCTGGCTTTGTTTTGTGCCTATCAAAACACTGCCTCACTTAAATTTTACTTAAACTTCATCCTTCCCCCCCCCAAATTCTATCTTACCCTGTCTCTTCCTTAATATGATGAAAAACCCCTTGTTTCCCTTCCTGTCTGGTTTCCTTTGTGGTAGAAAGTTAATTAACAGAACTTTGTTTGATGACAGGTTTGTCCCTGGTGATTTTTATCAGGTGGCTTCTATCACCCCAAATTTATGCAATTAAATTCACTTCACTATCATGGGGATTGTTCCTTTTAAAATACCTGAATACAGACTACAGGAGAAATACACATTTCTCCTAGAGGCAGAGCTTTGTTTCGTGTTAACTAATAACTCTTTGTATACCTGATAACATTAAAAATCCTCTTTTTTTAAAAGAAAAAAACTGAAAATGAAAGACATTGTGTGAAAATTGCTTTTCTTTTTTTTCTTGATGAGGGAAGGTTGTGAGAGTAAGGTCTTACTTTATACCTACACACACACTTACCAAGAATAGAGACACGAAAATGGCTGGCAGGTAGCATGAAAAACTTGGGATTCTCCAGGTATGTTAGTGGGTTGTTAATAAAAGGTTGCGATGTAAACAGTGAGGATATTCCCATATATCTAAGAATATGCATCCATCCATGTGACCTCAACAAATTTTAAATTGTTTCTGAAAGAGCTTACATTATTTCAGAGAGTCTTGGTCATGTTCTTACTCTGCTTATGTTCGGTGCAGAAATTAGTGATCTTATGTTGTACAAAATGAGGGACTTGTCTTCGATTTAATTATCGTATACTTGTCTTCGATTTAATATATCGTATAAAGATGGAAGTAAATATTTGTAGGAGTCTAGGGTGAGTGTTTTAGTAGACATCTCCAAAAAGTACAAATAGGCAGAAGAAAGAAAGAAAAATCACTGTGCCATTAGAGAACACAGAATTTGAGGAATTTCTGTAAGATGATATGCAAATGAAAATAGATTGCTTAAAGCCTAACTGTGGAGGAGAAACCTACTGATGGAGACAAAGTATTCAAAGAAAGTTCAACTTCAGCTTGAACAAAGACACAAAGTAGGAAGAAGCACTAGGGCAATTGGGTTAATTAATTAATTAAATAAATACACCCTGAACACTGAGCTCCATCAGTGTCCACCCCTTAACCCACCCAAAAGCACATATGCATGTGCACACACACAGGCAAGCAGTAGCAGCAGTTTTGATGTAGTATATAACTAGACAAATTCTAGTAAATTCTATAAATTCAAGACACTCACTGTAAAAGAGTGAAGCACCTGCCTGGAGACTACTTCAGACCTCAGATTTTGACTATAAACAGAAGGAGAGGAAAATTACCGTGATGGTGGTGACTAGAAGGTAAATACGGTTGTCATCTGTTATTATTTTAGTCACTGGGGAGACAGGATCCCAATTTAGCAATCCACCCCTCTGCAACCTTAAAGTGAAATCTATAGGTCAGTACTCCCCATCTACTCATACAGAACCACCCAACAGACCCTGCTTCAGGACAGAAACTTATTGGGTAAAGAAACCTAAATGATGGTGACAACCTATATTTCTTACTTGGCAACTTACCTGTACAATCAAGGATCACCAAATATTTGGGGAAAATGTGAAAGAATAATCAAAACAATGATGATAATGACAGTTGGCATTTCCTGAAGAGTTTGTTATATACAACAAACTACCACGAGTACTTTTTTTTTCCTATTACATATAGCTAAGGAACAGAGAAATGATGAAACATGCTTCCTTTTATTCATTGTGTATTGAATGGTAGAGTCAATATTCAAAACCAGACAATATTTCTCAAAAGAGTACTCATCTTAAAAAAAAAACACAACAGAATCCAGAATATTTACAATTTAACAACAATAATATCCAGAACATAATCCAAAATTCCTTAATTGAGAAAATAAACCATATTCACAAGAGATAAGAAAATCAACAGTATCCAACCTCAATATAAACTGGATATAGAACTGGCAGAGAAAGATTTTAAAGAATATATTAATATTATAATTAAGGAAATAAAATATGCCGTTTAATGAATAAAATTCAAATGCATGTGGTATTGTTCCAAAGTAGTCACTTTTACTCAATAAGAGAATAACAGATATATCCAGAGAATAAGAGAAATAGCAAAAGGAGAACAGAAACTATAAAACAAAACTAAATTCTAGAAAATCTAGAAATGAAAACTATCATAAGTGAGATAAAATGACTGGTAGAGGGTGGGCACAGCCAAATGGACAGATTAGAGGAAGGAATAAGTGAACATGATGCTAGACTAATAGAAATTATCCAATATAAAGAACAAAGAGATAAACAATTAAAAAAATACAGGGCTTCAGAGAATGATCAGGAAATATAAAATTGTCCAATGTACACATAATTGGGAACCCAGAAAGAGAAGAGAGAACAGGGCAGAAAAAAATATTTGAAAAGACAATGGCCGAAAATTTCTAAAATTGGGAGATTTATAGAGACTAGGCAGTCTAAAATAACTAGCAGAATAAGCAGAATGAAGTTCACACTGAGGCACATTGTAGTCAAATTGTCAAAAGCCAAAGATGAAGAAATCTTGAAAACGACTAGAGAAAATGACACATTTTAAAGAGGATAACAATGATAGAATTGATTGCTGACCTCTTATTGGAGACTGAGGCCAGAAGGGGGAAATGATGTCTTTAAAGTAATGAGGGAGAGGGATCAATCCACCTAGAATTATATATTCAACAAAACAAATGAACAAACAAAAACAGCCCTTCAAAATTGAAGGAAAGATCAAAGACTTTTCAGGTAAACAAAAACTAATAGAATTTATGGCCGGAGGCTGTTATTAGAAGAAATGCTAAAGGCTTTCAGGATAAGGGAAATGATACTGAATGGACATTGGGATGCTCAGACATTGGGAGTCTGGATAAAAATGAAGGCAATGGGTTTTTTTTCAGATTTTTATCTTAATATCTTTTAAATCATAAGTGTACAGCAAAATATAGCACACTTTTATGGGGTTTATAATATATATGACAATTATGTACATATATACATATGACAATTAAAATATAAAGGAAGGCAATGGCATAATGATCTGTAGTTATGTAAAGTTTCTGTATTTCATATGAAGACATACATGATTAAGTATAGGTGGACTGTGAAAACAAGATATATATTATTCACAGATCAATAACTAAAATATAATACAAATAAATATAATTAAAAAGCCAATAGGAAATCAATATTGATATAAAAATATTTATAAAATCCAATAAAGACCTGGAAAGAAGATTAGAGGAATAAGTATTACTGAAACAATTACAAAGCAAATAATTAAATAGTAGACTCCAATACAACCACACCATCATTACATTAAACATTAAAGAACTGAACATAGCAATTAAAAGGGAAGCATTGTCAGAATTAAAGATTATTTTTAAAACAACATAATTATAAGCTGTCTACAAGAGATTGAATATAGACTGAAAGCAAAAGGAAGGGTAAAACTATGCCAAGCAATACTAATATTAGACAAAATAGACAAAATTATTACAAGAAATAAAGATGGATATTTCACTATGAAAAAAATGGCTAATTTATCAGAAAGATCTATTAATCATAAGTATGTATGTCCCTAGTGACATATCTTTGAAAAAGATAAAACAGAATTGACCAAATTAAAGGAAGAAAACAGATGATTTCACATTCATAATTGGATATTCAGCACCCATCTTTATGTTACTGATAAAAAAAAACTAGAAACAATATTAGTATATAGATTATCAAATACCTTGAGTTAATAAATAGTATAAAACCCTAAGTATAACCGTAGCTGAATAGCATTCTTTTCAACTGCATAGGACTCATTCACCATGAAAAATCATGACTCTGGCCATAAAGCTGGTCTCAATAACACTTAAAATTCTAAAATCATAGAGATGATGTTCTTGGACTTTAATGGAATTGAACTACAAAATCAATAATAGGACGAAATTAGGAAAAAAAAGTCTCAAATGACTGCAAAAGACACAACTCAGCACCAAATAATATTATAGTTAAGAAAAAACCCGAAATTTAGAAAATATTTAGGATGGAATGATGAATTGGGCACCTGAATGGCTCAGTCAGTTAGGCACCTGACTCTTGATTTTGGCTCAAGTCATGATCTGCGGGTCATGAGATTGGGCTCGTGTCAGACTCCACACTCAGTGAGGAGTCTGCTTGAGATTCTCTCGCTCTGCCTCTGTCACTCCCTCCTGTGCTCTTCCTCTCTCTCTCTAAAATAGAACAAATAATTCTTTAAAAAAAATGGAATGACGATGAAAATAGAGGATACTATAAGTGTGGAATATAGCTAAAGGAGTGCTTAGGGGGAAGTTTAAAATGTCAAGTGCTAATGTTAGAAAAGATAAAATGATGTAAAACAATAACCTGAGTTCTGGCCACAGGTTAGAAAAATTAGGAAAAAAAAAAGCAAACTAAACGAAAAGCAATAAATTAATTAATAAAGGTAAGGGTAGTAATCATTGTTCTAGGAAACAAAAAATATTTGAAAAATGCATAATATCAAAAGTTGGTTCTTTAAAAAAATTAATTAAATTCGTAAAACCATAACTAAAAGGTTGGAATCAAATAATAAGAGAGAGAGGAAAAAGGAAGGAATGGGGTGGAAGGGAAAGGGGAAAAACAGGGGAATGAGGGGAGGAGGTGGGAAAGAGGAGAGGGGAGGGCAGGAGAGGGAAGGCGAGAAGACATAGTATCAGAAATGAATGTCGTGTCATCATATTGATTATATAACATTAAAAATAACAAAGTGATATTATTAGCAAGTTTATGCCAGTAAGTTTGACAACTTAGATAAAAGTGGCAAATTTCTTGACAGACACAAATACCTACATTGAACCAAGAAGAAAAAACTTAAACAGCTACATATCAATAAAACACATTGAATTCATCCTTTCAGACATCTCTACAAAGAAAACTCCGGGTTTTATATCCTTGTTCATAAATTGTATCAAACATTTAAGAATGAAATAATCATAATCCTACAAAATATCTTTCAGAAATTACAGAAGCATATATTTAATTGGTATATGTTGTGGAAGGTGGACCTGGAAATTGAATGAAAATATATGATTTTTGGTCATGTCAATCTCTAGGACACATCAGTAAAAAGGGATTATGCTCTGGTTTTTTCTGCTGTTTTTGTTTTGTCTTTTTTGGCTGATTTATGATTGGGTTGAATGCAATAGTTTCATTTTGGGGCCATATCTCTGCCAATTAAAGACTAGAAGCGCACACTTTTTGTTTATACCACAAGTTGTTTCTTGTAAAGGCTCTCATCAAACTAGAAATAGAAGGGAAATTTCTTGACCTTAACTCCCTAATATCGGGAAAAGACCAGGATATATCAACCCTAACTAATTATCCTCATCATTATGTAGAAGTTCAAACTAGTGCAGTAAGACAAGGCAGTGGAAAGCATTTTAAGTAAAGAGCCAGATATTGAATATCTTAGGATTTGTGGGCCATATGGTCTCTGTGCAACTGCTCAACTCTAGCATTGTCGCGTGAAATATACCGGATTTATATGAACAGGCAGGACTGTGTTTCAAAAAAAAACTGTATTTACACGAAGATGGCCTGGATTTGGCCAATGGGCTACAGTTTGCTGATCTTTGCATTGAAGCAAAAAAATGAATGAATGAATGGATAAATAAATAAATAAATAAAAGGTAAAAATATTTGAAATAAGGAATACTGTTTTGAGAAAGACTTGACTAGATAGAAAATCTTAAGGAAACTATAAGAAAGACACTCGAACTAATAAGAAAATTTAGCAGTGGGCAAGATACAAGGTCAATATCCAGAAATTAATTGTACTTCTACATATTAGCGATGAATAACTATCAAATGAAATTAAAAACAACTCCATTTACAATAAAATAAAGAAAAAATACTTAGGAACAAATTTTATGAAATTTGTGCAATGTGCAAGACCTTCACATTGACAGTTGCCACTTCTTCCTCCTTGAGACACTTTTTTCCTTTAACTTCTTTAGACCACTGTGGATGGAAGAATAAGCTCTTTAGTCACATTGTTTGAATCCAGACTGTGCCCCACTTACTAGAAATGTGACCTTGGGCAAGTTAATTAACCTCTTTGCATTTCATTTTATCTGTTAAATGGAGATAATAATAGTACCTATCTAGCTCTTAAGGTTGTCGAGAAAGATTTAATAAGGTGATGCATGTACGAAGTTCTCCTGGCACATAACATGCACTCAATAAACATTTGCCATGATAATAATTATCATTCTGCAGTATCTTAATATTGTGCGGGTACGTGCCCAGGTGTACTCGTGCGTTGATTTTTTTATCTCTTCTTGCTCTCCTCAGGATATAATCTCTGCGTACAATAATAGTATGTTTTCCCTATGATTATTTTTTTACCCTCTTCTCACTTCTTACTCTCTCTTAGGGTTATCTCATTTACTCAGATGGCTTTAGTTACCATTTCATTACTGATAACTCTCAGATCTATATCCCCAGCCCAAATCTTTATTCTAAGCTCTAGACACATATATTTATTTGCATATTGAATACCTTCAATGTATGAAAAACAGGACGCTCCAAATCAGTCTGTGTCACACTGAACTCATCCTCTCCTAATCCCACATGTGGTTTATGTCCAGTTGTCCCATGTCTGCAAATGTAACCAACAGCCACCCACCGCCTTAACCCAGAAATCTGTGAATTTTCCTTGAATTCTCCCACTTCTTTACCTCTGCCAGTCATGCTGATACTAGGTACTGTTTGGGGGAATAGAAAAACACATAAAACGTGGGCACTGCTCTCGGGGAACTCGAAGTCTGTTGAGGGTACAGATACGTAATTTCAGTGTAATGCAGTAAATGCTATCCATCGTATAGAATTCTCCTCGTCTCTCTCCTCTTATAAAATAGAACATCCATTCACCAGCCGCTCAAGATAAAAACCTAAGGCACCCTAATTTTTTTTAAAGCATCCGAAATTTAATTCTATTTTCCTTACTCCCATATATAATTCATTAGCAAATCCTGTCAGTTCTGTCACCAAAACTCATGCAGGGTCCTTTTACTTCTCCCTCCCACTTCCATCATTATCATTCAGTGGTTGTCACTTGGGACATCCCCCCACTCCAGGGGGCATCTGACGGTGTCTGGGGACATTTGTACTTGTCACACTGGGGAAGGATTTGTTGGCATCTTGTGACCTCTGACAGAGGCCAGGGTTGCTGCTAAGTATCCTGCAATGGACAGTAAGCTTTCCACATAAAAAAATCTGAACAAAATCTCGATAGTGTCTGGGTTAGAAACCTTGTTTAATGCAAGCCAGGATTCTCTCTTATTTGTACTGCTATGATTGCCTTTTACCCAGCGTTTTATGTTATGTTTTTACTTTTACATACTTTAACTTACTGCTGATATTTCTGTGTATACCGAACTTGTCCTTCTCATACTTTATCGGGGTTATGCCAAATCATGACATATGGCTTCTTTTAAATATTACAATTTTTAATAAGGTATTGTACATTATATATAATATTGACTAAAGATATGTACCTCAGTGTTTCCAAATAGAAACCATTGGTGAATAACAGGGTCAGCAATACAGACGAGATGAAAGTATGTTACTATGTGAGTTTTGTGGGCAGTACAAATTTTGGAAGGGGTTCCCTGCCCTTAATTAATCTCTTTAATCTGGAAAGCAACCTTCATTTGCTCCCGGTTTCCCGAATGCTAAACCCTAAGAGAATAACCCAGCTGAACACACAGTTGACAAAATTTGTAATCTGATGTACCGTTTCCACTTTCTGGGGCAGGTCAACTCACATTTAGGTCCCAGTTTCTGTACTTGCAAAATGGCATTGTCACCACGAGAGAGTCTAGCTTGAATTCTATTTTTGTCTCATTTTGACAAAGTTTTATTATTTCTCCTTCTGCTAGGATATGAAGTTATGATACATATCATAGAGTTTGACATACAGTAGGCAGAGGTCTTCTGCAGAAGCTGGTGGCCAAATATCAAGACTATTACTCTCTACTTAATGTAGCAGGTCCACAAGCATATCCTCTGTGTGTGTGTGTGTGTGTGTGTGTGTGTGTGTGTGTGTGTATTTTTGTACAGCCTTCCATTTTTGAGAAGGAAGCTCAAAGTGATATTTTTGAACATATCTCTACTGCCTTCTATCCATCCTCCTTTTGTTTGCTTAGAAAGTTTAACTGTATAAGAAAGTATAGAAACTTTTGGGGCACCTGGGTGGCTCAGTCAGTTAAGCGTCTGCCTTCGGCTCAGGGCGTGATCTCAGAGTCCTGGGATCGAGCCCCACATCAGGCTCCTCCGCTATGAGCCTGCTTCTTCCTCTCCCACTCCCCCGGCTTGTGTTCCTCTCTTTCTGGCTATCTCTCTCTCTGTCAAATAAATAACTAAAATCTTCTTTAAAAAAAAGAAAGTATAGAAACTTTATATTAAATACTACATTTTCACTGATTAAGATGGAATTGGAAAGTTACTTGATATTTACTTTTTGGCAGGCTGGGTGTTCTCACCCGTATAGCTGCTTCTCTCCACCCAATCCTGGAGTGGGGGTATACAGCAGCTGCCCACATGGCTCCTCACCCTTCATCATATGTTTCCAGTTCTGGAAATACATGCCCAATGAGCTAGAGCATCTTGAAGTTCAGTGGCCTTTTCTTGATCCTATAGAATGGGTTTTGAATCCTAACTTGAAAAACAATCCTAAGTGCAAAATCCATATTAGTATGCTCCTTTACTGATATGTAGTCCATTCTTCGTCTCACATCTAGATGTGCCCTTATAGGAAATACTCTTTCATTTTAAACAATAAAACATTGCTTTAAAACGAAAGATAGGCATCTAGATTTCAATTAAAGTTGTCACCAATTACTGTATTCTTCCGGACCCATCATTGTCCTTTAATAAGAACGAGAAGCTTACATCTTAACGACAAATGCCTGAGAGGCAATGGTGGAATTGGTTGCTTATAAAATTTCTCTTTACCCTTGACTTAAGACCAAAGATATTTGAAAAGGGGGAGTTACGGTACTCAATTTTATAGGTAGTACTCTCCTAGAAGTTGCATAATTCCTATCCACAAGTAAAATGAGTATTCAAAATTGTAATAAAGATAACAAAGTATTTTCTTTTTCTTTTTTTAAAGATTTTATTCATTTATTCGACAGAGATAGAGACAGCCAGCGAGAGAGGGAACACAAGCAGGGGGAGTGGGAGAGGAAGAAGCAGACTCATAGCAGAGGAGCCTGATGTGGGGCTCGATTCCATAACGCCGGGATCACGCCCTGAGCCGAAGGCAGACGCTTAACTGCTGTGCCACCCAGGCGCCCCAACAAAGTATTTTCTTAACCAGATTGCTTACGAAACACTTATTTCTAATTTTAGATTTATTTTTATAGTTACTCCGTATCTTTATTAATCTAGTTCATAAACATGACACATTTAAGAAGCACATCATTATAAAAATGGCCAACACTAGTGCATGTTATCTTAAAAATGGGGTGTTTATCTTTTACTTTTGAAATCTATCAAAATATTATTCTCATTTTGCAATTACTTTTAAATGACACAATTTACTGCCCAATAATGTCATTTTCCTCTTTAAAAAATGTTTTTTCTTATACAAATAAACATATTACCATCCAAGTCCAAAATGTGTGCTAAGCAGAGCTACTGCTGTGTTCACGAAAAAAAAAACAGAGTGATCAGTTCTAAGACCTTTTCAAATATACTTTAAAGTCCTTTAAAAAAAAACTAGCATAAATACCTTACCAGCACATAATGTGATTTTTTTTTTTTACCCCACTATCATTTTTCTGTATTGCTTGGAGTCCTGATTCTGTCAAGTAAGTTTCAAGAACTGCAGCAAGAAGTACAAAAGCAAGGAGGGAAATATTGTTACATCATTGGGGAAAGTCTAAGACCATACTCGTAGGTGGGAGAAAGAAGAAACGTGACCTATTAGATGAATATTGCTAGTGAACCCATACATCTCTTGTGCATAGAAAATTCTACCATTTATGCTAAATATAGTTTATTACCTAATTTAAGTATAATTGTTCCTTATTTTCTACATGAGTAGTGGAATATACTTGTACACTTTCATAATGCACAATTATAATTCATTTTGCTCTTGTTTTAATTAGACAAAATTAAATATTTTATTTTTTCTCCTTCCCCTTTCCGCCTGTCTCTATTTCTCCTTCTGCCTTTCTTATTTCATCTCCATTTCCCACCTGTCTTTCTCACACTCTCTCCTCCCCCAGAACAATTCCACCCTTAGATACATACATAGATGACAGAAGCTTGATAGAGATAGATATGTGATTACACTGATACACACATGCACACATATGTACATGTATTTGTACATATACTGTGAATACTTAGACAACATAAGGGGAAAAAAAGCCTTAATGCCTTTCACATATAGGAATTATTTTCCCTCAACTAAATTTTAAGCATCTTATTGTCAGGGACTATGTCCTCGGTTAAAAAATTTTTAAAAAGACAAAAACTTTCGTGTTACCTGGTGCAGACACAAACATAAACAGGGTATTTAACTTTAAAAGCTTGCTTTAGTTCATTGAAATGAGTATTTCTGCTTTTATGCCCTTGAGCATTTCAAAGATACTTGTCTCAGCCTCTTTTAGATAGTACAAATGTCTCTTTCCTGGTGTGTGAATTCTGCGGGTTTGTCTCTCCCGAATCTAACGGTGATTTTTCCCCCTTACATGCATTGAACTTTTAAAAATTCGTAGCTGTTCTTCAGAGGGAGTTGTTTTCTGGTAGGGTCTTTCTTGCCCTAGGTGTGGAGGCCACCTGATGTGGCAGCTTCATATTTTGCCTCCATGGGCCTCATTAGATTTCATTCCTTACGGACTAGTTTTAATGCTTAACTTACAGTCTTGGAGTAGTCACACTCTGTGGGTAGTATTGGGTCCCACTGTCTGTGCATGGAAGGTTTTCTGATTCCAACTTCTAATAAATTACCCTTTCCCCACCCCAAGCTCAGGACAAAGGCTGCTTTCCTTCTCCCCCTTAGGGCCAGCTGGCTGAGATGTTCTAGTCTTCATTTCACTGGGCAACCGTAAGTAGCTCAAGGCTTTATGCATAGAGCTTAATTCGAGGTCCCACACCCAGTGACAACAGCCTCAGTGACAACAGTCTGGCTTTGGTAGTGGCAGAGATGCCAAAATCTCAACCCTGTCCTTAAAGGAACCGTTGTAAACTGATGCAGCCTTTCCCACTTCTAGCTGGGAATAAGCATTTTGGAATCACCACACTGGCTTTGAGTTTTTCTTTCTTTTTTCCCGGGTGCCCAGATATTTCTTTCTCTTTCAGGTCTTACTGATTATTATTATTTAATGTAATAATTAACTGCATTTCTCCTTTCAGGCGTATAGTAGGGGTCATTTTCTCCATCAGCTCAGTCGGCTATATTGATTGGAATTCAAGTCTATTAACCGAGATGTTTACTCTAGCAGAAATTCTCAAGCACTCATGAATATGGAGGAAAGGCAACTTACAGAATAAAAACTCTAGCTCTGGGACTTCCTTCTTTATGTTGATTTGGGAAGTCAAACTCAAGATGAACCAGTCTCATATAGCAAAGATTATTATATTTGCCTTATCAGAGAGAGGCATTTAAGTAATAAACTTTCTAATTTGCTTGCTAAATCCTGGAAATAATGCTTTGATCCTTCAATTCAAAAATGTTCAGAGAATTTTTTTCACATAAATAATATTCTACCCTTTCTTTCCTTAGGGAGAAAAACAATCTCATTCTCACTCCTTGCTAAGATCCATAAAGCAGAACAATTATCCATCAACTGAATACTTGGCTACACGCTATCAAGTTGATTTTCTTTTGGTCACTTGAGCTACTAGGTAGGCTCAATTTCTTGTTTGCCATTGCTTTTGGAATATTTAGTAAAAACAAAGCATCCATGTCATTGGAGAGAATGTAGACTAGCCATGATAGTATAATATATATAAATATATATATTTTTATAGATAAAATACTATAAAAATTTCTCATAGCAGATATAATCAATGTATTTATACACACCCACACACCTATACATACATGTCACATGTGGATGGACACACACCAGCATAGTAGTCCTTTTTACATGAAGGTAACATCTGTAAACATTTTGCTGTTTTCAGACATACATATAGACCTTCACAGACACACACTCAGAAAAGCACATAGGAGCCCCGTACATGTTCACACATATCAACACTGATCGCTACATGCCGTACATACGTACAGAACAGACTAATGACCATATGGTCTGTCTCAGTCTCCTCGGGCTGCCATCACAATATGCCATACTCTGTGTGGCTTAAACAACAGAAACTAGTTTTCTCACAGTTCTGAAGGCCGGAAAATCTAAGATCAATTTTCTGGCAGTGTTCTGTTACTGGCGAGGCTTTCTTACCAGCTTTCAGAAGGCCGCCTTCTCATAATGACCTCACATGGCAGACAGAGAAAGCTCTGGTGTTTCTTCCTCCTCTTATAAAGGCACTCTTATAAAGTCAGATCAGGGCTTCACCCTACCTCCAATACAGTCACGTGGAGGGGTTAGGATGTCAACATATGAATTTGGGGGAGGCACAATTCAGTCCATTGCACAGTCAGTAAAATTTAATTGTTTGCAGTTAACATTATAATAGGAACATTTTAATATGTTTTTATTTTAATATTTTAGCTGCTTTCTATAATGAACTATTTCGAGCATACAGAAAGACATAGACAATAGTAAAATGAACACTCATGTTATTTCCACCCAGCTTTGATAAATATTGGCATTTGATTTGGCCATAATTGCCTAAATTCTTTATTTTGTTTTATTCTTTGGAAATAAAATGGTACTGATTCAGTTGAAGTTTCTTGTGTAATTCTCCCTGTAATTAACCCCCTTCCCCTCCAGAGAAAACCACAGTCTTTAGCTTGGTGGCCATTATTCTCTGCATTTTAAACATTTTTTTCTACATAGCTATTGTATATTAAAATTTAATATGATTTTGCATGTTTTAATTTAAGTGCTATTATACTATACATATCCAGATAGCTTCCTCTTTACTCAGCATTAATGCTTTAAGGGTTTACTCAGTTTAATATGCATTAAACTACATTGATTTTTTAGCACTCTGTAGAATTTTGATGTAAGGTGACCCCACAGTTATTCTCCACACCCTGGTCCATTCTTATTTTGATAAATATTTAAGTGCCTTCTTTTTTCTGAATTATAAATGAGGCTGAAATTAATCTTACGTGTGTAATATGTACCAGAGAATATACATGTAGTAGACATTATCCAGGCGCCCACCTGAAAGAGAAATTGCTGAATCAACCTTGTATTTCCACTATCCTTGTGCCATGTTGTGTGTGTGTGTGTGTGTGTGTGTGTGTGTGTGTGTGTTTAACATTTCCTTATGGATAAATATACAAAAAATACATACATGTAGAGAAAGCTATTTAACTCTATTAAACTGGCCCTATGCAGAAAAAATACATACATAAAATTCCTGCGGGTGTGTCGTAAAAGTTTTTTTCCCCATTCAAATGCCTTTGTACATTTGTTGAACATTGATTGACTACATATGCATGGGTTCGTTTCTGGGCTCTTGCCATAGTTCCATTGAGACTTATGTATTCATCCCAGCATCACACTATCTTAATTATTGTATCTTTATAGTATTATCTATATTGTATCTGTAGTATTATCTATCTATCTATATATATATCTATAAATTATCTATTATCTATAGTATTATCTATTATCTGTAAGTTCTCTAAATTCATCCTTCCTTTTCAAGATTGTTTTCCTGTTCTTGGTCTTTTACCTTTACATATAAATTTAAAAATCACCTTATAAATTTCAACACATTGTGCTACTATTTTGATTGTGCTTTCATGGAATCAATAGATCAATCTGGGCAGAATTGTCATCATAGCAATACCAACTCAGTATATGGTATGGAAAACAGTATGGAGGTTCCTCAAAAAATTAAAAATAGAACTACCATATGATCTAATAATCCAAATCTGGGTATATATCAGAGGAAATGAAAACAGGATCTGGAAGAGATATGCTCCCACGTTCACCGAAGCATTATTCACAATAGCCAAGATTTGGAAACAAAGTGTCCAACTACAATGGAATATTATTCAGCCATGAGAAAGAAAGAAATCCTGTCATTTGTGACAACATAGATGGACCTTGAAGGCTAAGTGAAATAAGTTAGAGATATCACTTACACGTGGAATCTAAAAAAGCCAAATTCGTAGAAACAGAGAGTAGAATGGTGGTTACTAGGGGCTTGGGGGTGGGGGAATTAGATACTGGTCAAAGGGTACAAATTTTCAGTTATTAAATGCAAAAGTTCTGGGAATGTAATATACAGCATGGTGACTTTAGTTAACGATACTGTATTATAAGCTTGAAAGTTGCTATGAGAATAAATCTTAAACATTCTCACCACATACAAAAATAATTATGTAAGGTGATGGAAGCGTCAATCTTATTGTGGGAATCATTTCACAAAATACAAGTCTATCAAATCATCACATGGATACCTTAAACTTGCACAATGTTATGGTAATTATGTCTCAATTAGTCTGGATGGAAAAGACAAAGATTCGAAATTTTGAAGTGAATCATGAAAAGGAAGAACAACAGACTGATATAGACATAAAAAGTTGGTTTTAAGGCAAATGAAATGAGAAACTTTGAGGTCAAATATGTATCAGAATCACTAATGTTAGAAAATGCAAGTAAGAAGTGGAATATAAATTTGTTGCAGACCACCTGATCAAAGTCAATGCTACAAAAGTTGTGTTCAAAGCAGAAATACTTGTATTAGAAATTATAACATCCAAGAGAAAACAGTGAAAGAGGAAATTATTGGAGCTGGTACAGCTTTCTTAAAATCACCAAACACAGAATTTTCTGGTTTTCACAAATCATGCAAAATAATGCAAGTGTTTAACCCTACATAACATAAAATAGGTGGACAACTGGATAACTACAAATTTTTTAGTACTAACTTTGCCAGTGAATGAAATTTTAGATCTTGACATTTCCATAAGGAGTTGTTTGCTACACCATTACCTACTAAAACTGAAGTTCTTTTCCCTAATTAAGAGTATGGGTGCAAATGTGGTCCCTTGCCCTGTGCTTCATACATTGAACAGTGTTGGTAAAGAAGATTCTGGCTCAGTGAGAATTGCTAATAGAGATGTAGCTCTTCTCTTTTGACTTTATACCATTAGGAAAGAAAAACAAATAAGGTGCCTTTTGTCAGCCTTAAATTAATCCAGGCTCAGGTCATGACTCCCATCTTTGTTCCATAGCTTTGGGTGAAATCTTATAAAAATGTCAAGATAATTACTTTCAGAACTATTCCCTAAGCCTGTTGATTTCACAGTATCCATTCTGAAATCATGATTCATGATGTACTGAGAAGACCTTACAGGTAACCTTTTCTCTGATAGATTTCCCATCATCTCCTGAGCAGACATGTCTGTCATTTTATCACAATTTCTCCCTGTAGTCATTTTTAGACAAGTTAACTTCTGGCAGCTGATAAAATGTTGCATGGGATTTTACATTTTTCACAAGCAGCACTGCATCTACTGGTGAGAAATCTCCCTTTAATGGTTCGATAGTTTAGATACTAGTTAAACCAGTGGGTAAGCAATACATTTCCCTGAAGCTGGTCATAAAAAATTTACCCCAGTGTGTGTGTGTGTGTGTGTGTGTGAGAGAGAGAGAGAAATTAAATCAGAACCTCTCTTCTCTAGTCTTTCTTCTTCTCTTTCTCTCCCTCACCTCTCCTCTCTTTCTCTCATCTCTATTTGTCTGCTAATAATTCTCATTCTAGCTAAGGATTTATCAATTTTATTGGTCTTCTCGAAGAATCAGCTTTTGGTTTCATTGATCGTCTCTGCTGCTTTTCTGGTTTATATTTCATTGATTTTAGTTTTGTTCATAATCGTTTCCTTTCATCTGCTTACTTTGGATTCAGTTTGCTCTTATTCTTTTTGTTTGTTTGTTTCTTGAAGTAGAAGCTCTGGCCTTGAGGCGTTTCTTCTTTTCTAATACCAGAATTTAGTGCTATAAACTGCTCCTTAGCTGCTGCTCTAGAAGCACCCCACACATTCAAATAGGTTGTGTTTTCATTTTTTCTTCGTTTCTAAATACATTCTAATTTCAGTTTTGATTTCCTCTTTGACCTGTGGTTGTTTTTTGGTTTTTTTGTTTTGTTTTGTTTGTTTTTTTAGAAGCATGTTCTTTATTTTTCAGTATTTGGTGATTTTTTCAGACATATTTCCTTTTATGATTTCTAATTTAATTCCATTTTGAGGATACAAAAAAAGAGTATATACTCTATGGATTTTTTTAGGTTGTTTCCAGGTCTTGGCTGTTGTGAATAAAGCTGCATTGAACATGGGGGTGCAGATATCTCTTCAACATAGT
The DNA here is from genome assembly GCF_017311325.1 of Ursus maritimus. NCBI lineage: Eukaryota > Metazoa > Chordata > Mammalia > Carnivora > Ursidae > Ursus > Ursus maritimus. The sequence goes on along the minus strand of NW_024423319.1, from coordinate 17,689,435 downwards.
GATTTCAGCACATATCGCCTAAGAACAAGGAGATTCTCCAAAATAACCATAATACCATTATCACACAAAAGGCACTTAATGTTGGTGTAATTATATCATACAATTGACTATATATTGGAAAGTCTTGATGAAGGGTACGCAGGTATTGATTATAAACTTTTAATCACTTCATAGATTTAAAATGTTTAAATGTTAAGATTACTTAAAACATTTCAAATTCTGTGTAAGCTTATTTAAAAAAAGGTTAAAGTCCCCTGTCATACCACCCTCTCCTATCCTCCAATCCTCCCAACCTACTTCCTGGAAGTAACCCCAGTTAACAGTTTAGAATGGACCTTTTAGGGGCACCTGGGTGGCTCAGTTGGTTAAGCATCCGACTCTTGATTTCAGCTCAGGTCATGATCTCAGGGTCATGAGTTTGGGCTCCACTCTGGGCATGGAGTCTGCTTAAGAGTGTTTCTCTCCTTCTCCCTCTGCCCCTCCTGACCTGTTCTCTCTCTCTCTCTCAAAAAAAAAAAAAATGGAATTTCTAGACATTCAAACATACTCGGAAACATAATGATTTTAGTTTATTGTAAAAGGATCATTCTTTTATATTGTTTTGCCTTTTGAATTTTTTACTTAATATATCATGTAATATCTCTAGTTTTATAAATATGAATATATCTCACTATTTTCCCACATTCATAGTAGTGTATTGTATAGTTGTACCATCGATACATTCAATACTCTATTGATGGATATTTAAATTCCTCTCATTGTCCAAATGCCTAATACTAGTGGATGTATGAGCTTTTGTTATGGAAACCATGGTACCATAAATATCCTGACAAATAAATCTTTAGGTATTTATGAGTGTTCACTTTGTATAAATCCTCTGTGGGTGAATTGATGAGTCAAAGGATATGAGTAGTCTTCATTTTAATATTGTCAAATTTCCCTATAAGATATGTTTCTTCAATTTATATCATATCAAGAGTAAATGTGATTGCCTGTATTCCTTCATTATTACCAACTTGTAAGGTGAAAATGATCACTCGTTATTATTTTAATTTGCTCCTTGAATTTGTGCAGTGCGATTGCTCTAAATGAGGTCTTGGTCATTTGCTTATTGTTTTGCTGAAATTCTGAGTCTTAATTATCAATGCGATGCTGTTCAACTGTATTGTAAATTTCTTCTCCGAATCTATTGTTTATTTGTTAATTCAGTTTTGGGAATTCTTTTTATGTAATAGGTTCTGGTTTTTTTTTTTAATGAACTCAGTTGTACCCATTGTTTTGTTAATCATTGTACTTCTTTTTATTTAACATATGTGTTTTAATTTTTTTTTATTTTAATTTCAGTATAGTTAACATACAGTATTATATTAGTTTCAAGTGTACAATATAAGTGATTCAACAATTCCATACATCACCCAGTGTTCATCATGAGAAATGCACTCCTTATTGCCCATCATCTGTTTCACCCATCACTCTACCTACCTCCCCTCTGGTAACCATCATTTTGTTCTCTATAGTTAAGAATCTGTTTCTTTGGTTTGTCTCTCTTTTTTCCTTTGCTCGTTTGTTTCTTAAATTCCACATATGAGTGAAATCATATGGTATTTGTTTTTCTCTGACTTATTTCACTTACCATAATGCCCTCTAGTTCCATCCATGTCATTGCAAATGGCAAGGTTTCATTCTTTTGATGGCTGAGTAATATTCCATTGTATATATGGACCACATCTTCTTTATATATTCATCTGTTGATAGACATCTGGCCTCTTTTCATAGTTTGGCTATTGTGGACATTGCTGCTATAAACACTGGGGTGCATGTGCCCCTTCAAATCACTATGTTTGCATCCTTTGGATAAATACCCAGTAGTGTAATTGCTAGGTCATAGGGTAGCTCTATTTTTCACTTTTTGAGGAAGCTCCATACTGTTTTCCAGAGTGGCTGTACCAACCTGCATTCCCACCAACAGTGTAAGAAGGTTTCCCTTTCTCTGCATCCTTGCCAACATCTGTTATTTCCTGAGTTATTAATTTTAGCCATTCTGACCAGGGTGAGGTGGTATCTCATTGTGGTTTTGACTTGAATTTCCTTGATGCCGAGTGATGTTGAGCATTTTTTATGTGTCTGTTGACCATTTGGATGTCTTCTTTGGAGAAATGTCTGTTCATGTCTTCTGGCCATTTCTTGACTGGATTTTTTTTAATTTTTTTGGTGTTGCGTTTGGTAAGTTCTTTATAGATTTTGGATACTAGCCCTTTATCTGATAAGACACTTGCAAATATCTTCTCCCATTCTGTCAGTTGTCTTTTGGTTTTATTGATTATTTCCTTTACCGTGCAAAAGCTTTTTATCTTGATGAAGTCCCAATAGTTCATTTTTGCTTTTGTTTCTCTTGCCTTTGGAGACGTGTCTAGAAAGAAGTTGCTGTGGCCTAGTTCAAAGAAGTCACTGCCTATGTTCTCCTCTAGGATTTTGATGGTTTCCTGTCTCCCATTGAGGTCTTTCATCCATTTTGAATTTGTTTTTGTGTTGGTGTAAGAACGGTCCAGTTTCATTCTTCTGCATATGGCTATCCAATTTTCCCAATACCATTTATTGAAGAGACTGTATTTTTTCCATTGGATATTCTTTCCTACTTTGTCAAAGATTAGTTGACCAAAGAGTTTAGGGTTGGTGTCTTATTTTTTAAAGAAGTGCATTGGCTACCAGTGGCTCATTAATCTTTTAATATTAGTTTGCCAAGTTCCACAAATATACCTATTAGAGAATTTTGATTGAAATTTCATTAAATATGTGTGTGTGTGTGTATATATATATGGAGTTAAGTTTTTCTAGTGATAAAATAGAATTTTATATCTACTCAGATCTTCCTTCATGTTTTGGTGTAATATTTTGTAATATTCTCCACAAAAGATTCTTGATAATATTATGTTATTTATAGATACCTTACAGTTTTTTGTGTCTATTGGAAATGTAATTATTCTGTTATACTTTCTAATAGTTTTTGCTTTTTTCATAGAAAAATGTTGATTTTTCTCTTTTTTGTGTCTAGCAACTTTGCCAAATTACCTTTTCGTATTACTAGTTATATTCTCATAGATTTGCTATATAGATAACCATGACTTCTACAAATAAAGGCCATATTGTTTATATTTTCTTATTAATGCATTTTTATTTTATTGGCTTAATACATCATCTAGGGCCTCCATTATATTATGAAACAAAAGAATAAATAACAAGCTGCTTTGACCTCTGTCATACTTTAATGGAATTGCTTCTAAAGTCCTCCCCAACATGTCCTTTGCTGATTGGGTGATAGTAATGCATTTCAATCCACTCCATGTTCTTTTCTTGTAATACAAAATATAACTGTTTAGCTGTTAAGCTACCAAAGTAGAGAAAACCCTTATTATTTAATGAGGCAGCAAATATTTTAAAGAACCTAATCTCTAAAGTGACTGAAATTGTCAATTTTCCCAGAAAAGCCCCTTTACACTCTCCTTCAAAATCTGTATATATAACCTCATCATCCTCTTAATTTAACTTCATTTTATTCCTACTCCAAGCTAAATGTATTTCTGGTTTATTATTCATTTTATAATTTATGTTAAAATTATCAGAATTGCAAATGTTTCTTTCTAATTTTATTTGAGATAAATACATGATATTTCAGTGAACGTATAGCTTAAATACATTTTCAAGGGTAACTGTCTAACATACTTATTATTTAGAAAATTGTTTCTAT
>NW_024423319.1:17683147-17685680 GCF_017311325.1 Ursus maritimus | reverse complement strand
TGGTATTTGTTTTTCTCTGACTTATTTCACTTACCATAATGCCCTCTAGTTCCATCCATGTCATTGCAAATGGCAAGGTTTCATTCTTTTGATGGCTGAGTAATATTCCATTGTATATATGGACCACATCTTCTTTATATATTCATCTGTTGATAGACATCTGGCCTCTTTTCATAGTTTGGCTATTGTGGACATTGCTGCTATAAACACTGGGGTGCATGTGCCCCTTCAAATCACTATGTTTGCATCCTTTGGATAAATACCCAGTAGTGTAATTGCTAGGTCATAGGGTAGCTCTATTTTTCACTTTTTGAGGAAGCTCCATACTGTTTTCCAGAGTGGCTGTACCAACCTGCATTCCCACCAACAGTGTAAGAAGGTTTCCCTTTCTCTGCATCCTTGCCAACATCTGTTATTTCCTGAGTTATTAATTTTAGCCATTCTGACCAGGGTGAGGTGGTATCTCATTGTGGTTTTGACTTGAATTTCCTTGATGCCGAGTGATGTTGAGCATTTTTTATGTGTCTGTTGACCATTTGGATGTCTTCTTTGGAGAAATGTCTGTTCATGTCTTCTGGCCATTTCTTGACTGGATTTTTTTTAATTTTTTTGGTGTTGCGTTTGGTAAGTTCTTTATAGATTTTGGATACTAGCCCTTTATCTGATAAGACACTTGCAAATATCTTCTCCCATTCTGTCAGTTGTCTTTTGGTTTTATTGATTATTTCCTTTACCGTGCAAAAGCTTTTTATCTTGATGAAGTCCCAATAGTTCATTTTTGCTTTTGTTTCTCTTGCCTTTGGAGACGTGTCTAGAAAGAAGTTGCTGTGGCCTAGTTCAAAGAAGTCACTGCCTATGTTCTCCTCTAGGATTTTGATGGTTTCCTGTCTCCCATTGAGGTCTTTCATCCATTTTGAATTTGTTTTTGTGTTGGTGTAAGAACGGTCCAGTTTCATTCTTCTGCATATGGCTATCCAATTTTCCCAATACCATTTATTGAAGAGACTGTATTTTTTCCATTGGATATTCTTTCCTACTTTGTCAAAGATTAGTTGACCAAAGAGTTTAGGGTTGGTGTCTTATTTTTTAAAGAAGTGCATTGGCTACCAGTGGCTCATTAATCTTTTAATATTAGTTTGCCAAGTTCCACAAATATACCTATTAGAGAATTTTGATTGAAATTTCATTAAATATGTGTGTGTGTGTGTATATATATATGGAGTTAAGTTTTTCTAGTGATAAAATAGAATTTTATATCTACTCAGATCTTCCTTCATGTTTTGGTGTAATATTTTGTAATATTCTCCACAAAAGATTCTTGATAATATTATGTTATTTATAGATACCTTACAGTTTTTTGTGTCTATTGGAAATGTAATTATTCTGTTATACTTTCTAATAGTTTTTGCTTTTTTCATAGAAAAATGTTGATTTTTCTCTTTTTTGTGTCTAGCAACTTTGCCAAATTACCTTTTCGTATTACTAGTTATATTCTCATAGATTTGCTATATAGATAACCATGACTTCTACAAATAAAGGCCATATTGTTTATATTTTCTTATTAATGCATTTTTATTTTATTGGCTTAATACATCATCTAGGGCCTCCATTATATTATGAAACAAAAGAATAAATAACAAGCTGCTTTGACCTCTGTCATACTTTAATGGAATTGCTTCTAAAGTCCTCCCCAACATGTCCTTTGCTGATTGGGTGATAGTAATGCATTTCAATCCACTCCATGTTCTTTTCTTGTAATACAAAATATAACTGTTTAGCTGTTAAGCTACCAAAGTAGAGAAAACCCTTATTATTTAATGAGGCAGCAAATATTTTAAAGAACCTAATCTCTAAAGTGACTGAAATTGTCAATTTTCCCAGAAAAGCCCCTTTACACTCTCCTTCAAAATCTGTATATATAACCTCATCATCCTCTTAATTTAACTTCATTTTATTCCTACTCCAAGCTAAATGTATTTCTGGTTTATTATTCATTTTATAATTTATGTTAAAATTATCAGAATTGCAAATGTTTCTTTCTAATTTTATTTGAGATAAATACATGATATTTCAGTGAACGTATAGCTTAAATACATTTTCAAGGGTAACTGTCTAACATACTTATTATTTAGAAAATTGTTTCTATTGGAAAATATCCCAGTCCTCCAAACAAGTAATATAAAATTGAATATTTATCAACGCCTTTCTAAGTAGGAGAATGTGTATTGTCAGTAGTAGAGATATCAGATGTCTAAGTAAGAGGGATTGACCAAATCACCTAATAAGGTACAATTGCCATCAACTGCTAGCTACCCAAATTGTAGACAAAACTTCGAAATAACCAGGTTTTGAAGGATATGGGCTGTAGAAGCATCCAACTATTTCTATAATTTTTTAAAAGGAGGCATAGGCCCAATTAAAAAAAACTACCAGTGCTCCCTCACCACTTTGCAATGCTTCATACAGTTACTTACGTAGGAGGAACCAGAAGTGTGTTATGGGGTGGAGTTTATTGCTCTCTGGGCTACAGTAA
>NW_024423319.1:17672133-17683137 GCF_017311325.1 Ursus maritimus | reverse complement strand
TTTCCTGAGTTATTAATTTTAGCCATTCTGACCAGGGTGAGGTGGTATCTCATTGTGGTTTTGACTTGAATTTCCTTGATGCCGAGTGATGTTGAGCATTTTTTATGTGTCTGTTGACCATTTGGATGTCTTCTTTGGAGAAATGTCTGTTCATGTCTTCTGGCCATTTCTTGACTGGATTTTTTTTAATTTTTTTGGTGTTGCGTTTGGTAAGTTCTTTATAGATTTTGGATACTAGCCCTTTATCTGATAAGACACTTGCAAATATCTTCTCCCATTCTGTCAGTTGTCTTTTGGTTTTATTGATTATTTCCTTTACCGTGCAAAAGCTTTTTATCTTGATGAAGTCCCAATAGTTCATTTTTGCTTTTGTTTCTCTTGCCTTTGGAGACGTGTCTAGAAAGAAGTTGCTGTGGCCTAGTTCAAAGAAGTCACTGCCTATGTTCTCCTCTAGGATTTTGATGGTTTCCTGTCTCCCATTGAGGTCTTTCATCCATTTTGAATTTGTTTTTGTGTTGGTGTAAGAACGGTCCAGTTTCATTCTTCTGCATATGGCTATCCAATTTTCCCAATACCATTTATTGAAGAGACTGTATTTTTTCCATTGGATATTCTTTCCTACTTTGTCAAAGATTAGTTGACCAAAGAGTTTAGGGTTGGTGTCTTATTTTTTAAAGAAGTGCATTGGCTACCAGTGGCTCATTAATCTTTTAATATTAGTTTGCCAAGTTCCACAAATATACCTATTAGAGAATTTTGATTGAAATTTCATTAAATATGTGTGTGTGTGTGTATATATATATGGAGTTAAGTTTTTCTAGTGATAAAATAGAATTTTATATCTACTCAGATCTTCCTTCATGTTTTGGTGTAATATTTTGTAATATTCTCCACAAAAGATTCTTGATAATATTATGTTATTTATAGATACCTTACAGTTTTTTGTGTCTATTGGAAATGTAATTATTCTGTTATACTTTCTAATAGTTTTTGCTTTTTTCATAGAAAAATGTTGATTTTTCTCTTTTTTGTGTCTAGCAACTTTGCCAAATTACCTTTTCGTATTACTAGTTATATTCTCATAGATTTGCTATATAGATAACCATGACTTCTACAAATAAAGGCCATATTGTTTATATTTTCTTATTAATGCATTTTTATTTTATTGGCTTAATACATCATCTAGGGCCTCCATTATATTATGAAACAAAAGAATAAATAACAAGCTGCTTTGACCTCTGTCATACTTTAATGGAATTGCTTCTAAAGTCCTCCCCAACATGTCCTTTGCTGATTGGGTGATAGTAATGCATTTCAATCCACTCCATGTTCTTTTCTTGTAATACAAAATATAACTGTTTAGCTGTTAAGCTACCAAAGTAGAGAAAACCCTTATTATTTAATGAGGCAGCAAATATTTTAAAGAACCTAATCTCTAAAGTGACTGAAATTGTCAATTTTTTCCCAGAAAAGCCCCTTTACACTCTCCTTCAAAATCTGTATATATAACCTCATCATCCTCTTAATTTAACTTCATTTTATTCCTACTCCAAGCTAAATGTATTTCTGGTTTATTATTCATTTTATAATTTATGTTAAAATTATCAGAATTGCAAATGTTTCTTTCTAATTTTATTTGAGATAAATACATGATATTTCAGTGAACGTATAGCTTAAATACATTTTCAAGGGTAACTGTCTAACATACTTATTATTTAGAAAATTGTTTCTATTGGAAAATATCCCAGTCCTCCAAACAAGTAATATAAAATTGAATATTTATCAACGCCTTTCTAAGTAGGAGAATGTGTATTGTCAGTAGTAGAGATATCAGATGTCTAAGTAAGAGGGATTGACCAAATCACCTAATAAGGTACAATTGCCATCAACTGCTAGCTACCCAAATTGTAGACAAAACTTCGAAATAACCAGGTTTTGAAGGATATGGGCTGTAGAAGCATCCAACTATTTCTATAATTTTTTAAAAGGAGGCATAGGCCCAATTAAAAAAAACTACCAGTGCTCCCTCACCACTTTGCAATGCTTCATACAGTTACTTACGTAGGAGGAACCAGAAGTGTGTTATGGGGTGGAGTTTATTGCTCTCTGGGCTACAGTAACCAAAAAATATAAAAATAACAGTATTTTTTGAAAGCTAAGTTAAAGTATAGCTTCGATTTTGACCCTTAGTTGAAGTTTTCCCAGTCTTAGTTTTCTGAAAAGCTACATTTATAATATTCTTAGAAAAGTTATTTTTAAACAGATTCTCATTAAAGTTTTCAACAGTTTCCCTTTTCAAAGTAGAAAAATACGTTCCCGCCTCTGTGCCTCCATAACACCGTGTTGATGTCTGATTAGAATAGGATCTGAATCCATAATTCAATAACTTTATTTTTAAGGAATAAAAATTAACTACCATTCTTAAACTTTTAAATTATAGGCAATCTTAAGATTTCCTTGGTCACAGTATTTATTTGGGTTTTATAATAATCATTGGCCCAGGAGCAGAATGTCTCTGGATGATATAAGCATAAAGAATGATGATTGTATTTACTTCTTTATCCACATGTGATGTCTAACAATCATTTAGAACATTGTTATTCTTCACACAAATGCACATTGTTGATTTTGACCTTATCCATAAGTTTAAATCTTTCCTTCTCCCATATATGAAACTTGGATATCCCATCTTCACCTCAAATAACATTATCAATTGTTAAACCCTTTTATCATTCCTTCTTAATTAACCTTTCTTTCTAATTCCACTTTTTAGAGAAAGTTTACAAAAACACAATCCCTTCAGTCTACAGAATGAGAAATAAAGCTCAAAATTAATGTGACTTTTTAGGTTTACAGATCTAGCCAGTGAGGGTCCTAGATGGCAGCCAACTGGTGTTTTTCTCAATCTACCATTCTTAACATCTAAGGCAGCTCGATTCATCCTTGACTTCAACCCTCCATTCATCCCCGTAGATTGAAACTATTATAAAATTGTATTATTCATTAGTGGAATAATTTTTGAATCATCGTTTTCCCCAATTACTACAACCATCACCTAACCTAGGTCCCCGAACTCCTTGTATCTGAAGAAATACAGTAGTTCCTTACCTGATTACTTTGCCAACAATTTATCTATTTACTCCCATCCCCCAAAATACAGAGATTTAAGGATTGTTTTTATGGAATATCACTCATTACACTTCAGCTCTACTTTAAGAAACCTACAGCTGCAAATAAAATAAAACTTCCTCATTTTAGCATGTAAGATAGATTCTACTTTGCTAAGCTTGTTTCCCTACTCCACTCAATCTTAGCTTCTGCTACTTCCAAACCTATACTCCTTAACCTTGGAAAAGCCATCTGCTAATTCTCTGATACCTGTCACATTCGCTCTTGTTTTTGCCTCTTGGCACCTGCTATCTCCTTAATTGGAAATATTCTTTCCAGTTTTGCAAAGATTTCCATCTCAGGTTCCACACATTTACACGAAGTATTTGTCCCCTTTCTAATCACCCATAAACTTTCTCTGAAATACTTTTGATTTAGGACTATATCCAACTTAGTACTTATTTAAATACTATCCAGAATTGATCACTTTTCAGTTAGCCCATGTCAGTCTTATCTACACTAAGTATATGAGATCAAATCTTTTACCTTTGTATGTCTTTTTTTCACTGCCTGAGCACTAGTATGGCATTAAATAATAGTAAATGTTCAAAAGACACTGACTTCCTCAACCATATTTGTTTCTTTTTTAAATGTGTCTATTTAAAAATTTAATCTGTGTATTCATTAACAAATACTGATTTATATTTATCCATATATGGTAATAAGTACAGTATTTAGTTTTTAAAACTTTCACCTACTGTGCTGCATTAGATACTCTATTTGAAGTCATACGCAGGCGTTCCTGGGTGGCTCAGTAGGTTGGATGACTGACTCTTGGTTTTGGCTCAGATCATGATCTCAGGGTCATGAGATCGAGTCCCACCTTGGCTCCATGCTCAGCAGGGAATCTGCTTGAGATTCTCTTCCTCTATCCCTTCCCCGACTTGTTCTCTCTTTCTCTCTCTAAAATAAATAAATAAATGTTTTTTAAAAAGTCATATGCATAAAAAGTGTTTCTAAGACCCATAGAATTTGTTGTGTGTCAGATAGTATTTCAGTGAAAGAATGTGCTTGCTCTGCTGTGATGATTTTATATACTCTGTAGTGATACATTTAAAAAATCTTTTTTTTCAAGTTTTAATTTAAATTCCAGTTAATGTACAGTGTAGTATTAGTTTCAGATGTAGAATTTAGTGATTCATCATGTAGAACTATACCCAGTGCTCATCACAACAAATGCACCCCTTGGGGTTCCTGGGTGGCTTAGGTCATGATCTCAGGGTCCTGGGATCGAGACCTATGACAGGATTGCAGCTGAGCAGGGAGTCAGCTTGTCCCTCTGCCCCTCCCCCTGCTTGTTCTCTCTCTCTCTCTCTCTCTCTCTCTCTCTCTCTCACACACACACACACAAATAAATAAATAAATAATCTTTAGAGACAAAAAGCAAACAACAACAAAAGTGTACCCCTTAATACCCATCATCTATTTAAGCCCGCCCCCCACTGCCAAACTCCCCTCCAGTAACCCTCAGTGTGTTCTCTATAGTTAAGAGTCTGTTTTATGGTTTGCCTGTCTTTTTTCCCCTATGTTCATCTGTTTTGTTTCTTAAATTCCACATATAAGTGAAATCATATAGTATTTGATACTTTCTCTGACTGACTTATTTCACTTAGCATAATACTCTTTATCTCCCTCCTTGTCTTTGCAATGACAAGATTTCATTCTTTTTATGGCTAAGAAATATTCCAATATTTATCTATCTATCTATCACCTCTTCTTCATCCATTCATTAGTCCATGGATACTTGGGCTCTTTTTATAATTTGGCTATTGTAGATAATGTTGCTATAAACATCAGGGTGCATGTATCCGTTTCAATCAGTATTTTTGTATCCTTTGGGTAAATACCCAGTAGTGCGATATCTGGATCATAAGGTAGTTCTCTTTTTAATGTTTTGGGGAACCTCTATACTGTTTTCCAGAGTGGCTGCACCAGTTTACATTCCCACCGAAGGTGTGTAAGTTTCCCTTTTCTCCACATTCTCGCCAACACCTGTCGTTTCCTGTGTTGTTCATTTTAGCCATTCTGACTAGTGTGAGGTGGTATCTCATTGTAGTTTTGATTTATATTTACCTGCTGATGAGTGATGTTGAGCATCTTCTTATGTGTCTGTTGGTCATCTGTGTGTCTTCTTTGGAAAAATGTTTATTCATGTCTTCTGCCCATTTTTAAACCAGATTATTTGTTTTTTCCGTGTTGAGTTTTATATGTTCTTTATATATTTAGGATACTAACACTTTATCAGATATGTTATTTGCAAATATCTTCTCCCATTCTGTCAGTTGCCTTTTAGTTTTGTTGACTGTTTCCTTCACTGTGCAGAAGCTTTTTATTTTGATGAAGTCCCTATAGTTTATTTTTGTTTATATTTCCCTTACCACAGGAGATATATTTAGTAAGAAGTTGCTATGGTTGATATCAAAGAGGATAGTGCCTGTGTTCTTCTCTAGGATTTTGATGGTTTCCTGTCTCACATTTAGGTCTTTCATCCATTTTGAGCTTATTTTTGTATATGGTGTAAGAAAGTGGTCCAGTTTCACTCTTTTGCATGTTTGCTGTCCTGTTTTCCTAAAACCATTTGTTGGAGAGACTGTCTTTATTCTGTTGGATATTCTTTCCTGCTCTTTGATGATTAGTTGACCATACAGTTGTGGGTTCATTTCTGGGTTTTCTATTCTGTTCTATTGATCTACGTGTCTGTCTCTGTGTCACTACCATACTGTCTTGATCACTACAGCTTTGTAATATAACTTGAAATCTGGAATTGTGATGAATCCAGCTTTGTCTTTCTTTTTCAAGAATGCTTTGGTTATTTGGGTTCTTTTGTGGTTCCATACAGATTTTAGGATTGTTTGTTCTAGCTCTGTGAAAAATGTGTAGATTGCTTTGGGTACTATAGACATTTTAACAATATTTGTTCTTCCAACCCATGAGCATGGAATGTTTTTAAATTTCTTTGTGTCATCTTCAATATCTTTCATCACTGCTTTATACCTAAACTCTTTGGTTAGGTTAATTCCTAGGTATAGACTTCCAGTACTATGTTAAATAAAAGGGGTAAGAGTGGACATCCCTGTCTTATTCCTGACCATAGAGGAAAAGCTCTCAGTTTTTCTCCATGAAGGATGATATTAGTTGTGGGTTTTTTGTATATGGCCTTTATTATGTTGAGGTAAATTTCCCTTATCTCTACTTTGTTGAGGGTTTTTATCATGAATGGATGTTGTATTTTGTCCAGTGCTTTTTCTGCATCTATTGAGAGGATCATATGGTTCTTATCTTTTCTTTTATAAATGTGGTGCATCACATTGATTGATTTGCAAATATTGAACCACACTTGCAGCCCAGGAATAAATCCTACTTGACTGTGGTGAATGATTCTTTTCATGTACCGTTGGATAAAATTTCCTTTCTAGTCTTTCTTGCTTTTGGTCTTTCTTTCCCACTCAAAGAGTCCCCTTACTATTTTGTGCAGTGGTGGTTTAGTGGTCAAGAACTCCTTTAGATTTTGTTTGTCTGGGAAGCTCTATCTCTCTTTCTATTTTGAATGGTTACCTTGATGGATAGAGTATTCTCGGCTGTAGATTTTTCCCATTCAGTGGCTCATTGAATATCTCATGCCACTTGTTTCTGGCTTGCTAAGTTTCTGTGGAGAGATCTGCAGCTGGCCTTATGGGTCTTCTCTTGTGAGTTAGGTACTTCTTTTGCCTTGCGGCTTTTAGAATTTCTTTCCTTATCACTATATTTTGCAAATTTAATTACAGTATGTCTTGGTGGTGGCCTGCTTTTGTTGATTTTGATGGGAGTTTTCTGTGCCTCCTAGGTTTGGAAGTCTGTTTCCTTCCCCAAATTAGGGAAGTTTTCAGCTATAATTTCTTCAAATAAAACTTCTGCCACCTTCTCTCTTCTTCTGGGACTCCTATGATATAAATGTTATTACATTTGATGGAGTCACTGAGTTCTCTAAGTATATTCTTGTAGTCCATAATTCTTTCTCTCTTTTGTTCAGCTTCATTATTTTCCATTTTTCTGTATTCTATGTCACTTATTCATCTCTCTACTTCTCCCATCCTTGTAGTCATTACATCCAGTCTGTTTTGATCCCTGGCTGTGTTCTTTTCTTGTTCTTTCTTTTGGGATGAATTCCCCCATCCTGGCATTTTCTCTAGGTCTCTGTCTTCTCTGTGTTAGAAAAGCCTATTATGTTTCCTGTTCCTGAGAATAATGGCTTTATGAAGAAGAGGTCATATAGTGTCAGGGCCTGGCACTTCATGTAGTGTCTCTGGTGTGTGCTGCAGGCACTCTGCTGCTGTTTTGGCTGCTTTATCTCTCAGGTCAGTTGTCTGCAGAGGCTCTCCTTGCCTGCAGTGGGGAGCGTTAGGACCTTGGCTAGAGTGTGGTGAGTTTTAACTAGGTGTGCTGCGGTGTCCTTTTTAAATGAGACCTGAGGGGCACCTGGGTGGCTGAGTCAGTTAAGTGTCTGCCTTCAGCTCAGGTCATGATTCCAGGGTCCTGGGATTGAGCCCCCCCCCCGGGGTAATTGACAGAAGGGAGCCTGCTTCTCCCTCTCTCTGCCTGCCGCTCCCCCTGCTTGCACTGTCAATCTGTCAAATAAATAAATAAAATCTTTAAAAAATTTTTTTAAATGAGACCTGTTGCTACTTCCACTAGAACTGAAGACTTGCAAAATTCTACAGTTGGCAGGTGTGGTGTGTGTGGAGATTTCTGGTGGCCTGGGGTATGGGTCCACTGTCCTTAGGTACACTTGCCTGAGAAAAGCAGTACTAGCAGAATGCAGGGGGTGGGACTTGCTGTAAGCAGGTTAGGCAGCCAGTGTCAGCTCTGTGCTATTTTGAAGGTGATTCTGTGTTTATGCTGAGGGTAGGAAAGGAAAATGGTGCCAGCTCTCTCTTTCATCCCTGGAGAGGGGTCTTCATGCTTGCTGCTCTCAGGGAAGCACTCCCAGGAGAGTGAATAATTTCCCCTTGTGTGTCCCAGGCATTTTTCAGATCACTGTTTTCATCCTTCTGTCTCTGGGTTGCTTGTTTGCTAGGGGCAGCACTGTCCACTTTGGACTCTATCCCAGCCATGCCTGCTGACTTTTAAAACTCCAAACTTTAGGAACCTGGTGTGGCAGGGATCTGCTATGGTCTTCTGGGGGTGGGGGCTCTTGCCACACTGGGACTGATGCTGGTTTGACCAAGAAGGGAAGTCATGCCTGAGTGCAGGGGTCTGGGATTTGGAGCAAAGCAGGCTAAACAGCCAGTGTCTGGGTTAGCTGCCCTCAGCAAGTGTCTCTGGACCTATGCTGAGGGGCTGGGGCAGGAGTTCTTTTGTCCCTGGAGAGGCATGTCTGGAATGCTGCCTCTCACAGATGCACTCCAAGAAGAGTGTATAGTCTGTCCCCAAGTGCCTTAGACAATCCTCAGATTACATTGTCTGCCCCAGGGTTGTTTGCCTGCCTTCTCTCTGGGGGTAGGGCAGCACCCTCAGGGCTCTATCCCAGCCAAGTCCACAAAGCTTTAAAACCAGTTTTAATCCCCATTGGTTGCAAGAACTGGCAAAAATCAGCCCCTATCATCTTCCCAGCCAGTGGCTTTGTGGGAGTGTTCTTGTGCTTTCCCTGTGCGTTCCACTCTCTTTCACCTTTCTCCATGACCAGGGCTCTCTCCCCTCCACAGCACCTGAAATCTATTTCTCCTCCAAACCGAGTCTCTGAACTTTCTGCCCTCCTCGATGTGGCCATCTTCTGTCCCTCTAGTGGTGCAATCTGTTCTGTCAGTCCTCAGGTCAGTTTTATGGGTATTCAGAATGATAGTTATCTAGCTGTGTTCAAGGGATGAGGCAAGTCTAAGGTCCTCCTACTATGCCACCAACTTAGCTCTCAAAGCCAGCCACAGTTGTTTCTGATGCCCAGGCAGAATAAAGGATATAGGCAATTTGTCAAGGTTTTTCTCTCTATAACATGGCATACTGATGGGGAAATTTGGGGAATATATCTTAGAAAAATAAATAGAAATATGAGACCAAACATATTCCATGAATAAACCTAGAAGAGAACATTTACTGATTATTTTGTTATGTCTAGTTGTCTTAATCATGGTAGGGATAAGATATTAGGTTTCACTGTTATCGATTTGAAAGTAATAACTTTACGAGATAAGTAAAACCGTGTGTATTTAAATTACTCAGCACAGTGTCTGGCATCTAGAAAGTGGTCAGTGAATGATAGTTTCTTCCCTGTCCTTATGTGAAGT
Organism: Ursus maritimus; assembly: GCF_017311325.1. NCBI lineage: Eukaryota > Metazoa > Chordata > Mammalia > Carnivora > Ursidae > Ursus > Ursus maritimus. The sequence continues at coordinate 17,673,712 of NW_024423319.1, read as the reverse complement.
AAGTGAAAAAGAAACATTAACAAATGTGATATTTTTTCCAGGTCTGTGTACACCCAATGTGTACTATGTAGTGTATTTCTTTTCTACTTCTGTTTAATACTGGATATTTTATATCAAATGACTATTATCTGGTTTTTTATTTTATGAAATGCTTAAGAGGATCCTTGGTTTCTGATATTTAGTCCATTTTGCAAAATTTAGGTTGATTGTGCTGTTCTTATCAGGCGATATTCAAACACTTCATTTTTATATTGTCCTGAACTTATTCTAAAATTGTGTTTATTGTAACTTTTGGCACACTAGAATGTTTTGGAGATAAAGAATGTCTTTTTAGATTTCCACTGAGTCTTTCTACAAAGTTTTCTCATTTATGGTAATCCTTTTTTTTTAGATCGTATGGAAAGGATTTATAGTGCATTGTTTGAACAGAATAAATATAAGAGTTTTGTCCTTTGCAAGTCAACTTAATCCATATGAAACTGACAGTTTGGTGCAACTCATAAAAAATCTGTTGACGTATATATCATTTTAGAGGTAATGTACTGGCCACATTTTGTCAATTACCCTGAGTGTTAGAAACAGCAAAAATTATAAAATAGTTTCCACATTTTGCATTAAAATATATTTCCTAAAACAGATTTCCTTCCACTTTAGTCTCAAAAATGTTAAATACGTATTCATTTAAGAAAATAAATGCTATCAACCAACGTATAAAGGTGTTTTTCAAACTTGTTTCACTTAATAACCTCCTGGATCTCTTCAGTTGCATAAAAATATTTGAGGACCTATTACGAATCTGAAATTTTGATTTTCCCCAAAATACTGGTACATCAATATATAACCAAATCCTAAATGTATGAATCTGATTCAAAGTAATGTTTGTTGCCGACATTGATTTTACATGCACTGAAACTCTGTAACCCAAAATAGACCATCAAAAGTGCCTCGTTGACACTCTAAATTTGCCTCATCCTACTGTTACTAAGAATTAGAAGCAGCACAAAAAAATGCTGACAAGTTTTTTTTTGCATATTTGGCTGTCTTCATTTCAAGCAAATCTGCTGAAAAATCTCCCAAAGCCAAGTGTTAGCTATAAGCTTTAAATGTGTGAGAAATCGTCTTATATTTAATAGAAAAAATATATTGGATGCAGTCCTGCATCTAAATTACACACCACCGTGAAAATTTCTCAAAATTCCAATTGATGTGTTTATACCGATTTCATTTTAATCAAGTTTAATTGTAGGAAGTAGTAGAATTGACAGAGGACTATATCCCAAACTAGGGTTTCTGGAAATTTTCCTCATTTCCCTTTCCTAGTAGCTTACTCATGTCTCCAAACTTAGAATTACTGGTTCACAAACTGGCCCCTTATACTCACAACACAGGGAGAGACAAAAGAAAAAGACCACTTCAGATTGGTAGGTGGAAGGTTTAATAAGCAAGGGAACTTATGAGGCTTGTCTTGGGTGGCTGAAAGATGAGTAGACCTCTGCACCCATCTGCCAGAATCCTGAAACGTTCTATAGAGGACTTAACTGGATTCAGTCACATATACCATCCAGATGGTCTCAACACC
>NW_024423319.1:17635995-17672123 GCF_017311325.1 Ursus maritimus | reverse complement strand
TCTGCCCTCCTCGATGTGGCCATCTTCTGTCCCTCTAGTGGTGCAATCTGTTCTGTCAGTCCTCAGGTCAGTTTTATGGGTATTCAGAATGATAGTTATCTAGCTGTGTTCAAGGGATGAGGCAAGTCTAAGGTCCTCCTACTATGCCACCAACTTAGCTCTCAAAGCCAGCCACAGTTGTTTCTGATGCCCAGGCAGAATAAAGGATATAGGCAATTTGTCAAGGTTTTTCTCTCTATAACATGGCATACTGATGGGGAAATTTGGGGAATATATCTTAGAAAAATAAATAGAAATATGAGACCAAACATATTCCATGAATAAACCTAGAAGAGAACATTTACTGATTATTTTGTTATGTCTAGTTGTCTTAATCATGGTAGGGATAAGATATTAGGTTTCACTGTTATCGATTTGAAAGTAATAACTTTACGAGATAAGTAAAACCGTGTGTATTTAAATTACTCAGCACAGTGTCTGGCATCTAGAAAGTGGTCAGTGAATGATAGTTTCTTCCCTGTCCTTATGTGAAGTAAGTGAAAAAGAAACATTAACAAATGTGATATTTTTTCCAGGTCTGTGTACACCCAATGTGTACTATGTAGTGTATTTCTTTTCTACTTCTGTTTAATACTGGATATTTTATATCAAATGACTATTATCTGGTTTTTATATTTTATGAAATGCTTAAGAGGATCCTTGGTTTCTGATATTTAGTCCATTTTGCAAAATTTAGGTTGATTGTGCTGTTCTTATCAGGCGATATTCAAACACTTCATTTTTATATTGTCCTGAACTTATTCTAAAATTGTGTTTATTGTAACTTTTGGCACACTAGAATGTTTTGGAGATAAAGAATGTCTTTTTAGATTTCCACTGAGTCTTTCTACAAAGTTTTCTCATTTATGGTAATCCTTTTTTTTTAGATCGTATGGAAAGGATTTATAGTGCATTGTTTGAACAGAATAAATATAAGAGTTTTGTCCTTTGCAAGTCAACTTAATCCATATGAAACTGACAGTTTGGTGCAACTCATAAAAAATCTGTTGACGTATATATCATTTTAGAGGTAATGTACTGGCCACATTTTGTCAATTACCCTGAGTGTTAGAAACAGCAAAAATTATAAAATAGTTTCCACATTTTGCATTAAAATATATTTCCTAAAACAGATTTCCTTCCACTTTAGTCTCAAAAATGTTAAATACGTATTCATTTAAGAAAATAAATGCTATCAACCAACGTATAAAGGTGTTTTTCAAACTTGTTTCACTTAATAACCTCCTGGATCTCTTCAGTTGCATAAAAATATTTGAGGACCTATTACGAATCTGAAATTTTGATTTTCCCCAAAATACTGGTACATCAATATATAACCAAATCCTAAATGTATGAATCTGATTCAAAGTAATGTTTGTTGCCGACATTGATTTTACATGCACTGAAACTCTGTAACCCAAAATAGACCATCAAAAGTGCCTCGTTGACACTCTAAATTTGCCTCATCCTACTGTTACTAAGAATTAGAAGCAGCACAAAAAAATGCTGACAAGTTTTTTTTTGCATATTTGGCTGTCTTCATTTCAAGCAAATCTGCTGAAAAATCTCCCAAAGCCAAGTGTTAGCTATAAGCTTTAAATGTGTGAGAAATCGTCTTATATTTAATAGAAAAAATATATTGGATGCAGTCCTGCATCTAAATTACACACCACCGTGAAAATTTCTCAAAATTCCAATTGATGTGTTTATACCGATTTCATTTTAATCAAGTTTAATTGTAGGAAGTAGTAGAATTGACAGAGGACTATATCCCAAACTAGGGTTTCTGGAAATTTTCCTCATTTCCCTTTCCTAGTAGCTTACTCATGTCTCCAAACTTAGAATTACTGGTTCACAAACTGGCCCCTTATACTCACAACACAGGGAGAGACAAAAGAAAAAGACCACTTCAGATTGGTAGGTGGAAGGTTTAATAAGCAAGGGAACTTATGAGGCTTGTCTTGGGTGGCTGAAAGATGAGTAGACCTCTGCACCCATCTGCCAGAATCCTGAAACGTTCTATAGAGGACTTAACTGGATTCAGTCACATATACCATCCAGATGGTCTCAACACCACATCACTATCTTAAGGCTGTGTCCTTGGGTCAGCTTCTGGGAATGGGTAAGACCAGTAGAACACACATTTTGAGGACAGGGAAGGAGTCGGGAACCTCCAATTGCCTTGTTTCAGTTCACCATGAACCAACTAGTGGTCATGTCCTTTCAATGACCTGCCCAACAGAAATGTACAAAAAAGAGAGAGAGAGAGAGAAAAACCAGTAACCTTAAGTCAGTCTGTTAATTTCTTTTAACACCACTCTTTCACTTATATACAATATTTTATGAGTTTCCAGGTAATTTTGAAAACATCTTGTTTACTGAGATATCTTTTAAACTATTACCTAGGTAAAGATGGCCATAGGTCACAGTTTTATTTTGTGTGTGTGGACTAAATGTAAGCCTCTTCTTTCCTGAATAAGGCCAAGACATGTATAGGAATTCAGAAAGCTGAGCTGATTATTACTTGTTTGACTCATTGACTGATTTTGACCATATTAATCAAATCAGGAACTTTTATTTTCTTGGAGAGTAATCCATGTAATAGTCTGAGACTATTCAAATTATGTCTGTATTTGAATATTTCAATTTATTGTGCTTTAAGATAACAAAAACGAAATTTTGGTAAATTGGGTTGGCACAAATCATCAAGTTCTCTCTCTCACAAACACAGAAATGCTCCATGAAGGCACAAGTTACAGGTAATAATCAGTTAATGAAAATCCTATATAGAAATATTATTGCTCTATTCAAGATGCTTTTATAATGTATATTGTTTGTTATAAAACATACTGTATTTTTAAGAGGGAAATAAAAGAGTGACTCTTAAGAGCAGCCAGATCTACATGACAATAGGGCCTTTATAGAAAGTGAAGAAAGCCTTCCTAGATAAGCAATAGCATGAGAAAAATGTGCACATCAGAGATGAAAGAGTCAGGAGGAATAAAAACATGAAATTAGGACTTTTCTTTCTGTAGGATATAAAAAGTTGCAAGAAAACAGCATTAACACTATCACAATGAGAGCAAGCAGGATGAACTACAAAATAAAGGTTTGAAATACATCAAATAATCTAAAATTCAGTAAGTCATGTGACCCTCCTAGGAGTAATAACATCTATGAATGCCTTAATAATGGATGTAGCAGTGGAAGGAAGAGTAGAAGGATGCTGTTGATGGGTAGGAAGAAAACAGAATGACTTCAATAATTTTTTTAGGACAAGTGTGGACTTCATGACAGTTTTATATAAAAAAATTGTATGGAAACATACAAGTTATCAAAACTGACATGACAAATAGAAATTTGGAATAACCATATAGAAATTCAAAAATTATTTCACTATTCTAACATGTAAGAAAGAAATAGGAACATCTGTGCAAAAAATTTCAAAAATAGAAGAAAAAGATCATTTCCCTACTCATTTTATGAGGCTACTTTTATCCTGAAAGCAAAAAGTTATCAGAAGAAATATATATTAAAAAGCAAATATTCTCATTAATATAGAGGAAAAACTCATTACAAAACCAAATCTCATGCCTCAGCAAATAAAATTACATCACCAAGTATGGTTTATCAGAGGGTTGTATGTTTGTGTTAATATAGGAAAATTCAGGGTGGCTCAGTGCCTTAAGCATCTGCCCTTGGCTCAGGTCATGATTCCTCTTGGGATCATCCCTGGTGTCAGGCTCTCTGCTCAGCAGGGAGTCTGCTTCTCCCTCTGGGCCTCCTCCTGTTCGTGCTCTCTCTCTCTCTCTCTTGCTCTCCCTCTCCCAAATAAATAAATAAATAAATAAATAAAATCTTTAAAAAAAATTTTAAATATAGGAAAATTCAATCAGTGCTGGTTCATGTAGCATTTATAAAAATGACTGGAATATTAATTTAGAATCATTGGTAGTAAAGAATAGCAGAAGTATAATTGTTGATTCTATTTATTTATGTGTCTAACTCTCTACATACAGATGCAGAACACTTTTTAAAAAATTTGGTACATATTTTTATATCATTTTAATCTATCTTTCATGTATCTCCTGTGTCACTAAATAGTTTTCAATAGTTTATGAAATAATGAATAGTATCTCTTTTTGTCATCAAAAATTATTTTAATATAAAATATGTTGTGAATAACTTCCCATACCTATTTTTCGTTAAATACAACTTCAATTATTCCAAGAATTAAAATAAGTACAAGTAATTTCTAGGTCAACTGAATATGTTTTTAAGTCTTCTGATAAATATTTAATAAAAATCTGGCCTCCCTGGTATTATATATCCAAGTTTGAAATGTTTGCACTGATCAAAACACTTAGCAAATCTCAAAACAAAATTGATAAAATTAAAAGATATAGTCATATTCAAGAAGCCAATTAAAATATCTTTAAAACAGTAATCAAACATAAATACAAAATGGTAAGGAGGTAAGGCTAAGAACCTTGTGAGATCTGGCAAAGAGAACCGAGGCAGCCAGGAATTCAAATCCTAAGAGACAGCAAAGGCTAACAGTGCAGAGAACATGCACTGGAACTAATATTTTAAACCAAAAATGTCCATATATACAATGGAATATTACTCAGCTATCAGAAAGAACGAGTTCTCAACATTTGCTACAACATGGACGGCACTGGAGGAGATAATGCTAAGTGAAATAAGTCAAGCAAAGAAAGACAACTATCATATGATTTCTCTCATCTATGGAACATAAGAACTAGGATGATCGGTAGGGGAAGAAAGGGATAAAGAAAGGGGGGGTAATCAGAAGGGGGAATGAAACATGAGAGACTATGGACTATGAGAAACAAACTGAGGGCCTCAGAGGGGAGGGGGTGGGGGAATGGGATAGAGCAGTGATGGGTAGTAAGGAGGGCACATATTGCATGGTGCACTGGGTGTTATACACAACTAATGAATCATCGAGCCTTACATCGGAAACTGGGGATGTACTGTATGGTGACTAACATAATATAATAAAAAATCATTATAAAAAAAAAAAGAAAAGAAAAAAAAATGTGGGTAGGAGTCAGCCACCCATGAAAGGATACCAAGAAAAAGCTGCAAACTCAGACCAGGGCTGATGTGTATCTGGGATGCTAGAACTAGGAAGCAAGGCCTCGCAGCTAAGATCTTGGTTCAGCTTCCCACTGGCTTAGAGACTGCATCTGTGCCAAACAACAACAACAACAACAACAACAACAACAACAACAACAACAACAAAAACCCTCAATGTATAATAGTATTTTCTTTTGTGCTTCTGTTCTCAGGGATCAAGTGAAGGCACTATCAGGGAGATTTGAGCACATGAAAAGTAAAAAAGTCTTACTCAAAATGAATTGGCAAAGCAACTTACAAACACATGGAAAAGATTAACATCAAAATGCCACAAAGGTGAAAAAAATTAGGAGGTGCATTCACTTCAGAAGAAATGGAACTTATAAATAAATCAAATACGATTTTTAACTTAGATGTGGCCAGAATGTTCAGGGAGGTAAATGAAGGAATCTCACACATAAAAAGAAGACACTTTGAGGTAAAAAGAAGCACTAATTGAAACAGGAAGAGGTAGTTATGAAAAAAATGGACATTTTAGAAATTAAGTGGATTTTCATCAAAAACTTAATATTCAATACAAGACAGAAAAGAGTTCAAGTGAAAGGAAGAAAGTAGAGAGTTATTTTTACTAATTAAAAACATTTTAGGACAGTTTTACATTTATAGAAAATTGCAAATTTAGTACAGAATTTTCTTACTTAGTACAGATAGTTCCCATACTCAGTTTCCACTATTTTTAACAACTAATATTTTGTGATGCTTTTATTATTAATGAACCAACATTGATAAATTGTTATTAATTAAAGTCCATTCTTTATTTAGATATCCTTAGTTTTAACCTAATGTCCTTTTTCTGTTCCAAAATTCCATTCAGGATATTACATATAAATTAGTCATTAGATTTCCTTAGGCTTTTCTTGGCCAAGGAGGTTTCTCAGACTTTCCTTGTTTTTGAATGACCTTGACAATTTTGAAGAGTTCCGATCAGATGTTTTGTAGAATGTTTTCCAGTTGGCATTTGTGTGTGTTTTGGGTTTAGAATGGAATTATATTCTTTTGGGAGGAAGACCATAGAAGTAAATTATGATCTTCTTCACATATAAGAAGGGTACATACTATTAATATGATTTATCACTGTTAATATTAACTAATCAACTGGCTGAGGTAATGTTTTTCAGGTTTTTCCAATGGAAAGTTATGGTTATTTTCCCCCTCATTTCAATACTCTACTCTTTTGAAAGAAGTCAAGAATATACAAAGAACTCCAAACACTCAACAATAAGAAAACAATCTGATTAAAAAATGTGTCAAAGACCTTAATAGATAAAGAAGATACTCAGATGGCAAGTAAGCATATGAAAAGATTCCCCACATCATTTGTCATCAGAGAAATGCAAATTAAAACAACAATAGTGTCCGTTAGATACCTGTTAGAATGACCAAAATCCAGAACACTGACAATACCAAATGGTGGTGAGTATGTAGAACAACAGGAACTTTCATTCATTGCTGGTGGGAAAGCAGAGTGGTACAGCTACTTTGGAAGACAGTTTGGTGGTTTCTTACAAAACTCTACATACTCTTATATGATCCAGCAATCATACTCACTGGTATTTACCTAAAGAAGTTAAAAACTTACATCCACATAAAACCTGCATGTGGATGTTTATAGCAGTTTTATTAATAATTGCCCAAAATGGAAGCAACCAAGATGTCCTTCAATAGGCGAATGAATGAATAAACAGTGGTACACCAAGACAATGGAATATTATTATTCAGTGCTAAAAAGAAATGAGCTATCAACTCATTAAAAGACATGGAAGAAGCTTAAATGCACATTACTAAGTGAAAAAAAGCCAATCTGAAAAGGCTACATACTGTATAATTCCAACTACATGACATTGTGGAAAAGGCAAAACTATGGAAACAGTAAAAGGATCAGAGATTTTCAAGGGCTGAGAGAGGGTGCAGGGTTAAACGGGCAGAACACAGAGGATTTGGGGGTCATTGGCAAGGGGTATATGGGGTAATCCCTATACCTTCTCCTCAATTTTGCTGTGAACCTGAAACTAGTCTAAAAAAATAAGGTGAATTTTTTTTTAAAGAAGCCTGTTGTTAAGACACAATAACCTGGTATTTAGGGTATAGCTTTTGGAATGGAACAGACCTGGTTTTAAGACTTGTCTCTGTCCCTTATTAGCTTTGTGACTTCGGTCGGTTTACCTCTGTGATTCCATATCTTCATGGTGATCTTTAAAATGCATTATATTACCAAATCCATAGGGTGGTTATAAAGGATGAATCATGTAATGCATATGAAACATAGTGATTAGCACATACCGAGTATTTAATAACTCTTACTGTTATAGCATATTGTGATAATCCTTAGGATAATGCCTTTATAACTGGTTGTTTTGATAAAACAATACCGATGGGCCAAGATTATACTCTACAATAAAATACAATTTTAAGTTGATTCAGATACAACTAAAAGAACCAACTTACTTACCAAAAGCGACCCAACAACTGCCAAAAGATGGCACTCATGCCAAACTTCAGAAAGAAAGCCTTTCTTAAATTCTGTTTCAAAATTGGGTACTGAGTAATTAATCTTTCCATTAAATTAATTGTGAGCTATATTTTAATAGAAGGACTTGCACATTGCCAGGATATTTGAATTTGGCTACAAAGATATTAAAAATAATCTTCAAGACTAAAAATTCTCATTAACAATAAATGGGAAATCCCAAAGTCACAAGTTCTTGCATATTATCGCTTCCATAAAAATACATACTTTTTGGAAAAGAATCACATTTAGGAAATCCTGGATTTACAGGCTTCCTATTTTATCTGTCAAATACACACAACATTTCCCTTGCCTCAGGTCTTTAGTGTTTGCTTAGTAAAGGGTAATAGATAATCACCCAAAATATTTGCTAAACTTGACAGATGACTTATTAGAAGAAAATGAACATTTACTCATTTTAATAACACCAAAGTGTGTCGGTATTAATAAATTAGGAACTCTAAGTGAATACTTTGGGAATGTTTCCTCAATATATAGACAAGCCCTCTACATACATGTGAAATATTTGAAATGGTTGAAATATTTAGGTATGAAATCTTTGAAAAGTTTACAGAAATTCAGTGGGGGTATCTGCATGTCAATAGAATGCCAATATTAAATGTGTGTCCTCTTTAAAACTTATGTGTACTTATGATTTTAAAAATTTTAAATAATTCTAATTTTTAACTTATGATTCTTTGTCAAATTTAGCTTTTATAAAATATTTTTATGCTAACACCGGGCAAATTTTCTTTTTGTATATTAGCATTTTTATACTCTTTAGCATTTTATGTGCAACTTTTAAACTATATGCAAATGTTTCTTCATGTTTATAATCATGTACCTTTCATATACATTCCATATTCATCCCAAATTTTAATGATTATTCTGTATGTACATTGAGTGAGATATTATAGTCATTTTATAGTGTTCTGTTCCCCTTGTAAGCATTATATAATCTTAGTTTTACAGGTAAAATTTAATGATCACCAACAATCCATAAGCTGGTATCTCTCTAATAATTTTGGCTATCTGACTTCCAGGGAAATTCCCAAGTTGAGACTATCTCATACAGAATATCCAGGAAATTATCAAAGAATATTGGGGCCCTCTTAAAAGGATTTAGGAATAAACAAAAAATCCCCAGTGCACAAATATAGTACAATTTGAGCAACAATAAACAGTAACTATGACTTATAGAAACACATAAGTATGCTTTAAATCTGTGATTAAAAATGACAGGCAACAAGTCCGTTGGTCACCTTTGGAAGATGCTAGGTGTTTTCAACTGGATTGGTATATCTTTTTCTATCCGACTTCCAAACGACTTATACTGTTACATTTAAAGCTTATTTCTTTTAAATAAAATGTAGTTGGGTCATTTAAAAAATTCAATATTCCAATATTTGCCTTTTAATTAGTATATTTAGACTGTGTTTATTGTTATCATTGGTATATTAGTGCTTAACCTGCCATTTTTATTCGTGTTGTGTTTGATCCATCAGTTTCGTTTTCATCTGCCTTACATTTCACTCTTTCTTGTGGGTCACTTGAACATATTTTATAGTTCTATTTTGACTTATCTGTTTTTAAAGTTTATCTCCTTGTATAGAAGTGATTTCTGCAGATACTGCATTATATATAAGTAACTTATATCTGCTGGTGTGAGCATTTTATAAGCCTGCATAAAGCGTAAAGAACTTACCTTTATTCAGTTCCCATAATCCTCTGCATTTAGAGCATCATTTTCTTAAATACGTCTCTCTACACATACTGAGAACTACACCAGTGTTTTTATTCAGTCTCTAAAACAATTCATAAAACTCAAAAGAAGAAAAAAATATTGTGTATATTCATATAATTAATATTTCCATTGTTCTTCCTTTTACCCTGATAATCCAAGATCTCTTCTATTTTATTTTGTTGTTTGTGTGAAGAACTTCCAAATTCCTTCATCCATTTAGCCACTATTTCTCCTCTCCCTCCATGACACCAGTAACATAGATGTTAGCTCTTCTGTTATTGTCCCATGAGTATCTGAGGCACTGTTCATTATTTTTTTCATGTTATTTTCTCCTCAGTCTTCAGATTTGCAAATTTTATTGACCTATCTTTAAGTTCACTGATTATTTTCTCTGCCTCTCTAATCTGTTGAGCCCTCCTAGTTAAGTTTTTTTTATTTTGACATTAATATATTTCATGTTTCTAACTTGTTTCTTTTTTATAACTACTATGTCTTTCATAAAATTTTCTGTTTTCATTTGCTGCAAAAGAATTTGTAATTAATTTCTCAAGCATTTTTATCAGGGTGGAGTTAAAATTCTTGTCAGATAATTCCAGTATCTGATTCGTTTTGGTGTTGGCATCTGTTGATTATGTTTTCTCATTCAAGCTGTGATTTTCCTGGTTTATAGGATGACGACAGATTTTTGTTTATGTCCTGGACATTTTGGATATGATGTTAGGAAACTCTGGATCCTATTTAAATCTATTTTAGCAGGCGGTCACTCAGTTTAGGTCTGGCACATGGGTCCTGGCCTACTTTTGTGGGCTGTAGGTGGCTCAAATGACATTTAGATTTTAGAGTCTTGCAATGCTATTCTGGTGTGCTTCATTTTTATGCTACATGGAGGCCACTCCAAAAATCTGGGTGGTATTCCAAACTTTATTTCAGTTCTGAAACATTTGTACATGTATATTCCAGTAAGTTTTATGTGTGAGTTGGTCAGGGGTCTGCCTAGTGTTTTCTTACAGTTTTAAAGAATTCCTTTCTCAGCTTTCTCCTCTCTGAGATCTTGTCCCACTTGCAGCTGGGCGGGTGAGGGGTACTGCCCACCATTGCCTCATATGGGGGTGGGGAGTGACAAAACGCAGACTTCCTTGCTCAGTTTTTGTTGTCATCTGTCAGTGGAGAAAAGTGTTTCTCTGCGCTGACTTCTTGCACAGACTGAGGGTCAAGGTCTAGATTCCCTATTCAGTCACCACAGATACCATGGTGGGAAATGAAAACCCTTCCCTGGACCATCTGATAACACTTTGGTCCCTGACAACATGCTACCAGCAGGGGAAGAAAGTGCCTTCCTGAGCTACCGCTGCTGTTAGATTAGGGTCAGGAGATGACAGTCCCCATTAGGTCTCCATTAAAAACAAAAGTAAGGTAGGCAAGCATCTCACTGGACTGCCTTCTGCCACCAAGTTGAGGGGGAGCACAGGAGACCAGACTCCATCTATGGTCAGTCTTCCATTAACAACGCTGGGATGGGGGCATTCACTCAGTGTTTGGCTGAGGTAGTGTGGGCATGCTGAATTGTATTTTTCCCAGCCCTTTGGCTCTCATTTGTAATCTATATTTGTACATACACCTTAGCCACTGAGTTTGTCTTCATGTTTACTAAGGCAGGATTTGGATATGATTCCCCAGATTTTAAAGAAGCAAACAAAATAATTGTTTACTAAATGTGAACATTCCAGTGGTTACTACTCTGAAGCCCAACTCCACAAAACTGGCTGTTGATTCCAAATTGCAATTAATTCTGTCTGAGTCTTGACACTGTTTGCACATAGCCTGTATGCCTTCCCGAACTCATAAACCACCCTACCAAATATCAGACACAGGAATGTCTGTATTATCATCATGCCTTGGCCCAAGTCTTTCATCCCCTTGCCAGGTTTCCCTGATACCAAAACCAATGTAGCCACTCACTCTTTGAACTTACACACCGTCCCTGTCCTAATGATATGGTAACAAACGCTCATTGAATTAAGATGCCTTTAGCTTCTAGAAGCCACACATGCAGGGAAAAAGACAAGGTCCAAGCCTGAAGTAGGTTACTTCCTATTTGGAGAAAGTCTTGGAAAACAAGACTGTTATTAGTGATATGTCTTAATGGAGGTCTGTGGCACCGTCGGTAGAGACTGATGGATGAAACAGAAGGAGCAGTGGGTAGAAGATGTAGTCCTCAGCAGAGCTTGGGACAGCCTGAGAGAGTCATGAGGGTTAAGAATTAAAAAGGCAAGACTCCCGGAGAAGACGGTGGATAGGAGAACCCTAAGCTCCCTTGTCCCACAGATACAACAAGATAACACTCATATCAGTGTAAACCCAGAAAATGACACAAAGACTGGCAGAACAAACTCTCTACAGCTAAATGTAGAGAAGAGGCTACATCAAAGAGGGTAGGTAGGGCAGAGACATGGTCAGGAGCTAAATGGAACCATGGGACTGTCTGCAGGACGGAAGAATGTGCTAGGTGCAGAGAGAGGAAAGAAACAGACTCTTACATCATGGAGCCCACACAGGGAAGAAGAACCTCCACAACATTCAGCTGTGAAAACCAGAGGAACGGAATTTTGTAAGTTCTTACTATCAGCGGGACTTAACACCTGGAATGTTAAAAAATCAGATGGCTTGGTTTTGGGAGAACTGGGAGGGCTAAAGGAAACTAAGTCCCTGCCATTAAAGAGAGCACAACAAATAGCCCCACAAACATATGGCATAGAAGCAGCAGTTTGAAAATTGCCTGGGGTATAGAGGATTGAGATTTATTTGCTAAACTCAGAGCTTGTGCTGGAGGGGTAGGGGTTATTGGGAGACTTCTCCAGAAGCAAAGGAGATGGTAGAGCCATTTCCCTCCTCCACCAGCCAGCATAAACATGTGGACATCTGTGCAAACCAATGGATCACCAACATTCACTACCTAGGGTGCTGACAGCATGCCCTGTCCCCATGCACTTCTGCAGATCCATAACCTCCAACATGGCCTGCCTTGGTCCCAGTGGCTGCAGGATTCCTCCCCTAGTGGACCAGTGCAAACCTTGCTAACACCACCTTCCCTGCTTCTAAGCTCTGTGGTCCTGCCCCCTCTAATATGTTCTTGGCTGGAGCCCATCTAAAGCAGTGCCACAAACCTGGCAGTGTGCAAGCAGACTTGACAGGAGCTAGCACGACTCCAAAATAAATCCTGCCCCATGGAGAGGAAAAGATAACCACATACACCAATCCAACTGCAGCTCCAGCAGTGGGCTGGGGGCAAACATCTAGTCTGACTGACATTGCAGACCACTGGAATGAGGGCAAGAGCAGCTCAACCACAATGGCTGGGCATATGAAATACACATAGGAGACACCCCTGAAGCACCATGTACTGCTGGGTACTACCGGACATCTTCTTCATAAGGCTACTACTTTCAAGAGCAGGAGATGTAGCTGACATTCATAACACATAGAAACAGACACAGAGAGATAAAATGAGAAGACAGAGGAATATGTCCCAAAAGAAAAAACAGGACAAAATCAGAGGAAGAGACAAAACAGAGATAAGAAATATGCCTGATAGATAATTTAAAGTAATAGGCATAAATATACTCACTGGACTTGAGAAAAGAGTGGAGGACCTCACTGAGATCCTTAAAAAAGAGATAAAAACATGAAGAACCAATCAGAGATGAAGAAATCAATAACTGAAATGGAAAATGCACTAGAGGGACTATATAGGAGACTATAGGAAGCAGAAGAGTAGATCAGTGCCTTAAAGAACAAACTAATGGAAAGCGATCAACATGAACTAGAGAGAGAAAAAATTAAAAATGAGAATAAGTTAAGGGAATTCAGCAACGTCAAGTGTAATAACACATGCTTTATAAGGATCCCAGAAGGAAAACAGAGCAAAAGGGGCAGAACATTTATTTGAAGAGATTATAGCTGAAAACGTCCAAAATCTGGGGAAGGAAATAGAAATCCAGATCCAGGAAACACAGTACCCACCAAAATCAACCCAAGGAGGTCACCACCAAGACAGATAGTGATTAATATGGAAAAAAGTAGTGATAGAGAATTTTTAATCAGCAAGAGAAAAGAAAACAGTTACATACAAGAGAAACTCCATAAGGTTTTCAGCTGATTTTTCAAAGAAATTTTGCAGGCCAGAAAAAAGTGGCATGATATATTCAAAGTGCTGAAAGGAAAAAATCTGCAGCCAAGAATACTCTGTCTAGCAAGGCTATCATTAAGAATAGAAGGAGAGATAGTTTCTGAGACAAACAAAAGTTAAAGAATTTCATGACCACTAAACCATCCCTACAAAAAATGTTAAAGGACTCTTTGAGCAAAAAGGAAAGACTATAAGTAGGAGGAAAAAAAAAGTAAGAAGTACAAAAGTAGTAAAATTAAGTATCTCTATAAAAATCAGTTGAGGGAATTCACAAAATAAAAGGATACAATGTATGACACCATATTACCTAAAACGTGGGTGGGGGGGAGTAAAGAATGGGTTCAAACTTGAGACCATTAACTTAATATATACTGCTATATGCAGAATATATTATATACAGCATTAATGATAACCATAAATAAAAAACCAGTAATAGATACGCAAAAAATAGAGAAAGGAATCCAAGTAGATCACTAAATAAAGCCAGCAAATCGTGAGAGAAGAGAGCAAGAAAGGAATAGAGAAGAACTACAAAAACAACCATAAAAAAGTAACAAAATGGCAATAGGTATATGACTATCAATAAATACATTGAATGTAAACGGATCAACACTTCAATCAAAAGACATAGGGTGACAGAATGGATAAAAAAGCAAGACCCATATGTGTGCTCCCTATAGGAGACTCATTTCAGATGTAAAGACACTTGCAAATTAAAAGTGAGGGGATGGAAAAGCACTTATCGTGCAAGTGAGAGTGAAAGGAAAGCCAGGGAAGCAATACTGATCTCAGAGAATATGGACTTTTAAAACAAACACTGTAACAAGAGACAAGGACACAGCATAATCATAAAGGGAGCAATCCAACAATAAGATATAATAACTGTAAACATTTATGAATGCAACATGGGAGCAACCAAATACATAAGGCATCTAGTAACAACATAAAGGAAGTAATTGATACTAACACAATAACAGTAGGGGATGTTAACATCAATGGATAGATCATTGAACCAGAAAATCAACAAGGAAGTGATGGCTTTGAATGACACACTGGACCAGATGGATCTAACAGATATATTCAGAAGAGTCCATCCTGAAAAGTGGAATATACATCTTTTTCAAATGCACATGGAAAATTCTCCAAGATAGAGCATATATTAGGCCACAAATCAAGTCTCAAAAAATTAAAAAAAGATTGAAGCCACACCATGCATCTTTTCTGACCACAATTCTATGAAACTAGAAATTAACCACAAGAAAAAATCTGAAAAGAATACAAATACATGGAAGTTAAATGCTACTAAACAATGAATGGGTCATCAAAAAAAATCAAAAAGGAAATTAAAAAATACATGGAGAAAACTGAAAATGAAAACACAATGGTCCAAAATCTTTGGGGTGCAACAAATGCTTTTCTAAGACAGAAGTTTATAGCAATGCAGGTCTAACTCAGGAAGCAAGAAAAATCACATATAAATAACCTAATCTTAGACCTAAAGGAGCTAGATAAAGAAGTACAAACAGAACCCAAAACCAGTAGAAGGAAGGAAATAATAAAGATTGGAGAAGAACTAAATTAAATAAAAACTAAAACCACAATAGAACAGATCAATGAAACCAGGATCTGGTTCTGGAAAGATCAACAAAATTAATAAACCTTTAATCAGGCTCATCAAAAAGAGTGAAAGAGAGAGAGGACTCTACAAAATCTACAAAAGAAATTAAAGAGGAGAAATAACAACCAAATCCACAGAAATACAAAGGATTACAAGAGAATATTATGAAAAATTATATGCAAAGAATTTGATAAATTCCTACAAATATATAACCTCCCAAACTGAAACAGAAAGAAACCAAAAATTTGAACAGACTGATTAGGAGCAATGAAATTAAGTCAGTAATCCAAAATCGCCCAACAAACACAAGTCCAGGACCACATGGCTTCCCAGGTGAATTCTACCAAACATTTAAAGAAGAGTTAATATCTATTCATCTCAAACTATTCCAAAGAATAGAAGAGGAAGGAAAACTTGCAAACTCATTTTCTGAGGCCAGCATTACCCTGATACCAAAACCAGATAAAGACACCCCTATGGAAGAGAACTACAGGCCAATATCCCTAATGAACATAAAGGGGAAAATTCTCAATAAAATACTAGCAAACCAAATCAACAATACATTAAAAAAGTCATTCACCACGATCAAGTGGGATTTATTCCTGGGTTGCCAGGTGGTTCAATATTCACAAATCAATCAACCTGATACATCACATTAATTAAAGGAAGGATAAGAACCATATAATCATTTCAAAATGCAGAAAAAGCATTTGATAGAGTACAACAACCATTCATGATAAAAACCCTCAACAAAGTAGGTTTAGAAGAAACACACCTTAACATATTAAAGGCCATATACAAAAAAAATCCACTGTTACTATCATCCTCAATGGGGAAAGACTGAGAACTTTTCCTCTATGGTCAGGAACAAGACAGGGCTGTCCACTCTAACCATGTTTATTCAACATAGTACTGGAAGTTCTATCCACAGGAAATAAACAACAAAAAGAAATAAAAGGCATCCAAATCAGCAAGGTAGAAGTAAAACTTTTACTATTTGTGGGTGACATTATTCTGGATATAGAAAACCTGAAAGACTCCACCAAATATCCGTTACAACAGATAAATGAATTCAGTAAAGTCACAGGATACAAAATCAATGTATAGAAATCTGTTGCATTTCTATATATCAATAATGAAGCAGCAGAAAGAGAAATCAAGGAATCAATATCATTTAGAATTGTACCAAAAACAATAAGATACTTAGGAATAAACCTAACCAAAGAGGCGAAAGACCTATACTCTGAAAATTATAAAACACTGATGAAAGAAATTGGATGACAGAAAGAAATAGAAAGACATTCCATTCTCATGGATTGGAAGAACAAATATTGTTAAAATGTTTATGCTACCCAAAGCAATCTACACATTTAATGCAATCCCTATCATAATACCAACAGCAATTTTCACAGTGCTAGAACAAACCTAAAATTCATATGGAACCACAAAAGACCCCTAACAGCCAAAGCAGTCTTGAAAAAGAAAAGAAAACCTGGAGGCATCACAATTCTGGACTTCAAGTTATATTACAAAGCCGTACTTAATCAAAACATTATGTTACTAGCACCAAAATGGACACATAGATAAATAGAACAGAATAGAAAACCAAGAAATGAACCCACAACTATATGGTCAACTAATCTTTGACAAAGCAGGAAAGAATATCCAATGGAAAAAAAGACAGCCTCTTCAACCAATGGTTGAAAACTGGACAGCAACATGCAAACAAGTGAAATTGGACCACTTTCTTATACCATACACAAAAATAAATTCCAAATGAATCAAAAACCCAAATGTGAGACCTGAAACCATGAAAATCCTAGAAGAGAAAATATGTAGTAACTTCTTTGACATCAGCCATAGCAACTTCTTTCTAGATATGTCTCCTGAGGCAAGGGAAATAAAAGCAAAAATAAACTATTGGGACTTCATCAAAATAAAAAGCTTCTGCACGGTGAAGGAAAGAACAAAACTAAAAGCAATCTATGGAATGGGAGAAGATTTGCAAATGATATATCTGATAAAGGATTAGTATGTAAAATGTATAAAGACTGGGTATTTACCCCAAAGATACAGACGTAGTGAAGAGAAGGGCCATATGCACCCCAATGTTCATAGCAGCATTTTCCACAATAGCTAAATCATGGAAGGAGCCGAGATGCCCTTCAACAGATGACTGGATTAAGAAGATGTGGTCCATATATACAATAGAATATTACTCAGCTATCAAAAAGAACGATTTCTCAACATTTGCTGCAACATGGACGGCACTGGAGGAGATAATGCTAAGTGAAATAAGTCAAGCAGAGAAAGACAATTATCATATGGTTCCTCTCATCTATGGAACATAAGAATTATGAAGATCGGTAGGAGAAGAAAGGGATAAAGAAAGGGGGGGTAATCAGAAAGGGGAATGAAGCACGAGAGACTATGGACTCTGAGAAACAAACTGAGGGCTTCAGAGGGGAGGGGGTGGGGGAATGGGATAGACCGGTGATGGGTAGTAAGGAGGGCACGTATTGCATGGTGCACTGGGTGTTATATGCAACTAATGCATCATCGAACTTTACATCAAAAACAGGGATGTACTGTATGGTGACTAACATAATATAAAAAAATATGATTATTAAAAAAAAGAAAAAAGAAAAAAAATAAAATAAAATGCATAAAGAACTTATAAAACCCAACACTCCAGAAATGAATAATGCAATTAAAAACACTACATCAAAAACTTCTAATGTACTATATGCTGGCTAATTGAACATAATTTTTAAAAAAAGAAATTTTAAAAAATGGGCAGAAGACATGAATAGACATTTTTCCAAAGAAGACATACGGGTGGTCAACAGACACATGAAAAGATGTTCAACATTACTGATTATCAGAGAAATGCAAATCAAGACTACACTGAGATATTACCTCACAGCTGTCAGAGTGGCTAAAATCAACAACACAAGCAACAACAGATTTTGGCAAGGATGTGGAGAAGGGGGAATCCTGTTGCACTGTTAGTAGGGATGCAAACTGGTGCAGCCACTCTGGAAAATAGTATGGCAGTTCCTCAAAATCTTAAAAATAGAACTACCCTATGATCCAGTAATTGCACTACTAGGTATTTATCCAAAGAATTACAAAAATACTAATTCAAAGGATACATGCACCCCAATGTTTATAGCAGCATTATCTACAATAGCCAAATTATGGAAACAGTCCAAGTGTCCCTCAACTGATGAATGGGTAAAGAAGTGTTATATGTATACAATGGAATATTTCTCAGCCATAAAAAAAAAGAATGAAATCTTGCCATTTGCAAGGACATGGATGGAGCTACAGAATAAAAGAATACTTATCTTGATGAGCACCAGGCATTGTATGGAAGCATTGAATCACCATATTTTATACCTGAAACTAATATACTATATGTTTACTATACTGGAATTAAAATTTTATAAACAAAAATAATGAAAAAGGCACAAGTCCAAGACCAGGAAACAGTAACGTAGGAACAGAGGACTGGAGAAGAGAAGCCCACAGGGCTAATTTCTGAACCAAAGATAGGTAGGATACACCTCCAAGACTTCTTTCCTCTACTGAGTCAGAACTTCTTTGGGGTTCGGGGCCATATCTTCTTTGGTTGTGTGTTATTTCGGGACTCCAGTGCAGTGCTTCACTCAAATCATGTGCTTAATACATGAATTAATGTATCATGTGAAATAATAATTCACAAAGTCCATCCACATCCAAAATGAAAAATCCACTGATATATGCTCCACTGCTGATGTGAATACTGGGTGAGAAAGCAACCAGTGGACACCAGGAAGTGAATGCTCCATAAGAAGCCCCAGGAAATCTTGCTAAGCCAAAAGATGATGTGCGCAGGTGAGCATCTCAGGCTGGTATAAACTGCTAGTTGATTTGGAACATAGGCCTGTGGTCAACCCCACTACCCCTCTCTTTCTGGCCAAAATTCTGACTGAGAGACCCTTTACATAGGGAGCTAGGTGGACAGGACCTGAATACAGAGTTTCCTCCAAGAAGGTAGAAGTTTGATGTTAGCTATTGATAAAAATGACTTTCCATGAATGCCTCAACTATGAGGTAACGTCCAGGGAGGTGGAATGATAATAGTGCCAGAGGTAAAATAAAATGAGAAAAGTGCCTGTTGGTTGAGAACACGTGTTTAGAAAAATTTTGCGCACGAGGCTCACACACCTTTGGGTTAATCCCTAGGGATACTCATCAGTCATCAGTTGTAAATTCCTCCATGCAGTCACCTAGCAGAACTTGCAGTATATGTTTATCTTCCTCATCTGTCCAGTACTAGTAAAACCCAGGTCTGGCCACTACACTTTCTGTGTTAATTTCCTGTGGCTGATGTAAAATTACTACAACCTTTGTGGATTGAAACACACAAATATTTTCTCTCATCATTCTAGAGGCCAGAGGAGTGAATTCAAGGTGTTACCACAGACGCATGCCCTCTGTTGTTTCTACTGCAAGTATTTACTCCTTGCCTCTTCTAGATTATGGTGGCTGCTAGCCTGCCTTGGCATTTCTTGCCTTGTTGCCACATTGCTCTCTGATCCATCTTCACATTGCCTTCTCCTTTGTGTGTTTCTATCAAAACTCCCCTTCCTCTCTCTTATAAGAATACATATAATTGTATGTAGGCCCCCATGGGTAATCCAGGATAAATTCTTCCTCTCAGGATCCATAACTTATTTACATATTTTGGCACATAAAGTAATACTCTTTTACTATATGAAATAATATTCTTAAATTTTAGGGATTAGGTCATGGACATATGTTTTATGGGGGGGTCACCATCAACCTACTACACATTCTGAGATGAACACTACTCACTGCTTTTGAAAGTAGGATGCTCAGTGTTGCAAATATGTTTGGTAGAATCTTGACAGCCTGAAGTGAGTGATTTTAGACTGGAAGTCATAATACCAAATAAATCTACATGAATATTTGGGAAAAGGAATTGGATGGAAAAATTGCCAGATAGTAGCCAAGATGTGAATGGTGTTCGAGGCACATAAAGAAAATTTGTAGACAGGAACTGCAATGAGTCACATCTCCACTGATTCTTGAATAAGGCCACATTAGCTTGGATGGATTTTAGGTGAGATAATCCAAAATAATAAGTAATGACGAAGAACAGGGGACAATAGAATGAACCGTGGAATAGGGTTGGCCATGGAGAATTGCTTGGAGGAGATATCTCTCCCACAGTGTGACCCACAGGAATTGAATCTAGACAGATGAAAACACCTGGAAGCTCAATTGAGGAAGGTTCTTTAGGCCCCCTTCTTCAACCAGAGAATTTTGGCCTGCGCAACATCCCCCCCACACACACACACAACCAGTGGAGGAGTCAGGATGACGCTTTTGATGTCTAAACCACCTCAAGACTACCCTTGGCTTGGAGAGAGACTTGCTGATCAAAGAAAGCCTAAGATATGGGTCATCACTGACCAAAAAGGGGCATATGTAAGAAGGTCAGGAACCCTGGAGTAGACAACTGAGAGGTTTTAAAATGACTAAGGTGAGAGGAAACTATAAGCACCTAGCACAGTTACAGAAAAACCAACCCTAAGCACCAAAGGGAGGAAGAAGGTGAAGACCCCTCTCAACCCATGTCTAGAAATGGTGACAAGGCCAAATGACCTTACCCATTCTCCTCATCATCTTCCCCATTGGTTCTACCTACCACCGCTAAAGTTCCTGCCTGCCATTGTCTGGCACAAATACACTTGTCATCTTGCACCCCTCCTCATGACGCCTGCCTTTCCATCCAGTCCCCGTTCTTTTCCCCTAAACCAATGCCCTTCTGCATTTACCCTGTTACCTTTCTAGATGAAGACAACATAAAGGTAAAAAGGGCCCTTCAAGGGAGTTCAGGGGACAAAAATCCTAACAACTACCATCCCTTCAAGAAAGCCTAAAAGAGCAAGAAGGCCAACACTATTTAGCCATTATCACAGGCTGAATAAAAAAAGTAAATGAAAATCAGTTCTCCCATGTTTCATTCCCCCTTCTGATTCAAACTGAGGGCTTCAGAGGGGAGGGGGGTGGGGGAATGGGATAGGCTGGTGATGGGTATTGAGGAGGGCACGTATTCCATGGTGCACTGGGTGTTATACGCAACTAATGAATCATCGAACTTTACATCGGAAACCGGGGATGTACTGTATGGTGACTAACATAATATAATAAAAAATCATTAAAAAAAAAGAAAAAAAAGAAAATCAGTTCTCCCAGGACCAAGAACCTTGGAAAACTCCACCATTTCAAGTAATGACCTGTAGTCACTACACAGCAAGGACCAGAGTCTTTGGAATCATCTGCTGTATATCTTAAGAAATGGTCTGCTGAGAAATGGTCATTCATGTAGAGACTGAATCTTACGGCAACAGAGAACATGGATGGTGATTAAAATACAATCAGCAATTTGTGAATTCTCTGATGGTGGGAGGGTAGAGTAGGGAGGGGATAGGCAAATGTGTGAGAAAAGAGGTAAGTTGGGTCCTGGAAGGCTGGGGGCCAGACACTGGGAGGGAAAGGATTAGATGAGGACCGTGCTGAAGACAAATTTTCTCCTTAACATTATCCTGCTAGCAAGAAGGAAAGAAATCAAGACTTGGAATTTCTCCATGTATTTGGAGTGGAGGGTGATGTTAGAGTCTAAAAATTGTTGTGATATAAATTCCAATTTATGACAATATGTATATACCTATTTCATCTATCGCTCCACCCCCATCCCCTCTGGCAACCAGTAGCTCTCTGTATTTGAGAGTGGGTTTTTGTTGTTGTTTGTTTTGTTATTTAGATTCCACATATAAGTGAAATCATATGGTATTTGTCTTTGATTTATTTCACTTAGCATAATAGTTCTACATCTATACATGTTGTCATGAATGGCAAGACGTCATTCTTTCTATGGCTTACTAGTATTTCATTGTGTGTGGAATATATATATATATATATAGTGTGTGTGTGTGTATGTATTTCCTTATGTATTTGTCTATTGATGGACACTTAGGTTGCTTCCATATGTTGGCTGTTGTAAATAACACTGCAATAAATATAGGGGTGCACATGTCTTTTTGAATTCGTGTTTTCATTTTTCTGGGGTAAATACACAAAAGAATAATTATTGAATCCAGTGGTACTTCTATTTGTAATTTTTTGAGGAAGCTTCCTATGGACTTCCATAGTAGCCATACAATACACATTCCCACTGACAGTGGACAGGGGTCCCATTTTCTCCACATCCTGGTCAAAACTTGTTATTTCTTGTCTTTTAATACTAGCCATTCTGAATGGTGTGAAATAATATCTCATTGTGGTTTCAAGTTGCATTTCCCTGACGGTTAGTAATGTTGACTATCTTTTCATGTGTCTGTTGGCCATCTGTATGTCTTCTTTGGAAAAACGTCTCATCATGTCTCCTGACCAGTTTTTTCAATTAGATCATTTAGTTTTTTGTTGTTGAGTTGTAGGAGTTCTTTACATATTTTAGATATTTAGTTCTTACTGGATATATCATTTGCAAATATCCTCTGCCATTCAGTAGGTTGCTTTTCATTTTGTTGATACTTTCCTTTGCTGTGAAAAAACTTTTTAGTTTGATGTAGTCCCAGCTGTTTACTTTTGCTTTTGTTTCTCTTGCCTGGGAGACATATCCAAAAAAATATTACTAAGGTTGACTTCCAAGCAATTACCACCTATGTTTTCTTTTAGGAGTTTTATGGTTTAAGGTTATATATGTATTTTATAAATATATATGTATATGTAGGTTTATAGTTCATTTTGTGTTTATCTTTGTGTATAGTGTAAGGAAGTGGTACGGTTTCATTCTTTTGCATGTAGATGTCCAGTTTTCCCAACACCATTTATTGAAGAGACTGTCTTTTCCCCATTATATTTTCTTGCCTCCTGTAGATTAATTGACTGTATAAGTATGGGTTTATTTCTTTACCTCAAATCTATACCATTGATTTATGTGTCTATTTTTGTGCCAATACTGTACTGTTTTGGTTACTATAGCTTTGTGATATAGCTTGAAACCTGGGATTGTGATATCTCCAGCTTTGTTCTTTCTCAAGATTGCTTTGGTTATTCAGGGTCTTTGTGGTTCCATACAAATTTTAGGATTTTTTTGTTCTCATTATTTGAAAAATACTATTGGTGTTTTGATTGGGATTGCACTGAATACGTACATTGCTTTGGGTAGTATGGACACTATACCAGTATTCTTCCATTCTATGAACATGGTATATCTTTGCATTTATTTGTGTCATCTTCAATTTCTTCCTCAATGTCTTATGGTTTTCATAGTAGAGGTCTTTCACCTCCTTTGTTATATTTATTCCTAGGTATTTTATTCTTTTTGATGCAAGTGTAAACAGGATGTTTTTCTAAATTTCTCTTTCTGCTTTTTTATTATCAGTGTCTAAATAAGCAACAGATTTCTGTATATTGATATTGTATTCCAACACTTTATTGAATTAATGTATTAGCTCTAATGGCTTTTTGGTGGAATATTTAGGGTTTTCTATATCTAGTATCATGTCATCATAAATAGGGACATTTTACTTCTTTCTTACCAATTTCAGCGCCTTTTATTTCTTTTTCTTGTTTGATTGTTATAGCTAGGAGTTCCAGTACTATGTTGAATAATAGTGGTGAGAGTGGGCATCCTTGTCTTGTTCCTGAAATTAGGGGGAAAACTTTCAGCTTTTCACCACTGAGTATGTTAGTTGTGGGCTTATTATATATGGCCTTTATTATGTTGAGGTATATGTTCCCTCTACAACTGCTTTATTGAGAGTTTTTTTATCATGAGTGGATGTTGAATTTTGTCAAATGCTTCTGCATTTATTGAGATAATCATATAATTTTAATACTTTGTTAATTTGGTGTTTCACGCTGATTGATTTGCACATATTGAACCATCCTTCCATCCTTGGAATAAATCCTACTTCGTCATGGTAAATGATCCTTTAAATGTATTTTTTAATTCAGTTTGTTAATATTTTGTTGAATAAGTTTGCATCGATGTGCATCTAGGGATATTGGTCTGTAATTTTTTTTTTTTTTTGTAGTTTCTTACATAGTTTGTCTGGTTTTGGTATCAGAATAATGCTGGCCTCATAAAATGAATTTGGAAGAATTTTTCCTCTTCTGAGTTTTAGAATAGTTGAGAAAGATAGAAATGAACTCTTACTGAAATGTTTGGTAGGATTCATCTGTGATGCCATCTGGTCTTGGATTTTGTTTCTTGGGAGTTTGTGTTTTTGTTTGTTTTTTACTGACTCAATTTCATTAGTAGTAAGTGGTCTGTTCAGATTTTCTATTTCTTCCAGATTCAGTATTGGAAGAGTGCATGTTTCTAGGAATTTATCCATTTCTTCTAGGTTGTCTAATGATTTTCTTTAAAAATTTGTCCCTTATCAATGTTATTTCTCCTTTGCCCCTATTATTCCTATGTTTGCTCTTTCTCCCTTCTTTCTTGATAATAGAAGATTGTGATTTGTTCATTTTTTCCTGGCTATTTCTCTTGCATAAATCATATAATTGGATGTTGATTTGTGGCAAAATTGAAAAAATATTTTTATTTTTATGGATGAGTTGACCCTATTCATATTTATTGATACAACTGATATATTTGGCCTGAAATTTTCCAAATATTTATAAGTAAATGTATTTTAACTATTCTTTTTAAAATTTTTGGTACTGTGTATTACTTGCTCTCTTGTACATCAATTCCTGATTCATTTATTTAGGAAGCTTTGTATTTTGTTATAGAGATAGGATATTGTGATTTATAATAAATATGTATTTGGTCTTTATCCAAGGTTCCTGGAACATAGCTCCTAAAACACTTGTAATTCCTATGTAAGAGCCAGAGAGGCATCTTTTGTTCTAATATTTCATTCTGTTTCCTGTTCCTGAAATACCTACAGGGCAATAAAGGTGAAATAGTTGTTGTTATTCTTAACAAGCCCCTTTCAGCTACACTTGAGTTTATATTAATGAAGTGACTTTTGGAAAGCCCCTAAGCACGGGGGCTGGATGCCAGGAGATCCAAACTCATGATCTGAGGGTTGGAAATTTCAGTTCCACCCACTGTCCTCTGGGGAGGAGAATGGGGCTGGAGGTTGAGTTAATCACTGATGGTGAATGATTTAATCACTCCAGCCTATATAATGAAGCCTCCAAAATCCAGAAAAGATGGAGTTGGGAGAGCTTCTGGTATAATACACACATGGAGGTGCTGAGAAGTGGAATACACCCCTTTCGTGTACCTTGGCCTATTTTTGTCTTCCATCTGGCTTTTTCTGAGTTATATCATTTTACAACAAACTGGTAATAAAGTAAATAAAATAAGTAAAGTAAATAAAGTAAATAAAAGCTCCCAAGTTCTGTGAGCCAACCCTGGCAGGCAAATTAAATCCAATGAGGATGTTGTGGGAACCCCAGATTTATCCCTGGTCAGTCAGAACCACAGACTAACCAAAAGTTCATCAAGTTTTCAATGAATCAATAACTTCTGCTATATTCATGTGATAAGATACCACTAAGCAATAAAAAAATATTTTTACACATAATAGCACAGATCTCACAGACTTAATGTTGCAAGAAAGGTACCAGATACAAAGGAGCACACAGTGTCTGGTTCCATTATATGGAGATCAAAGACAGCAAAACTAATCTAGTATGATAGAATTCAAAATAGCCATTAATTTGGGGAGGTATTGCCTGGGAAGGACCTGAAGGAGCATTCATGTTGGAAATATTCTACATTTTGATACCCATGGCATAAACATAAATAATTACAATTAAGAATTATGCACATTGCTATAGGTATGGTTATTAGAAGAAAAGAAAAAATAAAGACAAGGCCTTTCGGGATGTACTCTTTCCAATCCATCCCTCATTTCATATCAACTAGTTATATTTTTCCATAATGTTAATGACCCTAACAAATATTCTTGTTCTACCCCTAAGGGCATGCACACCCATGCGAGCGAATTCATGTACGTGCTCAGCGCCTAGCATAGCCCCTCTCCTAGAGAGCCGGGCGTCCCATCGATATTTGTTAAATGCCCTGCGCACTCCAGCGTGGCTTTAACTTCCCATGCCCACCCGCGTAGTTCCATCAGCTCCCCAGGTTTGTGATGCAATCTCCACAGAAGGTAGAGAAGCCTGAGGTTGAAGAGGGAGAGCAAAAGGGGAGGACATGGTCCCAGGTGAGCAGTCAGTCCCCAGATGCAGGACAAAGAGGTGGGCAAGAAGGAAACAGTGGGCACGTGGGGAAGGTGGGGGTACTTGTCAGGGCTGGATGTGGTGGTGGCAACTGCTCCTTGTGGACTGTGCTGCCCCACTCGGAACAGCCTCTAAGGATGTGGCGGCAGCAAAGGGTTCCTACAGCAAGCCTCCGAGGCCTTGGGGAGCTCGCCTCCTTAGCGCTTCTTCCCCTTTTCTCGCTATCTGAGCGTAGATATCTTGTTCTATGATCCAGGAAACGGAAAGCGTGCACTGGAATGAAAGTGCAAAAAGCTCTTCGTAAAGGGACTTGTGAAGAACAGACTTCTGGAAAACTCCAGCATCCGCGAAAGGAAGGGGCTCCTTGGCTCATCAGCCTCAGAGATGCACAGCAACACTTCAATCCCCCTGGACATTAAGAGGGCTGATGGCACGCCCTGAGGAACGATGCATGTGTAGACTCATGGTTCTCTCTTAATCACTCTTACGGTTAACAGTTGGCCTGTTCTTCTCTTGTGAGAATCTAATGAGAGGGATGGAACAGCCTCTGAATCCTCTTCCCATGTTCCCGGTTCCTGCACGTATTCGGCAGGTTATTCTCCAGATGCAGGAGTGAGGGGAGAGTATCTCTTAGAGAGGGGCTAGGAAGTGTGGGGGCACAGAGGGCCGAGGTGGGTTGGTCTGAGGGTCCATATTCCCTCTCAGGCCTGAAAGCCAGGGTGTTAAGGGGCAGCTGGTGAAATGGTATTCAGGCAGAGGAGGGAGGGGGGAGGACAGTGGGGAGGGTGAAGGCCAGAGTTTTTGAGGCCACGGCCACACTGATCACCCAGGATTAGGATGAAGTTGCCTCGGCAGGCTGGGCAGGGCAGGGCGGCTGGGCTTCTACCTCCAGGGGCTTAGCAGCAGCAGGATTTCCTGACCTCTCCACCCCAGCAAACTCAGAGTCTCTGTCTTTTCCTGCTCTCTTGGTGCCCAAGACAAGCTTGAGTGGCTTAGTTCTGTGGCTCCAAGCCTCGACTAAGTGATTCTGAACAGGACATGGCTTGGAGTGCTTTCGCTTTTTGAGCACACTTAATTCCAATTGAATGCAGGACATAGGGAAAGCACATTGTCAGTGGGCGTTCACCCTACTGTAGAATCATCAAGCAAGGGTATTGCTGCTCTCAGGATGCCCAAGGGGAGACACTTATTCTTTCCAGTTGTCCTCAGGGAAGCTGAGGGGATGCTCCCTCTGGGCCAGGCTGGTTTGGCAGGTTTTTCGTAGAATTCTAATGGCCACTCACAATACTGGAAAGCAGCCAATCCACAGCTTCTTGTCGCCAGGTGAGCGAGGGCTAACATGGTGCGCCAGACACAGGCTTGCTGGAGTCCTTAGCCACTGTGTTTGCTTTAATTATCTTTCCCTCTTATACTGTGTGAAGGAATGAAGGGCGGAGGCAAGTCAGACCTCCTGAGAGTGGGAGTACCATTTGTCTTTCCGTTTTCAATTGTGTATGTGTGTCCTTGGAGAGAGAAGCAGAAAAAGCAAGAGAGATGTCAGGGCAAGAGAAGATGTAAGGGATTCCCTCATGCCACCTGGGGAGTTTCCTTTACACCACCTCTCAGGGAGTTTCTCGGGCAACTGGCAGTTTGTGCAGCTGTGTTGCTAATCTCACACAGCCACACACCTCAATCGGACTCTAGAAAGAAAGGGCTCCAAGTTCGTGCCTCGAGTCCCTAGCCTCACGCAGAAGGTGCTGCTGCCACAAATACCTGCTCCAGTCCTTCGAGAGCTTGAAGCTCTTCCTAGGGCCTGCGGCTGAGAAGGGGACTCCGACCATGGCCAACTGCCTCTAGGATCTGTGCTCTTATCCGGGCGCTTCGGTGCTGGAGAGGTGAGGCCTGGAGAGGAGGAGAGGGAGATGCCCAGGCTGAAGCCTGTCTGCTGCTGAGGCTTCTTCTTGGGACGTCAGTCGGGACACTGGCAGTTTGCATCTTCGCATTTCCATCATGGTGTTGGGCGGGCAGTCTGGAGACTCCGGGATAGCTGGAGGTGTCTGCACGGCCCTAAGGGATACGCCTGGGTGTCTCAAAACTTGTGCAGGTAACCGAGTCTCATAAAATATTTGTCGGTCACAGCCAGAAAGGCTTGGAGAAATTAATCATTGTGCATGTATGGCAGCTGAATTGGACGTGGCCTGTCCCGCGGTGAGCTGGTTCTGGGTGCGTGCAGGCAGAGTTTTCCAGCCAGAAGCACCGACTGAGAATCAGGAAGCAGACACGGTGGCATGAAGTTGGCTCTGAAAGCAGGTAAAGGGCAATCTGTCTTAAGAGTGTTCGAGTGGGTGTGCGAGCGTGTCCAAGTGGTAGAACTAGCTTCCTTTCACATTCCCCGATACTTCATGGTCCATAAGTACACATGGACCCAGTATCCTTCCAACAAAACCATTAGTTTGGAATAGCATTCTGTCTTATTTTGATTAGAAATGCTTCACTCTCTCCAGAGAGATGTTATTTACTGACTCTTAGGATCGGTGGGGTCGGAGTGAGGGAAGGGCCCAGGTGGGAAATACCGTTCCAGGGCTTTTGAAGTCCTTCACTTGTGCATTCAAGACCAGTTCCCCCCTCTCTGTAGAGGCTGTACAAGTATTCGAGGGCCCGGATAATCCCTATGGGCTTTATTTACACTTTGTTGTGTATATGGAAAGTCTTACTTATGGGGAAGTCTTGATCGTGTACCAGTGTGTTTATACATTCCAAAAGCCCCACACAGGTTGTTTCACATGTACAAGGAGCATTAGGGCCCAGTGTCTAGCTGTGGCTGAGATGCGAGGGACATCCGTGTCCCCTGTGGGTGCCTTTACTCCTTCATGGCAATTGGATGCTTGCCTCTAATTGGCAGGGAATGTGGCCATCATTGCAGATGGACAGCTGATGTGCAGTAGGACCTGCACTCAAGGCACAGAGAGGGGAAGAAGGGGAAGAAGAGGCCCATACACAAACAGGTGAGATGAAAGGAGGGCATGGCAGAGAGGGAGGTAAGAGCCCTTCCCCCCCCATTCAGGAGGGCCCACGGGAAGGAGGACCGCTGGGGTTCAGATTCCGGTTTCTCAGCAAGGGAAAGTGAAGCCACAGTCTGTCTGTCCTCAGTTGCCCAGTTCTACTTGGGAAACATAATCAGGCCTTGTTTGTCTTGTCCTTCCCAGGACACAGTGGACAGGGGGCCTGGCTCTTTAGTAGAATGTTCCCTCCTTCTCAGTGGTAAAGATGATGTGTCTTACTGAACAGGGTGTTTGAGTTGCGGTGAGAAATGGATGTCCTAGGGCAGCTGTGGGAGGGATCCACCCTATCCTACCCAGACATGACAAGGGCACCGCTGGAAGAATGACAACAGGTAGAGAAAGAGATGGGGGCTTTAACATGGACAAGATAGAAGAACAGCTTCAGAGAAAAAGGACCTCCCCAGAGGAAGGGGATGGTTGGTGATGGGCTCTGATTGGCCAGTTTTCCTCCGCTGCTTATTTCATCTTCTGGTTCCCACAGCCACCTTGCAAGCTTCCATGGGGAATGACAGGGCCTTTCCATGGTGATGGCAGTAATTCTTGATCCCCTCCCCCTCCCGTTGATTTGCTGAGGCAGCTGGTTGGAGTGGTGAGGGTGGGAGGAGAATGAGGCACAGGCACCTTGCCACTCTCTGTGTTCTTGTGCCCTTCCCCAGAGGGGCAGGCCAGGAGTGAGATTGGCTTTGTGTGGGTTGGGGTTGGAGGATGAGGGGCAGGTATGGTAGCCCTGGTGTTCTGTGTTCTCCTGATTCCCATGCCTAGCCTGGCAGCAGCTTTCTCTGATTTCTCAGTCCTCACTGTCTTCTTTTTCTCTCTTCCCATTCCCTTAAGTCTCTGCTCTCAAACACACCCCTCTCATGCAGGATGCCAAGAGGGGACATCTCCAAGTTGCCAAGTAGTTGCTGTGGGGTTCCCTTCAGTCAGCTCAAGCTCCTGTCCTCAAAGCATCCCAACTCCAAACCTTGTCCATACAAGGGAACCTGGTGTGGGCGGTCAATTGCGTGAGCCCTAGTTGCTTTGGTCCTCACCACCAATGATGGCCGCTGAAGACAGGGAGGGGTAGGACTAGATGATGCACAGAATATCTTCTTCCCTTGGCCATAATGGCAACACATGAACTAACAACTCAGTATTTGCAAGCAGTCAACTGGAAAGAATGTGAGGAATCTAGTCATATCTGGTCACCAAACGACCTACGCTCCTTCTAACACTAAGCAAAGCCAGGCATCGTGAAGGCATTAAGGGTGCTCCATTCCAGGCACAACATCTTAAGGATCTTTGTTGATCAGAGAGACCTCATCTTTTAATAGTGTTACCTTTGTGGTTGACTTTAAAAACAGTGATAAAAAATAAAATAACAAAAAAAAATTATAAACAATGACAAAGGCAATCAAGGCAAATGGATATTGAAATACTGCATAGTAAATAGTTTGGTGGACCATTACAATAACGATGCCCAGTGAATCCTGTGTCCCTGTGAACCTACCCTGTTGTCGTGGGACCTTTTTCTTCTCTTCCCTTCAGGGTTTGGATTTATTTCCCCATGTACTGATACTTGGCTGGCTTATAAACTTGTTTCTATCCAATAAGATGTTTCAGAAGTGACCTTCCAAGACTAAGCCTTAAGACCCTTTGCATTTTTTTTTAATGATTTTTTATTATATTATGTTAGTCACCATACAGTACATCCCCGGTTTCCGATGTAAAGCTCGATGATTCATTAGTTGCGAATAACACCCAGTGCACCATGCAATACATGCCCTCCTTACTACCCATCACCGGTCTATCCCATTCCCCCACCCCCCTCCCCTCTGAGGCCCTCAGTTTGTTTCTCATAGTCCATAGTCTCTCATGTTTCATTCCCCCTTCTGATTACCCCCCCTTTCTTTATCCCTTTCTTCCCCTACTGATCATCCTAGTTCTTATGTTCCATAGATGAGAGAAATCATATGATAGTTGTCTTTCTCTCCTTGGCTTATTTCACTTAGCATTATCTCCTCCAGTGCCGTCCATGTTGCAGCAAATGTTGAGAATTCGTTCTTTTCTGATAGCTGAGTAATATTCCATTGTATATATGGACCACAGCTTCTTAATCCATTCATCTGTTGAAGGGCATCTCGGCTCCTTCCACGATTTAGCTATTGTGGACATTGCTGCTATGAACATTGGGGTGCATATGGCCCTTCTCTTCACTACGTCTGTATCTTTGGGGTAAATACCCAGTAGTGCAATTGCTGGATCATAGGGTAGCTCAATTTTTAACTTTTTAAGGGACCTCCACACTGTTTTCCAGAGTGGCTGTACCAACTTGCATTCCCACCAACAATGTAGGAGGGATCCCCTTTCTCCACACCCTCTCCAACAATTGTTGTTTCTTGCCTTGTCAATTTTTGCCATTCTAACTGGTGTAAGGTGCCATCTCAGTGTGGTTTTGATTTGAGTTTCCTGGATGGCTAATGATTTTGAACATTTTTTCATGTGTCTGTTAGCCATTTGTATGTCTTCATTGGAAAAGTGTCTGTTCATATCTTCTAGCCATTTTTTGATTTATTTGTTTCTCGTGTATTGAGTTTGAGAAGTTCTTTGTAGATCTTGGATACCAGTCCTTTATCTGTAGTGTCATTTGCAAATATATTCTCCCATTCCGTGGGCTGCCTCTTAGTTTTTCTGACTGTTTCCTTGGCTGTGCAGAAGCTTTTTATCTTGATGAAGTCCCAAAAGTTCATTTTATCTTTTGTTTCTCTTGCCTTTGGGGATGTGTCATGAAAAAGGTTGCTTTGGCCGATGTCGTAGAGGTTGCTGCCTATGTTCTCCTCTAGGATTTTGATGGATTCCTGGCTCACGTCAAGGTCTTTCATCCATTTGGAGTTTATTTTTGTGTATGGTGTGAGAGAGTGGTCAAGTTTCATTCTTTTGCATGTAGCTGTCCAATTTTCCCAGCACCATTTATTGAAGAGACTGTCTTTTTTCCACCGGATGTTTTTTCCTGCTTTATCAAAGATGAGTTGCCCAAAGAGCCGAGGGTCCATTTCTGGGTTCTCTATTCTGTTCCATTGGTCTATGTGTCTGTTTTTGTGCCAGTACCATGCTATCTTTGTGATCACAGCTTTGTAGTACAGCTCGAAATCCGGCATTGTGATGCCCCCAGCTTTGTTTTTCCTTTTCAACAGTTTCTTGGAGATTCGGGGCCTTTTCTGGTTCCATACAAATTTAAGGACTATTTGTTCCAGTTCTTTGAAAAATGTCCTCGGTATTTTGATCGGGATAGCATTGAAAGTGTAGATTGCTCTGGGTAGCATGGACATTTTAACTATGTTAATTCTTCCAATCCATGAGCATGGAATATCTTTCCATCTTTTTATGTCTTC
The DNA here is from genome assembly GCF_017311325.1 of Ursus maritimus. Lineage (NCBI taxonomy): Eukaryota > Metazoa > Chordata > Mammalia > Carnivora > Ursidae > Ursus > Ursus maritimus. The sequence continues at coordinate 17,639,178 of NW_024423319.1, read as the reverse complement.
CTCAATGTCTTTCAAGAGTGATTTATAGTTTCTAGAATATACTTCCTTTACGTCTCTGGTTAAGTTAATTCCAAGGTAAGGTATGGTTTTTGGTGCTATTGTAAATGGGATGGATTCCCTAATTTCTCTTTCTTCGGTCTCGTTATTCGTGTATAGAAATGCAACTGATTTCTGAGCATTGATTTTGTATCCCGCCACGTTACTGAATTGCTCTATAACTTCTAATAGTTTGGGAGTGGCTTCTTTTGGGTTTTCCATATAGAGTATCATGTCATCTGCAAAGAGAGACATTTTGACTTCTTCTTTGCCAATTTGAATACCTTTGATCCCTTTTTGTCGTCTGATTGCTGTTGCAAGGACTTCTAGTACTATGTTGAATAATAGTGGCGAGAGTGGGCATCCTTGTCGAGTTCCTGATCTTAAGGGAAAGGCTTCCAGCTTTTCCCCATTGAGAATAATATTTGCAGTAGGCTTTTCATAGATGGCTTTTATGAGATTGAGAAATGTACCTTCTATTCCTACACTCTGAAGGGTTTTAATCAGGAAAGGATGCTGTATTTTGTCAAATGCTTTTTCGGCATCGATTGAGAGGATCATATGGTTCCTGAGTCTTTTCTTGTTGATATGATGTATCACGCTGATTGATTTGCGAATATTGAACCACGCTTGCATCCCAGGTATGAATCCCACTTGATCGTGATGGATAATCCTTTTAATGTACTGTTGGATTCTATTAGCAAGTATCTTGTTGAGGATTTTGGCGTCCATATTCATTAGGGAAATCGGTCTGTAATTCTCCTTTTTGAGGGGGTCTTTGCCTGGTTTGGGGATCAAGGTAATATTGGCCTCATAGAATGAGTTTGGTAGCTTTCCTTCTGTTTCTATTTTTTGAAATAGCTTTAGGAGAATAGGTATTATTTCTTCTTTGAATGTTTGGTAGAATTCCCCAGGAAAACCGTCCGGGCCTGGAGTTTTGTTATTTGGAAGGTTGTTTATCACTGACTCAATTTCTTCATAATTAATTGGCCTGTTTAAGGAATCAATTTCTTCCGGTTTCAATCTTGGTAGTTTATAGGTTTCCAGGAAGGATTCCATCTCTTCCAGATTGCTTAGTTTATTGGCATATAGCTGTTGATAAAAATTTCTAATAATCCTTCCAATTTCAATGGTGTTCGTCGTGACCTCTCCTTTTTCATTCATAATTTTAATAATCTGGGTCCTTTCTCTTTTCTTTTGGATAAGTCTTGCCAGTGGTCTGTCAATTTTATTGATTCTCTCAAAGAACCAGCTTCTAGTCCTGTTGATCTGCTCTACTGTACTTCTGGTTTCTGCTTGATTGATTTCAGCTCTAATTTTGGTCAACTGCTTCCTCGTGCGTGGATTAGGCCTGTCCCTCTGTTGCTGTTCCAGCTTCTTGAGGTGAGAATATAAAAACTGCATTTTAGATTTTTCTATTCTTTTGAGTGAGGCTTGGATGGCTATGTATTTCCCCCTTAGGACTGCCTTTGCAGTATCCCATAGGTTTTGGACTGTTGTATTTTCATTCTCATTGGTCTCCATAAATTGTTTAATTTGATTTTTGATTTCCTGGTTTATCGAGTCATTCCTGAGCAGGATGGTTCTTAGTCTCCAAGTGTTTGAGTTTCTTCCAAATTTTTCCTTGTGGTTGAGTTCCAATTTCAGAGCGTTGTGGTCTGAGAATATGCAGGGGATAATTTCAATCTTTTGGTATCGGTTGAGACCTGTTTTGTGTCCCAGAACATGGTCTATTCTTGAGAATGTTCCATGGGCATTAGAATAGAATGAGTATTCTTTGGTTCTGGGGTGTAGTGTTCTATATATATCTATGAGGTCCAACTCGTCGAGTATGGCATTCAAAGCCTTTGATTCTTTGCTTAGTTTTTGCCAGGGTGTTCTGTCTATTTCTGAGAGTGGAGTGTTGAGGTCCCCTACTATTAATGTATTTTTATTTATATGTCTCTTTATTCTGGTTAAGAGTTGGCTTGTGTATCTTGCTGCTCCCCTGTTGGGGGCATATATATTTATAATTGTCATATCCACTTGTTGAATACTTCCCTTAAGAATAATATAGTGCCCTTCTGCATCTCTAACTATAGTCTGTAGTTTAAAATCCAATTTATCTGATATGAGAATTGCTACCCCAGCTTTCTTTTGAGGTCCATTTGCGTGAAAGATGGTACTCCATCCCCTTACTCTCAGTCTGAATGCATCTTTGGGTTCGAAATGAGTCTCTTGTAGACAGCAAATGGATGGGTCATTTCTTTTTATCCAATCTGCAACCCTGTGGCGTTTTATGGGATGGTTCAAACCATTTACATTAAGACTGATTACTGAGAGATATGATTTTAATGTTGCCATGTTGCCAGTAAAGTCTTTGTTTGTATTGGCTGTGACTTTCTGTTCTGTATCACTCTTGGGGCCTTTTTACTTTTATAGAACCCCCCGTAATATCTCCTGTAGGGCTGGTTTCGTGGTTACAAAATTGGTTAGTGACTGGCGATTCTGAAATGTCTTTATTTCTCCATCAATTCTGAATGACAGCCTTGCTGGATAAAGGATCCTTGGCTGCATGTTTTTCTCTGAAAGAGCTTTAAATATGCTCCCCCAACCCTTTCTCTCATTCCAGGTCTGTGTAGACAGGTCTGACGTAATTCTGATGCTTTTGCCTTGGTACGTGAGAAATTTCTTTGCCCTGGCCGCTTTCAATACTGTATCCTTGCATCTAATATTTGCGAATTGCACTATGACGTGACGTGGCGTAGGTTTGTCGTGGTTGAGCTTGGGAGGGGTCCTCTCTGCCTCTTGGACACGAATGTTTGTTTCCCTTGCTAGATTAGGGAAGTTTTCAGCTACAATTTGTTCAAATATCTCTTCTAGACCTCTGTTTTTCTCCACCCCCTCGGGGATGCCGATGATTCTAACATTGGATCGTTTCATTGAGTCAGTAATCTCCCGTAACCTACATTCGTGGGCGTGGATTTTTTTAAGACCATCTTCTATTTTCATTTTTTCCTCTATTAACCCATCCTCCAATTCACTAACCCGTTCCTCTGCTTCTGCGACCCTGGCCGTCAGAGCCTCTAGTTTTGCCTGCATTTGGCTCATAGAATTTTTAATTTCTGTCAGATTCGCTCTCATTTCTGTCCTTAGGGATTCTATATT
>NW_024423319.1:17556228-17635642 GCF_017311325.1 Ursus maritimus | reverse complement strand
TGTCAGATTCGCTCTCATTTCTGTCCTTAGGGATTCTATATTCTCAGTAACCTTTTCGTTAATACGTTTTTCAATTCTACTCATCATTTTGATCATCGTTACTCTGAATTCCATTTCTGATAATTTGGTTACATCCATATCCATTATTTCTGTGGCAAGGCCACAGACTCACTGTCTTTTCTTTGCTGGGGGTGGGGGGGCTTCTCCTTCTTGTCACTCTGATGAGGAGAGGTTGCGGGGTTGTCCAGAGCCCAAATTATTGACTGGGTCCCAGGCTGTGCCCCTTGTTTTATAGGGATCTTAGGGATGTGGGCTTCTTCTTTAAATATTTTATTTATTTATTTATCTGAGAGAGAGAGACAGACAGTCAGCAAGAATGGGAACAGAAGCAGGGGAGTGGGAGGGGAAGAAGCAGGCTCCTAGCGGAGGAGCCCGATGAGGGACTCCTTTCCGGAACGCCGGGATCACGCCCTAAGCCGAAGACAGGCACTCCATGACTGCGCCACCCAGGCGCCCGGGTTGTGGGCTTCTTGATTTTTCAGCCTGCCTTCTGTGTTCTGGGGGAGGGGCCTGCCACACAGATACTCAGGCAACCCTTTTTGGGTAGAGTCTCCTTGTCCCTTGCAAGGGGGGATGGGGATGGGCACACTGTGAGCCGGTATTTCCAGGCTTTTGTTCTCTGGCGGCTTTCCCTGGCGGTTTGCTGTGCCTCTTCTGAGAGTCAGAGCAGCAGAGGCTGAATTGTCACAGAACAGAGGGATTGCGGCCCGTTCTCCACTGATGTTCTGGCCACTTTAACTCTGTTTCTGTTGGTGCTGCTCAACCCTGCAGTGTCCTGGGATGTGCGCCCCACACCTGGCGTCCCAGCCCTCACCTCCAGGGCCAGCTTGTCTCTGTCCTTTGTGTTTCTAACGCCGCCAGCCGCCAGCTGGCCCCACGCTCTGGAGCTCCCGGTCTCAGTCTGGTTCCAGTAAGAGCACCGGAGCTCCATTTCAGTCTGGTGGCGCGCGTTCCCGGCTCATGGTCTCAGTCTGCTGTTTCGCGGGTGCCGTCCGCGAGCCCACCCGCTCCCCCGTGCAGGTGGCTACTGCTTCCCGGTACCCGAACGCGGCGGCTCCCTCCCCCTTCCGTTTATCTTCCAATATCTGTGTGCGGATTCACGGCTCCCCGCTTCGTACCTCAATACTCAGCGCTGGAGATGTTCATTTGTAGAGATCCAGATGCATCTTCCTGCGTCTCAGGCTGGTTCCGTGGATGTTCAGGCTGGTCTGGTACCTATCCAGTTCGACTCAGGGGACCGGCTGAAAAAGGGGTCCCCTACTCCTCTGCCATCTTGTTCCCTCTTCCCCTTTGCATTTTCTGTCTTTGCCCTTTTGGAACCTTGAGCAATCCATGCTCTGAAGAATTTTCACACATGGCAGAGGGCATGGATTCAGCAAGTGTGAATTACTGGGGACATGAATGTAGTCATGTGAGCCTTATCTCTAGTGTATCAGAAAATAGATGTATTCACTTTGAATGGTAAGCTAGCTTTACTTAGGTTTATGTAATATATTCAGAGTAATTAAAACCACTTTTTAGTAAATAAAATTATCTTTACAGTTTGCAAGCTAAAATATCATCACTAATACTGCATTTATAATTTTGAACATCTGTGTGCTAAGTAATGCATCCATTATTTCAATTAACACAATAACCTTTGGAAGCAGTTATTGCTTCTCCATTAAAGAAAAAAAGAGACATGAGTGCAAAAAGTTTATGTAACTTGCCAAAAATAGTACAGCTGTCAGGTGGCTGATACAGCAGTCTAAATAATGTCTGGCTACAACAGGACGAACAGTCATTAAACCAGTGTCTCCTAATTGACTCTTCTTCAGTAAATATTAGATTTCTTACATCGTATTTTCTTAAATCCCATGTTGGATGAAATATATAAAAAGAAAATAGATATCTTTGTTTCCTGTTTGAGCCTCATTGCTGACTCTATCCTCACTGCATATGTTACCAGTATTTTCATGCTGAGAATGACATTATTTGTTGAGAAAAGAATTACAAACCACGGCAAAGCCATTGAGCACTTCTCATGTGTCCCTGTGGTCTCATTCTTACTTAGATGTGTATAGGGAATATAGGAGCATAGCTGTCCCTACCCCCATTATTTCAGGTACACGTGGGAAAATTATGGGCTTTGTGCATGTGAATCCCACACGCAATTTTGAAAAGTTATTCCCTTGTCCATATTCCACCAGAACTAAAATGAGATGCCCAAGGTACATGTGCATAGTGTTTAACATCTGGCCATTTTCTTGTGCTGTCTCTTATTTCAGTAAAATCCTTGGAATATTTCCAAATGCAGTCACATCAATTCCCAGCATCCTTGTAAAAATTTACGTATAAGAATATGATCTAAAGATTAAAACGGAAAGTAATATGTAAGCAAAACATTATTATAGTGCTGGCTGGTGGTAAGCATTCGAGGCATCTCAGACTAGTCCATTGTTCTGATCACAGTGTAGCCATTTATTTAATTTCTCTTTTCCTGTGAGGAGGAAGAGATATACTCTAGCCCATTTATTGGTGCTTATACCGCACAAGTCACTATGCTAGGCATTGGGACAACACATGAATGTGATCCTTGACCTTGAGGAAGAAGGTCAGTCATTTATGGCAGCTCTTAGAATGGTAACTATGATCAGAACTATAATGGAGGTACAAAAAGAGTTATATGGAAAAATAAAGAAGGAAGATATGACAAAATGTCACAAGCGTGCTTTTGAGGTCTGAGTAGGATTTTGATATGATAGAGAAAATGAACATGCATGGGTGAAAAAACAGATTATGTTATACAGAAATGTGGAGGCAAAGAAAATTGTTCAGGCAAAGGAGCATGGGATAAAGCAAAAGATATAGAGGGACTGAGTGGATGAAAGGAGAGAGATAAGTAAACAGGCAAGTAGTGGTTCAACAGTGGAGGGCTTAAACACCTTACTAATGAGTGTGAACTTTGTTTTACATCAATTGCCTCCACATTCTTTTTTAAAGAGCTTTATTGAAGTACAACTGATGTACAAAAAAATCTATCTATCTATCTATCTATCTATCTATCTATCTATCATCTATCTATCTATCTATCTATCATCTATCTATCATCTATCTATCTATCTATCATCTATCTATCTATCTATCTATCATCTATCTATCTATCTATCTATCTATCATCTATCTATCTATCTATCAATCATCTAATGTATATAATTTGATGAGTTTGGACATATGCATATACCTGTGATACCATCACCACAATCATGCCTTGTTTTCCTATTTTATAAGAGTGCTTAACATAAAATCCACCATCTTCAAAATCTTGAGTGCACTATGACATTTTGTTAACTACAGGCACTATGTTCTACCACGGATCTCTAGAATTCCTCTTTTAAAATTTTTAAGAGATTTTTTTTGAGAGAGAGCGCGCACAAGAGGGGGAGGGGTAGAGGCAGGCAGAGTAGCAGGCTCCTCACTGAGTAGGGAGCCCAATGAGGGGCTTGATCCTGGGACCCCAGGATCTTGGCAGATGTTTGAACTGAGCCACCCACGCACTGCTGGAATTCATTTATCTTGCATAACTAAAACTTGGATAGTTACTGTTCAATGAGCACAATTTTCCATGTTTATGCATTTATTTTGATTGCTCACATCTAACAGTTAAAACAATTGAGGACACACCTAATACTGTTATATGTATGTTGATAAAATAAATACATGAACTACAAATAAAAGTGTATATCTCATTAAACATACACAGAAATGGACTTCAAAAATGGGGAGATGTTGGTCAAAGGGTACAACCTTCCAGTAATAAGATGAATATATTCTGGGGATCTAATGCACCGCATAGTGACTTTATTTAATAATACTGTGTAACATACTTGAAATTTACCGAGACAGTAAATCTTAAGTGTTGTCACCACATTAACAACAAATGGTGGAAACAACAAATGTTGGAGAGGATGTGGAGAAAGGGGATCCCTCCTACATTGTTGGTGGGAATGCAAGTTGGTACAGCCACTCTGGAAAACAGTGTGGAGGTCCCTTAAAAAGTTAAAAATTGAGCTACCCTATGATCCAGCAATTGCACTACTGGGCGTTTACCCCAAAGATACAGACGTAGTGAAGAGAAGGGCCATATGCACCCCAATGTTCATAGCAGCATTGTCCACAATAGCTAAATTGTGGAAGGAGCCGAGATGCCCTTCAACAGATGACTGGATTAAGAAGTTGTGGTCCATATCAAGCAGAGAAAGACAATTATCATATGGTTTCACTCATTTATGGAACATAAGAAATAGCAGGAAAATCGGTAGGAGAAGGAAGGGAAGAATGAAGGGGGGGTAAACAGAAGGGGGAATGAAGCATGAGAGACTGTGGACTCTGGGAAACAAACTGAGGGCTTCAGAGGGGAGGGGGAGGGGGATTGGGATAGGCCGGTGATGCGTAGTAAGGAGGGCACATATTGCATGGTGCACTGGGTGTTATACGCAAGTAATGACTCATGGAACATTACATCAAAAACTAGGGATGGTGACTAACATATCATAATAAAAAGAAAAGAAAGGAAAAATATTATTATATATTTAAAACGATAAAGAATTTACTATTTTCAAATCTTAAAATACTAAAAATAAAAGATATGTAATAAGATTAAAAAAACAAACGATAACACTCTTAGGGACAGAGAACAAACTAAAGGTTGATGGAGGGATGTGGGTGGGGGGATGGGCTAGATGGGTGCACTTGTTGTGATGAGCACTGGGTGTTGTGTGTAACTGATGAAACATTGAATTCTACTCCAGAAACCAGTATTGTACTGTATGTTAACTAGGTAAAATTTAAATTAAATAAATAAAATACATGGTAACAATGTAAGGTGACGATGTGTTAATTAGGTTGATTGTGGTAATTATTTCATAGTGTGTGTGGATGTATATAATCACTTTGTCCACCTCAAGTATATAGTAGTTTTTTTGTTATTTATATTTCAATAAAGCTGAAAAACAAAGAAATAGAATTTATAAACTAAAGAAAAAATAAACCAGAAAATTACCAATAGATCAAGTTGTTTTTAATGAGAGAAATTATTGATAAATATGATTAAATAGGCTTCATTATTCCTACTTTGAAGTTTTTATTTTAACTATAGTTAACATACAGTGTTATATTAGTTTCAGGTGTACAATACAGTGATTTGACAATTCCATACAGTACCAGGTGCTCATCGCAAGTGCACCCCATCACCTATTTCCTCCAGCCCCCTCCCACTTCCCTTCTGGTAACCATCAATTTGTTCTCTATGTTTACTAATCTTTTTCTTAGTTTATCTCTCTCTTTTCTTCCTTTTGCTCATTTGTTTCTTAAATGCCATGTGTGAGTGAAGTCATATGGTATTTGTTTTTCTCTTATTCCACTTAGCATTATACTCTCTAGTTCCATCTGTGTCATTGGAAATGGCAAGATTTTATTTGTATTTTTATGGCTAAATAATATTCTATTTTATATATAGTATATATACACCATATATACATCATACACACACACACACACACACACACACACACACACACCAGTTCTTTATCCATTCATCAATCGATGGACACTTGGGATGCTTCCATATCTTGGCTTTTCTAAATAATGTTGCTATAAACATAGGCATGCATGTATCACTTTGAATTAGTGTTTTTGTATTCTTTGGGTAAACACCCAGTATTACGATTCCTGGATCATAGGGTAGTTCTATTTTTAACTTTTTGAGGAACTTCCATACTACTTTCCAGAGCGGCTGCACCTACCAACAGCGCATGAGTATTCCTTTTTCTCCACATCCTCACCAACACCTGCTGTTTCTTGTGTTGTTGATTTTAGCCATTCTGACAGCTGTGAGGTAATATTGTAGTCTTGATTTGCATTTCTCTGATGGTAAGTGATGATGAGCATCTTTTCATGTGTCTGTTGGCCCTCTGTACATCTTCTTTGGAGAAATGTCTGTTCATGTCTTCTGCCCACTTTTTAAAATTGGATTACTCATTTTTGGGGTGTTGGGTTTTATAAGTTCTTTATATATTTTAGATACTAACCCTTTATCATATATGTCATTTGCAAATATCTTTTCCCATTCCGTAGGTTGCCTTTTGGTTTTGTTGATTGTTTCCTTCACTGTGCAGAAGCTTTTTATTTTGTTGTAGTCCCAATAGTTTATTTTTGCTTTTGTTTCCTTTGCCACGGGAGACTTACCTAGAAAAAAGTTGCTATGGCCAATGTCAAAGAGGTTACTGCCTGTTGTCTCTTCCATGATTTTTATAGATTCGGGTCTCACATTTAGGTCTTTAATCCATTTTGCTTTTATTTTTGCATATGGTGTAAGAAAGTGACCCCGTTTCCTTCTTTTGCATGTTGCTGTCCAGTTTTCCCAACACCATTTGTTGAAGAGATTGTCCTTTTCACATTGGATATATTTGCCTGCATTGTCGAAGATTGATGGACCATATAGTTGTTGGTTCATTTCTGTGTTTTCTGTCTTGTTGATTTATATGTCTATTTTTGTGTCAGTAATGTTTTGATTATTACAACTTTGTAATATAACTTGAGTCTGAAATTGTGATGCTTCCTTGCTTTTCTTTTTCAAGGTTGCTATTTAGGGCTTTTGCGATTCCATACAAATTTTAAGATTGCTTGTTCCAGTTCTGGGAAAAAATGTTGGTGGTATTTTGATAGGGATTGAATTGAATGTGTAGATTGCTTTAGGTAGCATAAATATTTTAACAGTATTTTGTTCTTCCAATCCATGAGAATGGAATGTCTTTCCATTTCTTTGTGCCATCTGCAGTTACTTTCATCACTGTTTTGTAGTTTTCAGAGTACAGGTCTTTCACCTCTTTGATTAGCTTTATTCCCAGATATCTTATTTTTAGTACAATTATAAATGGGATTGTTTTCTTAATTTCTCTTTCTGCTGCTTCATTGTCAGTGTATAGAAATGCAACAGATTTCTGTATGTTAATTTTGTATCCTGTGACTTTACTAAATTCATTTATTAGTTCTAGCACTTTTTGGGTGGAGTCTTTCAAGTTTTCTGTATATAGTATCATATCATCTGCAAATAGTGAAAGTTTGACTTGTTCCTTGCAGATTTGGATGCCTTTTATTTCTTTTTGTTGTCTGATTGCTGTGGCTAGGACTTCCGGTACTATGTTGAACAGAAGTGGTGAGAGTGGGCATCCCTGTCTTATTCTTGAGCACAGAGGAAAAGCTTTCAGTTTTTCCCTGTTGAGGATGATATTAGCTGTGGGTTTTTTGTATATGGCCTTTATGATGTTGAGGTATGCTCCCTCAAACCTACTTTGTTGAGGGCTTTTTATCGTGAATAGATATTGTACTCTGTCAAATACTTTTTCTGCATCTACTAAATGATCATATGGTTCTTATTCTTTCTCTTATTGATGTGGTGTATCACATTGATTAATTTGTGAATATTGAACCACCCTTGCAACTCAGGAATAAATTCCACTTGATCGTGATGAATGATTTTTTTAATGTATTGGTGAATTCATTTTGCTAGTATTTTATTGAAGATTTTTGCCTCTATGTTCATCAGGGATATTGGCCTATAGTTCTCTTTTTTGGTAGTTTCTTTATCTGGTTTTGATACCAGGGTAATGCTGACCTCATAGAATGGATTTGGAAGTGTTCCTTCCTTTTCTTTTTTTAGAATAGTTTGAGAAGAGTTTATTAACTCTTCTTTAAATGTTTGGTAGACTTCCTCTGGGAAGCCATCTGGCCCTGGACTTTTGTTTGTTGGGAGATTTTGTTTATGGACTCAGTTTCTTCGCTGGTGTGTCCAAGTTTTCTATTTCTTCCTGTTTCATTTTAGGTAGTTTATACGTTTCTAGGAATTTATCCATTTCTTCCAGGTTGTGCAATTTGTTGGCATATGGTTTTTCATAATATTCTAATTATTTATATTTCCATGGTGTTGGTTGTTATTTTTCCTCTCTCATTTGTGATTTTATTTATTTGAGTCCTTTCTCTTGATAGATTCAGCTAGAGGTTTATCAATTTTGTTGATTTTTTTCAACGAACCAGCTCCTGGTTTCATTGATCTGTTCTATAATTGTTTTAGTTTCTATATCACTTATTTCTGTTCTAATCTTTATTATTTCCTTCCTTCTGGTGGCTTTAGGCTTTATTTGTTGTTCTTTTTCTAGCTCCTTTTGGTGTAAGTTTAGGTTATTTATTTGAGATTTTCCTTGCTTCTTGAGGTAGGCCAGTATTGCTATATATTTCCCTCTTGGGAACAGTTTTGTTGCATCCTAAACATTTTGGACTGTTGTGTTTCCATTTGTTTCCATGTACTTTAGTATTTCTTCTTTGATTTCCTGGTTGACCCATTCATTGTTTAGTAGCATGTTATTTAACCTCCATGTATTTGTAGTTTTTCCAGATTTTCTTTCTTGTGTTTGACTTCTAATTTCATACTGTCAGGCTCAGAAAGGATGCATGGTATGACTTCGATTCTCTTGATTTGTTGAGGCTTGTTTTATGGGCTAATATATGATCTATTTTGGAGAATGTTTTTTGTGCAATTGAAAAGAATATGTATTCTGCTGTTTTAGGATGGAATATTCTGAATATAAGTGTTAAATCCATCTGGTCCAGTCTTTGATTCGAAGTCATTGTTTCCTTTTGATTTTTTGTTTAGATGATCTGTCCATTGATGTGAGGTGTTAAAGTCCCCTACTATTTTTGTATTATTATCAATTAGTTCCTTTATGTTTGTTGTTAACTGTTTTATGTATTTGGGTGCTCTTATGTTGGGTGCATAAATATTTATAATTGTTATATCTCCTTGTTGGTTTGTACCCTTTATTATGTAGTGTCCTTCTTTGTCTCTTGTTACAGTCTTTGGGGTTTTTCTTTTTTAATTTTTTTTAAAGATTTTATTTGCGAGAGAGAGAGACAGTGTGAGCATGAGTGGTGGGGAGGGGCAGAGGGAGAAGCAGACTCCCCGCTGAGCACAGAGTCTCATGCAAGACTTCATCCCAGGACCCTGAGACCGGGACCTGAGCCAAAGGCAGGTGCTTAACTAACAGAGCCACCCAGTCGCCCCAGTCTTTGTTTTAAAGTCTAGTTTATCTGATACAGTTATTGCTACTCCTGCTTTCTCTTGACACCCATTTGCATGATAGGTGTTTCCTATCACATTATTTTCAATCTGTTGGTGTCTATAGGTCTAAATTGAGTCTCTTGTAAGCAGCATATAGATGGGTCTTGTTTTCCTATCCATTCTGTCCCTTGTATGTCTTTGGAGCATTTTGTTCACTTATATTCAAAGTAATTATTGATAGACTTGTATTTATTACCATTTTATTACTTGTTTTGTGGTTGTTTCCAGAGATTTTCTCTGATCCTTTCTTGTCTTTCTCTCATGTTTTGCAGATTTTCTTTAGTGATACATGTGGATTTATTCTTTGCATACTCATTAGTAGTTTTTGATATGTGGTTACCATTAGGTTTGTACATAACCTCTTCTGTATATAGCAGTCTATATTAAGTTGATGGTCTCTAAGTTTGAACCCATTCTTTTCTCCTCCCACATTTTATGTATATATTTTATATCTTTTTTTCTGTGTGAGTTCCTTGACTGATTCTTGCAGAAATATTCATTTTTACTGATTTTGTGTTTCCTGCTTTTATACTGTCATTTTTGGTCTCTCCTTTCCACTCAGAGTCCCCTTTAATACTTCTTGCATGGCTGGTTTAGTGGTCATGAACTCCTTTAGTTTTTGTTTGTCTGGGAAACTCTTTATCTCTCCTTCTATTCTGAATGATAGCCTTGCTGGCTAGAGTATTCTTGGCTGTAGATTTTTCCCATTCAGCACTTTGAATATATCATGCCACTCTCTTCTGCCTTGTAAAATTTCTGTTGAAAAATCTGCCAGCCTTATGGTTTTTCCCTTGTAAGTTACTGACTTCTTTTTTCTCGCTGCTTTTAAATTTTTTCCTTATCAATATATTTTGCCAGTTTAGTTACAATACGTCTTGGTGTGGGTCTGCTTTGGTTGATCCTGATGAGAGTTTTCTGTGCCTCTCTGGTTCTGGATATCTGTTTCCTTCCCCGGATTAGGGAAGTTTTCAGCTATTACTTCTTCAAATACATTTTCTGCCCCCTTTTCTTTCTCTTCTTCTTTTGGGATTTCTATAAGACTATAATTTTCTATAATTTCTATAATTTGATGGAGTCACTCAGTTCCCTAAATCTATTCTCATTTTGCATAATTCTTTCTTTCTTTTGTTCAGCTTTATGGCTTTCCATTACTCTGGCTTCTAGGTCACTATTTCATTCCTCTGCTTCTTCCATTCTACTGTTCATTCCATCAAGTGTTTTTCTCATTTCATTTATTGAGCCCTTTATCTTTGCTATGTTATTCCTTATCTCTGTGTTAAGGGTCTCACTCATGCCTTCCACTCTTTTCTCAAGTTGAATATCTTTATAATCATTGCTTTAAATTTTCTATAAGGCATGTTACTTATATCTATTTTGCTTAGATCTCTGGCCATGGCCTTGTCCTGTTCTTTCATTTGAGATAAATTTCTCTGTCTCCTCATTTTGTCTGCCTCTCTGTGTCTGTTTCTATGTGTTAAGAAAGTCAACGGTCTTCTGCTTTGAAAGTAGTGACTTTATGATGAGGATGTCCTAGAGTGCTCTGCAGTGGAGGGTCCCCTGTTCACCAGAACCTGGCACTTCAGGAGAGTATCCTACATGTGTTGTTCACTCCCCACTGTTGTGTCTGAGGCACTTTTCCTTTCTGTGCAGTTGTCTGTACTGACTCTTTGCCTTTTGTGGGCTGTGCTTGCTCTCTCTGGTGCTAGTGGGATCCAAGTAGGTTGGTTCTGAGAGGGAGTGTCCACTGGGGAACTTGGGAGTGAGGCAGTGGTGTTAGCAAAATTTGCACTGGGCCACTAGTCCTATGTCAGATCCCCTGAAATGCTGTGGTGGCTGGGGACTGCTCTGCCATGGCTGGGGGTGTGAGGCTGGGTGTGCAGTGATGGCTGGGAATGGCTGGATCCAGTGCACAATGGTAGCTGGGGCACAGCTTGTGGCTGGGCAGGGCGCGTGCACTAACAAAACTTGCTGTGAGCCCAGGGCTGGGGCTAGCAGGCTTGGAATGGGTGGGTCCTCAGGAGACCTCATGGGTGTGGTGCACTGCTAGCAGATTAGGCAGCAAGTGTCTGTGCAGTGCCACCTCCCACATATGGCTCTGTGTTTATGCTTGGGTCAGGGGAGGAAAATGGCACCTGCCAACTCCCTCATTTTCTAAGTCCCCGAACATGCTCCAAAATCAGTATGAACATCTGTCTCCCATTTGCTCCTGGTACTATATAAACTGCTGTTTTTATGTGGCCTCTCCATGCGTGCTGCTGTCTCTTTAAGGGCGGCAACCCAGCTATCACTCACCCTCGTGGTGGCCCAGTGCTCAGTCAGCTGACTTCTAAAGCTCCAGCCTCCAAGTTCCACTGGTTTACAAACTCACAGAATTCTGGCCCTCTGGCTTTTAAAGCCAAACATTATGAGGATTAGTCTTCCCCATGTGAGCTCCCTGGTATGAGGGCCCATTTCCCTGCCCTCTTCATGTGCTCAGCTACCCCCCCCTCCTGTGGTTGGCCTCCCTCTGCCTTTCTGACCTTCTTCAACTTTCAGATGCAGCTTCTTCTCTATATTTAGCTGTGGAGTTTGTTCTGCCAGTCTTGGGATTCCTCTCTTATTGACTTGGTTTATTGACTTGGCTGTGGATGATATCTTGTTGTAAACATGGGACAAGGAGAATTCAGCGTCCTCCTACTCCATCATCTTCCCAAGCTCAATCTCCCATTATTACTACTTTTTAAATCATTGTTTAATGATCTATAATAGAACAATTCAAAAGACTGGTACAGAGTTCAGTTCTAAAGGTTGGCTTTAAATGCTGAAACACATGAAAAAAATAACTCCTAGAGCTATAGATCCATATGAAAGAAGTACCTCATGGTATACATTTTTCAGTCCCAAATACCAATTTTGCAAATTGTGTTCATGATGTTGAAAATTAGAAAGTAACCATTTTCTCAGTTGAAAATAATGCTATTTACAAGTGATGTTTTTATACTTGACAAATATAAATTTGAACCTCTTGGAATATAAAACAGTCAATAAACTTGTGTTTTTAATGTGCATAGATAAGAGAGATTTTACAAGCGACATTTTTTTATTTGTGTAGCCAAAGGAGGAAAAAATATCACATGGTGATGGGAACATTCCAAACATTCATCTTTGAAATGCTCTTTCAGTAGCATGAGTTCCTACCACAGGCCTTGACTTTTTACTCATAGCTAAAATAGTAATATGTCACCTTTACTTTGGAGACTCAGATAAGCCTGAGGAAAAAGAAGCATCGGTTTGGCAATTGTTTTGATCTGTGCTTGAGTCATCACTATTATCTACAATCTATGGTTTATTTCCATTAATATCTTTAGGCTACTTGTCTACTTTGTGACACTTCAATTATTCAATAAAATGTGAAAATGTAATTAACTGGGCATAAGTAAGAAGCAATGTGTAACATTATGCTTAAAGCAAACCAAAGGGTAAAGTTTGTGGAATTCCCACTTTTCCCTGAGGGTACCTTAAACTTCCATAAACAGACAAAATAGACATGTCTGTATGTCAATGTAGACTAGCATCAATGAATATGTTGAATAGAAATGGTGCTTATTTTTCTTTTTATATAAAATTAATACATATATATTTTTTCGAATATTTTCTTGCGTATACAGCATGTGTGCCAATGGAGAATGTGCCATTTGATACAACAATGAGCAAAGCCCCGCCCTTGGAAATGCCTGATGAAGGTAGTGATAATCATTGCCTTCTGAAGAAGTCGCTGCAGTCTTACAAAAATGAAAGAAAAAAGTTGCTAATACCTATTTAAATCGTAAGTCCAGTCTTTCCCACATTTATGGGCTTCTCTTATATTGGAAAATAACGTGTTAAAGAAAATAGTTGCTTAAGCCAAGTATGTTCCATTGATCTAGCATAAGCAAAAGAGTTAATACAATGAAAGTAGGAGAAAACACATATGTGAAGCCACTAATAGTAACTAGTCACTATGATATAATCAAAAATGCTTTTAGTCCCATGAATATCATGATTTAGGTGAATCCATATATTTTAGATATATGTTTTTCAGAGAAAGGTAAAGTGCCTGTAATTGTGTGAATCAGAAGGCTAAGATTGTGAGGAACCATCGTAGGCCATACAGATTTTCAAAATGACTCAAGTTGAAATAGTATGATGTAAAAAGGCTCTGGGGAGTGAGAGATAAGCTTTTGATGGTGTTTTGCCAGGTTATTTAGCAATAATTGGATTCTGTCAATGGATAGAAAAGAATCAACACTCTCTTCCTGCCCTCAAGGTATTCACAGTTTAACAGGGCTTATGGAATTGTACAAATTATTACAGATATTGCATTTTGAGTAGCGCTCATCTCTGGTGGGGAGGTAGTTTCAGATCAGTCCTGACAGGGAATGATGTGGATCTTAAAAGATAATAGAAATTTACATAGTAGAAATAGAGGGGGGCAATGTTCTGGTCATAGAAAGGGGGGTAATGAAAGACATGGTTGTACTTAAACCATTAAAATAACATGGCATGTTCAGCAAATAATGATAAATCTGATTTGGTTGAACATTTGTGTATTTTTGTAAGAAGAATGTGGATAGATCCGACTAGAAAGATTGGGATTAGACTGCAGATAACCTTTTAGATGAAACTAAGGAATCAAGACTCTACAGTTGCTCTGCCTTATTTTAGTCTCCTTCTAGGAACAGGTCCTGCTTTGACTTGTAACAAGTACCTAGTATACATTATGATCAATCATAGTGCTTATCAAATGACAGATACTGACTTAAATTAGCATTATGATTGTGCTTGACATCCTGTTTAGTCCTTGAGTCTGGATTCTGCCACCTTTATTCATGAGCTTTAACTAAATAGTCTATGAGAATGTACAGATCTAGAAACACAAAAGTTGAGTTCCACCAGCCTCTTCAATCATTATTCTTAGGTTCTGTCACCACTAGGATTTTTTGAATGGGCATTCTGTTACCAGCACTTCACTGAATCTCATCTGGCCCTGATGCCTTCTAAACAGCAGAGTATAACAAACAGGCATTGGCATCAGATAAACATTGATATTATTTTCCTTTTATTTGCTAGCAGTGGTAAGGAACTTAAATTTCCAGTCCTATTATCTTTATTTGCAAAATTGGTATAATAATGCTTACTTCATAGTAGTGTTATAGCTATTAGCAGCTAAGTGGATGTTAATTTTCAAGGCCATCACCCAGTTTGATGGACACAGTACTATGGCCTTCTTGGTTGCTTCCTCTCAGACGGTATAGCCATCATGCCCTAGCTCAGCACTCATTCCACCTCTCTCTGCAGGTCAACTGTGTACCATATTATACTCAGCACCTATTGGTTTCCTTCCCAACTCTCAACGGTTTCCCTTTGTTTGAAACCTTGTCATCTTCCCAAGGAGTGAGCTACAGGTAAATCTATGCAATGTGCGTTATACCTCTGGGCACAGCTGATGAGAGCAAGTATAAGTAGCTAGCCAAAAGGATTCTTGTGAATTTTTAATTTAATCTCAATTTTACTCTCAAATACATGGATCAGTGATGTCAAAATTTGGGAGTCCTATGACCCTATTTTATGTCTAGTATCTTCAAAAGCAGAAATGACATGCCTACAGCTAGAATTCATATATAGGCATAGAGAAAGGAATGGAGAGATTTGGCAAGTCTAATGGGCATTTCAATATCTAGCTTGAATTTGTGAAGCTTAGCTGTATTCCTGCACCTTGAGATTTATGATTCACCCACTATCCTCACAGTCAATCTCCCTTTTTTAGCTTAATATCACCACGCATTTGTTATTTGCAACATAAATCTACCTTGATGGTACAGGTATGCATCTATTTCTTCTCAGGGACTCAAACTAAATCTCTGCTTTTTTATATGGAGTCCTATATCCAAGACACAGGGTTTCACATAAGTTAATACTAATACTCATTTAAAATAGCATTTATTTTTCATACAAATGCTCATTGTTCCTCCAATTCCAAACATTGATTGCTTTATATACATTAAAGTCAATGATTATAATTGAATAGTCATAGACTCAGTTAAACTTTTTTTAGCCATGGGCACTTAAAACCTATTCTATTCATGTTTTAATTAGTTGAATCATTTCCCTTGATTAGTAGGAATAATAGTATTTTAGGACGAAATTCTAGTATATCCACATTTCTGAGACATTGTATTCTCAAAAAAATTCTGAACGTGACTTTTTTTGCTTTGAATTCTGGCTTTAATAGTGTTATGGCAAGGCTAATAATGCTGCAATCCATAATTGTTATGCATAGATGACCCTTTAAGAAAGATACTGACAATATTTTACCTCTGCTATCTGGCTTCAGCACAGAAGCACTCAGACCCAAAACGTGGTATTGTGAAGAGGCTACTCTCTCAACATCATCCCACTCCTTTATTCCAACACACAACAATTTTAAAAGCAAGACAAAGAACAATAATATTTTGAAGTATAGAATAAATGTCAAACTGTATTCATTGTTTTCTGAAAGACACAGATAATACTTCATAACTACATCATCCCAGACCTATTGGATCGCTGTTGTAGATCCTACTTGATTTTTCTGGCTTTTGATCTTTATCATCTGTCAACTTAATTCTGGAAATTTTGTATCCTACTGTGTGGACTTCAATTGCCGACAAATCTATAAATCTGCAGTGTCATTAAGCAGCAAGTGAAAGCATTTATTTGTGATGGCCAACAGGGGGAAGAAAAGAACAAACCTGAGCTCTGGCATCTGCTGGAAGGAATGGGCTTTACATGACACATACACAGGGAGACTCCTCCCCACCCTTGATAAATTTAATTTGAGGATTATGTCTCTTCTTCCTTTCGGGAACACAACAACACATTTCCAAGTGTTTTATGGAACAATGTGACTCCTTTGTATTTTATCTCAGTTTAAGTTCTCAAAGAAAAGGTCATTTTATTTTAATAAAATGTTAACACTTTCTCAAACAGATTTTTTTAGTGAGATAAATCATGAAAAGTTGTTGCTTAATTTGAGTAACTACTTTCTTAATTGAAACTACAAGAGATAGATGAGTATTTGTATTTGTTTCCTCAAATAATTAAATAGGGGTGGAAGGAAGGAGTAAGGAAACAGGAATACTAAGAGTGTGATAGAATCAGTTATTTTGTGGTCAGCATGTTAGGGAATAACGATGGTGTGGAGAATGATGGCTAGGCATGTCATAGGACATAAGTCACAAAAGTGAATGGGTTATGAAGTGTGGCCCAGATAGAGAAGAGGGAGCAAAAGTGGGGAATCAGAGTGTCATGGGGTGTCTTAGTCTATCTGGGCTATTATAACAAAATACCACAGACTGGGTAGCTTATAATCAGCAAAAATTTACTTCTCACAGTTCCGGACGCTGGAAGTCTAAGATCGGTGTGCCAATGTGGTTAGATGAGGGCCCTCTTCTGGGTCCTGGTCTCCTTATGTCTTCACATGGCTGAAGAGGCTGAGGATGCTTGGGGGTTATTTCTGGGCTCTCAATTATGTTTCAGTGTTGTATTTGTTTTTATGCCAGTGCAATACTGTTTTGATGACTTTAGCTTTATAGAATATCTTGTAATCGGGAAGTGTGATAACTCCTGCTTCGTTGTTCTTAGTATTTCCTTGGCTATTTGGTGTTTCTTGCAGATCCGTATAAAATTTAGAAATGTTTTTTCCTACTTATGTAAACAATGCCATTGGAATCTTGATAGGGGTTGCATTGAATCTATAGATGGCTTTGGTAGTAGTGACATTTTAACAACATTAATTCTTTAATCCATGAACATGGGAGACCGTTCCATTCATTTGTGTTATCTTCAGTTTCTTTCCTCAATGTCATGGTTTTCAGCATAGGAATAAATTTAAGAAGGTAAAAGATCTCTAAGCATTTTATTGGTTTTGGGTATATCATAAATGGGATTGATTTCTTTTTAAAGAAATTTTATTGAATGTAATGAAAATATGAAAAAAGTGACTCCCTTTGCCTATTTTCAGCAAACCTAATGCTAAAGAAATATAATAATAAATCAGTTCACAAAGAAAAAAAGAAATTTTGTTGACAGGACATGGAAATGTTACTGATCTTTTTATCCTACAATTTTTACTGAATTTATTTATTAGACTACTAGTGTTTTGATTATTTAGGATTTTCTTTTTATAAAATCACATCATCTACAAATAGAGAAAATTTTACTTCTTTCTTTCCTATTCTGATGCATTTTTTTTCTTGCTTGATTGCTCCAGCTAGGGCTTCCAGTACTGTGTTGAATAGTAATAGTGAAAGTGTGCACCATCGTCTCATTGCTGATCTTAGAGAAAAACTTTTATCTAGTCACCATTGACTGCGATGTTAGCTGCAGGCCTCTCATATATGACCTTTATTATGTTGAGATATGTTTTTCTATGCCTAAATTGTGGAGTTTTTATCATGAATGGATGTTGAATTTTGTTGTATGTTCTGTGTCTTATGAGAATAGTGATTCTTTCATTCTATTAATATGATGTATCACATTGACTGATTTGTGTATGTTGAACCATTGATGCATCTCAGGGACAAATCCCACATGATCGTGATGAATGAAACTTTTAATGTGCTGCTGAATCCAGTTTGCTAGTATTTTGAGAACTTCTGCATCTATATTCATTAGGGATATTGGCCTTTACTTTTCTGGTAATTTTTTTTCTAGTTTTCATTTCAGAATAATTTTGGCCTTGTAAAATGACTTTCAGAATTTTCCTCCCTCTTTGATTTTTGGGAAGAGTTTGTGAAGGATTGGACTTAATACTAATTTAAATGTTTGGTAAAGTTCTCCAGTGAAGCCATCTGGTCCAGGCATTTGCTCATTTGGAGATTTTTGGATTACTGATTCAATTCTCTTACTAGAAATTCGTCTATTCAGATTTTCTATTTCTTCCTGATTCAAAAACTTTTCCATTTCCTTTAGGATTTGTGAAGTTTCAAGTATTATTTCTTCAAATATATTTTCTGCCCCCTTCTCTCTTCCTTCTGGGATTCCTGTAATGTGAATTTTACTATGCTTGATGGTGTTGCGTAGTTCTCTTAACGTATTCTCATTTTTATTTTTTTTCTTTTTGCTCTTCCACTTGCTTTCCATTACCCTATCTTCCTAATTGCTGATCCATTCGTCTGCATCCTCTAATCTTCCATTGATTCCCTGTAGTGTGTTTTTTATTTCAGTTAATGAATTCTTTATCTCTGGTTCTTTTTAATATGTTTTTATTTCTTCATTGAAGTTCTCACTGAAATCATCTGCTCTTTTCTCCAATCCAGTGAGTATCTTTATGACCATTACTTTAAACCCTTTATTAGGCATGTTGCTTATTTCAGTTTCATTTCGTTCTTTTGCTATGATTTTGTCATTTGGCATATATTCTTCTGTCTCATTTTGTCTAATGTTGTGTTTCTTTTTATAGGGAGGTCAGTTGTATCTCTTGGTCATGAAAGTAGTAGTCTTGTGTAGAAGAGCTTCTGTGGTACCCTGCAGCACTATCTCCCTGGTCACCAGCACCAGGGGCTGTCCAGGGGTGTCTCCAATGTGGGCTGTGTGCACCCTACTATTGTGACTGAGTTGTGTTTGCTTTTAGTCCAACTACCTGCAATTATCTGCTTTGCCAGCTGTGAGCACACTGGGCAGTGTTTGATCCTTGTGCTGTTGAGAGACCTGTCCAAGGCTACCCCGGGCTCATAGGTGGGTCGGGTTGGCAGTCATACCGAATGTCTGCACTTAGCCTCTCTGTACAGCCAACAGAGGCTCTGTTGCTGGAATTGTGGGTGCACTGGTGTGTGGGGTTATTTATTTCCCCTTCTCCCCAGGGCAGGCATTCCTTTGGAGTGATCCAGTCCCTGCCTGGGCTGCTTGCAGGATTTGGTGGGACAGGAACTGCTTTGGAGAAATGCCTGCCTGTCGAGGCAGGCTGGTTGGATGCGGTGTGTCCACAGGGAAACGTGGAACAGGGCATGTGGTGCTAGCAGGTTAGGTGCCGCGCATTAGTGCTGGTTCCTGAAAGTGTCCTGCGATCTAGACCGGGGGAGGGGAAGAGAAATTGTATCTGCCATCGCTTTTGTTTCTGGAGAAATCTGAAAATATCTGCCCCTTCTCAGTGCACATTTTGAGACTAGTAAATCTTTCACATATGTCCCAGGTACTTTTCAAACTGTTGCTTCAGTGCTGTATCTTTGGCCAAGTTGCTTATTAATGCTGGCTTTTAAGGGGGAGGGATCAGTTTCCTATTGCCCTCTGGCTCTCCCAGAGTTCAGCCTCAGTGGTTTTCAAGGCCAGGTGTTATCAGGAATTGTCCTCCCAGCGCGAGTTCCCCATGCCTGTGGTACCAGGGGTGGGGTCTGATCCTCTTGCTTCTCTACTCAAATGGGTATCTCTCCCATTTGTGTTTAGTCTCATTGTGGGTTTGGTTCCCAAACTTGTCCTTTTTGATGAGGCTTCCTCTGTGAAATTAACTGCGGAAAGTCCGTTATGCCAGTCTTAAGATTGTTTTCAGAGCTAGTTGCACAGATGTAGTTGTCATCTCAGTAGGTCTGTGGAACAGGGTGAGCTCGGGATCCTTCTACTCTGCCATTTTCCCTGAACCTCAGGTTGACAGTTATTTTCTTTGAACATTTCGAATATGCCATCCCATTCCCTGAAAAGTTTCTGTTGAGAGATCCACCCATAGTCCTATGAGAGTCCCCTTATCTGTAACCTCTCTTTTCTCTTGCTGCTCTTAAAATTCTTTGTCTTTGACAATTATCATGTGTCTTGGTGCAGCCCTATTAGGGTTTAACATATTCGTGGTCTTTTGAGCATCATGCATCTGCATGTCCATTTCTTTCTCCAGGTTGGGAAGTTTTTAGTATTTTTTAATTAAGGTGCTGCTTTTTTAGACATAATGCTGTTGCACACTTAATAGACTTTTATATGCACTAGAAAACAAAAAAATTCATTTGACTCACTTTATTGAAGTAGTCACTTTATTGTGGCGGTCTGGAACAGGACCTGTGTCATCTCCAAGGTATGCTTGTAAGGGTTTCGAGCAGGTGGAGCCTGCTATTATGGTCTATTTGGGGGTCCAACAAATGTTTAAGCTCAGAGGATGGGGGTACATGCCCCTGGATGAGAATAATTGGATAGGACTGCTGGTTTAGTTCCCTACACACTTGAGGCTATAAGCTGGGCTCTGTGGTTGTATACATTTTTTTGTGACTTGGTGCTATATTCAGAAGAAGATGGTACAATGAATTAGCTTCCCTGCCCTGACAGGGCAGCAGGCCAGGCCCGCACAGCTTGTTGTTTGGGAGTCCAAATCAAGCTTGACTATGTGTACTAAGTTTCCTAGTCAGGATAGACCACCCATTTTATTCTGCAGCTGGGGGAAAGCATGGGCTATTCTCTCTGTTCAAGTGCTACCGTACATAGGGCTGTTGAATGTGCTTCACAGCTTCCCATGTGCTCTGGTTAGATTTCCTGGTTGGACAGGCTCAAGGCTATGTTCAGCTATGAGTGAGCCACAAATTAGGTTCCTGGCCCAGGCGCCATGGGAGAAGCAGCTCTAGAACTCAAAGTTCTTTGTTTTCTTAAGCTGACCCATACCCCAAGTTCCCTGGCCAAACAGAACCACTGGCCTTGCTCTACAAACTAAACTATTGACTGTCCTTCTCCATTGGGCCACACAGCTTTCAGTTTTTCACCAGTCCTTCTGGGTAGATGGGACTGGAAGACATTCTCCAGAGTGGGTGGGGCTGTGTCATTCTTCTTGCCTGATGGTGAGGAACTGTTCGAGGCCACTCTTAATTTCTCAAACAGGCTATCTGGTTAAGAGTTACCCTAAGCCTGGGCTAGGAATCCCCCTGCCTCTGTATAGTAGGGGAAGCTTCCATGCCTCGTACTTTCAGCCTACGGACAGTCAGTTTCTAGTTGTCACCAGCCCTTCTGGTCAGATGGGGCAGGAGGGCATTCTCCACAACTGATTTGGCTGTGACGCAGCACCTCGTGTGAGTGGGGGTATACCAGGCCGTAGTGCTAGCAAAACTCTGTATTTGCAGATCTGCACCCTGCCAAGTTCCCTGGTCAGAATATACTGCTGGGGCGCCTGGGTGGCACAGCGGTTAAGCATCTGCCTTTGGCTCAGGGCGTGATCCCGGCGTTATGGGATCGAGCCCCACATCAGGCTCCTCCGCTATGAGCCTGCTTCTTCCTCTCCCACTCCCCCTGCTTGTGTTCTCTCTCTCGCTGGCTGTCTCTATCTCTGTCAAATAAATAAAAATAAAAAAATCTTTAAAAAAAAAAGAATATACTGCTGACTTGATTCTACAGATGAGCAAAGCTGCCGGTTGGGATTACTATCTGGGCACTATAGGTATGAATTCAGTCTGCCAAGATCCATGTACCGGTGGTTGCAAGCCCCTCCCCCCTTCTCTGTTACTGTGGGATTCCCAGTGGCTGGGCCTCCCACTCCTTGTGGTATGAGATCAGAGAAGAGGCTCTCACAAAGCTGGGAGGTCTGGTTTTCTGAATGCAATAACAGACTCGGGGGAGACCTCTCCACATGGTGCGGTGCTGTCCTGAGGGCAGGACAATGTGGTCAGTATGTAGCCATTTGTCTCACCCTTCTAATGAAGTCTGTCTTGGTCTCTGTGGTACAAGGGCATGCTTTAGCCTCACCCCCACGTTCTAGGAGTCTCTCGTGGTGTCTTGTGGTTGAATAGATATTAGCTGTCCTTTTCATGGGGAGAGTAAAGTCTGGAATAACCTATTGTGCCATCTTAATGTCATTCCTCTGTATGATATTTTAATTATGGACTGACGGAAAAAAGGGACCTAGATTAAATATTTGAACTAGGTGAGAGCCAAATTACTATGTCACACAGCCTGAATGAAAATTTCACAGTGGTCTGGAAAAAAGTAGTAAAAAATCAAATCACTACAAGACATAAAGTGATATAGGCATGCTAAATACTCAGAAAAAGCTAGACTTAGGAATAGTCATTACTATGTTCACATTTAGAGGACTGATCTCTTTTTTGGAATGCCTCACCCTTCTTATGAAATTAATATTGTGAATTGGAATTTTATTGGCTATATAAATATGTTTTTAATTTGTAAATATGTTTCAGTTTTATAGGTGTATAAAGCCTATGAGGATCAGTTTATTTTTAGCATTATGATTGTCCATATTTCACTAGCCATTAAAATAAAAATAAGTCAACACCTGGGGAAATGTTTACCTTTCAGTGGGATTCACATATTGTTCACGTTTGGGGAAAAACCAAAATACCTCTCTTCTGGGAAACACATGGTTTGGAGTATTTCAGAACCACCTAAGGCAGGGGTGATGACTTGGCATCCCTGAATCCAGAATAACACTAGTTAAAATTTTTCCTTCATTATAGCTGCAAAGTTAGGTGGCACAAAGTTTGAGATGTGAGTGAACAATGCCAACTATTTTTTCTATAAGATTGAAGAATTCCTATTAGACCAATCTTTAATGTTTTAAAATTCTTCCTTGAATCATATGCACCTATAATAATAGAACAAATATCCATGAGACCACGTGCCATGTGCTGTCAAATTTTGGAGGTAGAAGCATTATTTTGCATACGACAAAACTGAGGCCCAGAGGGATTACGTTGGTCAAGGTCACACAGGAAGAAGTATGGCGACTCTTCATTGTAAGTCTTATCTTTTCAGTGACCACACCAGCTCCTTCTGATCATATGCTTCCTTCTATCCTGAAATTTACTTAGATTAGACAAACTGAACTTTGTCCAGGGTCTTTTATGTGTAGCAAAACATATAAGCAATCTCTCCTTTAACCGGGTACCACTGACCTACCACAGGACTTGAGTTTTGAGTCTTTTTAGTTTCTCAAATAGTTTCACATTTACCTTTCTTTTTAAGATTCATAGTGCATATTTATAATACTATAAGGGCATCTACAATATACCGTTTGTAAATAAATATACCCTTTCTGACTTTAAGCAGGCAGAATAACCTGAGAGAATTTTAGTTGTTGCAAAGAAAATTGCAACGATAGAACATCGGGGATATTGAGAATTCAAGTTAAAATCATTTATTCAAATCAGCCTTCTTATAACAGCTCTTTCTTTTGTACCTAGGGGCTTTTTAAAAAAGGGCTTATTTGAGTAGTAAAACACTGGACTTTTTCCAAGATAGTAGAGAAAGTTTGGTCAAACAAGTTTTATAATGTACTTGCCCTTTTTTCCTTACTCATTGATTGACAAGTTTAATTGGAAATTGCAATCAAAGATTTGCCTACAGTTTTAAAGTCATCGACTTTATAAAATAAACTGTCACAATTGAGTAAGGTGAAAGGAAAGGCAAATACTTTTTGGAGGAGACAAAGCTAAAAATAATTTAAAAAAACAGAAAAAACTTTAAATGTTATTTCTGTGTTTGAAAACCTAATCAAAAATTCTTTTCCTCCTATTACATTTTATTTTTTAAATTTTATTTATTTATTTATTTTTTGGATTTAGAAGTATTTTTTTATTATATTATGTTAGTCACCATACAGTACATCCCCGGTTTCCGATGTAAGGCTCGATGATTCATTAGTTGTGTATAACACCCAGCGCACCATGCAATACGTGCCCTCCTTACTACCCATCACCGGTCTATCCCATTCCCCCACCCCCCTCCCCTCTGAGGCCCACAGTTTGTTTCCTATTACATTTTAATTGACACCCTTGATCTTAGGCCTATTTTAGTTTAGTGCATGAAAATCCTAAAGCAAAGCTTGGTATTTTCAGCAAAGATTTTTGATGTCATTTACTTCCATTACTCACATTGTAAAGATGTGACTGTCTTATACCATGACAGCATTGTTACCCTTCGTAATATAAAATATATGAAGCATGTTATAAAGATTTTCTGAAGCAAATAGATTAGAAGCTTTAGTAATACATATTTCCCTACATTTAAAAAGGAAACATATTGAATGAATTTTTAATACATTTCTATTTAAAAATACTCTCTTTCTGTACTGACTCCACTTAATTTAAATAATGTTTTAAAAGGGAAAACAAGGACAGGTATTCATTTTTACCAAAATACTTTCAAAAATATTTCTGACACTTTTCAATGAAGTTATATATCATGTAGGGAAGGGAACAAACCAGGTTGTTACTAATTTCAGTCATTTTAGTGAAGTCATACATTCTAAGCCATGGGACTTGAAATGTAATACTTTATAAGACACTTTGTGGAACGTTATAAACAGCTGAATACAACAGCACTGTGTCATAAGATAATTAGCTTCATTTTACACTTTTTATATTTAGTGGGGAGTTAACAGCCTCCCTACCACTTTTACCTTCGCTCCAGTATGGGTGGAGAAACTACATTCCTGCAGGAAAGTGTGAGAATGTTTAACTGGCACAAACTTTTGGAAGACAATTAAAAATATTTTCTTGCAGTGGTGGGGAAAATTTATACATGACCACCCACAGGCATAACTTGCTCTAACTCGTGATCCCTCTTAGTAGAGGCAGTATCTGGGGACATC
The DNA here is from genome assembly GCF_017311325.1 of Ursus maritimus. Classification (NCBI taxonomy): domain Eukaryota; kingdom Metazoa; phylum Chordata; class Mammalia; order Carnivora; family Ursidae; genus Ursus; species Ursus maritimus. Next base: position 17,610,863 of record NW_024423319.1, on the reverse strand, counting down.
TATTAAACTTACGCACTCTAAGTAACTGAACATCCCCCCAAGGTTTAAAAGCTGTTTCAGGTGAGCTCAGGTTCTTTGTCATTAAATGGTCAGAATTTTCAGGTTCATTTCACTTCCTCTTCCCCATTTTATAGATAACATCTGGACATAGGGAAAATTTGTATAGCATTATGGAACTAGCAAGGGCGGAGGCTATCTGGGTCAAGAGATATCCTTCTCTGTGAATACCTACTGACCTCTGGTTGAGATAGCGCTCGTCTTTCCTGGTTCTTCCCTCTTCTGCTGTTGAAGGACAATCAGCCAGTTCTCCTTTCTTACTAAGCTTCCCATCTTGGTTCTTGTCAGATGTGGCTTCTGCTCTGATACTTGTTGGTATCCTCCGTCTAGACTTCAGAGAACCATACTGACTTAACTCTTACATACCTTCCACTCTCTCCACAGGGTCTCATGGGATCTTCTGAGCCTCTTTTATGTCTGGTGAAAACTGTGGGAAAATGAAGGAGGGGAACTTCTCAGACTCTTATGAAATACATATCAGCATTCCTGCTCTATTACAGTCACTCTAGCTTAATACTGAGAAACTGTGAAGCTATTTTCCCCCAGAGTTCCTGAGGGGGAAAGATAAAAAGACGTCATATGCTTTTAGTTTGCCCCTTTTACAATTATTAATACTACTTTGTCCCTTTCTATTCACCTACTTCTTCCACTTAAACATGGGACCAGGGTTTAGGGAATGGGGGCACTGAGTATTATTTCAGTAACGCAGACACTATCTTCAACATATTTCATCCTTTTTGGCTCTTTTCATGTTCCTTTCAGCACTGTAAAAAAAATTTTCCCATTCATGTGTGCCAGGAACTTACCTTAAATTATATTCTGTCTTCTCTATTCTGTGGATTATAGTAAATCTCTGTACTCAGATCCAAGGTTTGTTCTTCATATGTAAAGTTTTCAAAATTTGAAACTCTCAAAAGCATCATGGTTAAAACAATAGTCTTTCCCTCTGTGTCCTAGAAACTCAAAATGTTAACCTCTAGCTGAGCAAAGGCTTCTTTTTCAAGGCAGTGCCCAGTATCCACCAGAAACAATGAATTCAACTCAGTAGGTGAGGAACCTCAAGCATACGAGACTTTCCGAAACAGAAAATTTGAGAGGTTATATATTTTTTGAAATGTCAAAGTTGTATTGCTAATATTTAAAAATCTATTCACAATTTTTGCCTCGATGTGCTTACAAAAGTATCCATACACACGAGCCCAAAGTAAATATACAAGGATGTTCACTGCAGCATTGTTCGTGATAACTAAATATTGGAATCAAGTAAAATAGCTATAAATTGGTGACTAACATGTTACATCCACAAAATGCAATAATATACAACAATTAGAAAGAATGGAGTAGATATAGATGTGATAGTTGAAAATATATCAAAGAATGTTAATTTAAAAGCAATTTTAATAAAATGTGTACAGTATGCACCAAACTGTTTTCCTCTGGGAATGGTATAACCAGGGATTTTCAGTTTCTCTATTATATATTTTTACAATGTTGGCATTTATGGGTAACTATCTCAGACCAATAGGCAATATCCCACTTACTGGTGAAATACTAGTGGCATTTTTATTAAATCCAGGAAGAGAACGATAGGCATGTCATTACCTAGTAGGTCTTTCAGAATGAATTAGATGTAATAATACTAAAAGGCAGAATTATTAGAAGGGTAAAAAATAAATTCAGTATTTATAAATGATATATTTGCTTATACTACTAAATAGAATTAACAGACAAGCTATTAAAACGAAAAAGAGTTCAATAAAGTCATTAATTATAAAACAAGAATATGAAAATCAATAGCTATGCTGTAAAACAGCATTCTACAATTACAAAATAAGCCAGACTGTCAACAGAGTATATGAACTCTGGAAATAAAATTAAGGAATTAAGAGAACATGTGAAAGTTTTTTGTAGAGAAATATGAATACATGAAGATAAAACCATAAAACATTCTCTATTACTAGATGAGAATTTGTTAGATTAAAAAGATGTCCAATAACAACTTGATGTACATTTGGATTATTTCCAAATTAATTTAAAGATTAAATGTACTTCTAACAATATCACACTGATGTATATGAACATATGAAAAATAAATCAACCCCAAGACCAAGTTAGTAACTCTTCAGTATGGTAAACAAAATCCTTAATGATTTGCCCCTAACTTAATTTACCTCTCCTTTCCTCAGGCACAAACATGTTCATTACCAAATAATATAATACAGTTTATTCAAACCTATGCGGTACCTGGTATACATTAAGTTTTGTGGATCGATAGTTCTATGGTAAGTGCTTTACATGCATTATTTCATTTGATCTACACATGAATCCTGTAAGGGATAATATTTTTGTTTCCGAGATTAGCAAACAGATTTTAAAAGATGCCTAAATTCATACGACTTGTAAGAAGAGAAGACAGAATTCAAAGCCTTGAGTTATATTGCTTTCTTTATTTTTTGAAAGGTTTTATTTTTTTGTCAGAGAGTGACTGAGAGGGAGCACAAGCAGGGGAAGCTGCAGGCCCAGGGAGAAGCAGACTCCCTGCTGAGCGAGGAGCCTGAGGTGGGGCTCGATCCCGGGACCCTGGAATCACGACCTGAGCCAAAGGCAGACACTCAACTGACTGAGCCACCCAGGCGTTCCCAGTTATATTGCTTTCTTTAAGCAGAAAATTAAATATGGCCTTCAAAGTTTACATATTTCAGAAAATTGTGGCACAGCCGTATGATTGAATATTAGGTAGCCTTTAAGATCTTTATGAAAACATTTCTGTTGTGTGAAAATGCTTATAATGCTGATTAAAATAAGTGGAGTAACTATTACAGGAAGCTATTGCAAAAGTGAACACATTTTCCACAATTTCTACTTATGATCATGCATTTCAAAAACAACATTCACAACTGACATGAGTTATAGGGAAAAACCCCAAAGTAGGGATTTTATATAAGGAAAATCTATAAAACCTGAAGACTTAAAAAAAATACACATATATATATATATATATATATATATATAGGATGCCAGGATATCCACTGCTATCCTTGAAATGTTAACTGATATAGGAATTGCCCTTCGGCCATAACAACTAGAAAACCAGACAAAAATATATAAAACAATGGTTTTAAGATATTGCACAATGGGCAGCGCAGGACTGTGATCTTTGAGAAAAGGAAATCAAACAAAATAGGCCCTGTAATTGCCCAGCCTCTTTCCTAAATGCATGTTCAAGGTCACAGTGTAGAAGAAGGAAATCAAGCAACGTCCTGTGGCTTTGCTGAGTTGAGGAGACCATGATAAGCATTTGAGAAAACCTCGGCGGCTAGAATGTGTAGGTAGAGTATTGGAGAGGAATGAGATGCTGAGAGAAACCTCTCAGCTTCAGAGGAGACCCCTTGAGTCTTTGGTCAGGTACTAAACTGTACATGTGTTGGGTGAAAATTCATGAGGCCAGAGAAAGTAACACCAGAGAAGAGTGGGCTGAGTAATTGTATAGTGAGGTCACTACCATTACAGCAACTGCCCATCGGTTTCTCCTGTTCCTCACATTTTTTTAAATTTGTAGAGTGAGGACGCAAATAATTGTAGTTTTCTCGAAAGATAGGCAAAGTTTATTGGACACTTTTTTTTATCAGTTCTCTGGTTGAATGCAAATTCCATGAAGGCAAGTATTCAGTTTTGTTCATCTCTGTGTTCACTATGCCCAGAACTGTGCTAGGCATATCGCAGTGATCAGTAAATAATTATTGATTTTTAATAAACTAGGATATTGAAAATAAAACACTTCAGTGTCTAACGTTGGGCTCCATGAATGCCCTATGACTAGAAAAGGCAAATAACATCAAATATTTCTGCAATAGCACCCATAATCTGTCAGAGTTTGGGACCATCTTAGTAGTCTAGGTAAAGATGATTATGTGGTGGGGACTAAAAAAATATATATAATACATATGTGGTTTATGTTACATATATTCATATGCATGCAGATATATATAAAAGCAGAATTTTTTGTAAAGGCTTGAGGAGGCCACATTCCCAAGACAAAAGAAAAAAGAGGGTTGCAGTTATTCAAGGATTGATTGATTTCTTTGAAGGTCCTTCTCTATAAGCATTTTCAAGTGTGAAATGGATGGAGTAAATTTTTGTTTTGTTTTTTAGTAAATGTACCCTAGAATTCTGTAAATAGAACTCTTACTACTTTTTAGACCTCACATTTTTTTGTATCGCGGTGATATATCTAGTTCTTACCAAAGCTGCGTATACTTTACGCCAGTCGTATCTATCCTCTGTCTCTGCTGTAATACAAGATAGGATTCTAGACAGCAGGCGAAGTTGCCACGAACAGCAGGATTGAGTGGTGGTGACTGATGGGTCACTCCTGGTATCAAGAGTAATCAAGCACTGCCAATTGTCTTCTCCTGGTTAAAGCCTCGCAGTTTCAGTTTTGTAACTATAGAAATCAGATGAAAATTAATGAGAATTTATGGCATTTACAATCAATACCAGTTGTAACAGCTGAATCAGAATCTGTGTTAGCCGTCAAAAAAAAAAAAAAAAACAACCAGGTATGTGGTATCTAGCTTTAGACATACTATGGATCACCTCTGTCTCTCTGTCTCTCTGTCTCAGGCCTGACCTTGCTCTTCCCTGTTCCTGTAAACGCCCAGTTCTCCGTTCCCATAGAAGAGAGTCTGGGAATATCCACCAACCACTGTCCTAGCTCCAGCTCTTTTGCATTTAGAATCATGAGTATTCGAAATCGTCAAATTGTTAAAAAAAAAACTTGAACTATAATTTTTTCAAAAATTATCTAATTAACATATTCATCACCTATATCGGCATTTTCATCTAGTTAATGAACCTAATAGATCTATGAAGTCTGATTTTACACCAGGACAAGTTTTCTTAGCAAACTGTTTTATTTGTCATTGTCAGTATCCCAAGAGCATTTAATATCCACGAGAGTGGAGACCACATAATGCCATTCTGGCGTTTAGCACAGTGCCCGTCTAATGGTAGGTACAAAGTAACGTTTGTTGAACTGTCCTGAGTGTAACACTCACTGGTCTTTCACCATCATGATTCCCATTTAACCCTTTACTTCCAAACCAAATTTAGCAGTCATTTCAATGCATTGGTTGCAATAATCTAAAGTACTTTCGGATGATAAATTAGGCACATTCAAGATCATGATTACCTAATTTGCCATCCTTTCCTGATTAAATGAGGGAATATGTGTCAGCAGAAGGAAGCTTTTATTTATGTTTTTGCCAGATCTCAAGTGATTTTTATTATTATTTTAATTCAAGTTAGTTAATGTACAGTGTATCATTAGTTTCAGGGGTGGAATTTAGTGATTCATCTGTTGCACGTAACACCCAGTGCTCATTACATCAAGTGCCCTCCTTAATGCCCACCTGTGCTCCAGCAGCCCTGTTTGTTCCCTATAGTCAAGTGTCTCTTATGGTTTTTTTCCCTACAGTCAAGTGTCTCTTATGGTTTGCCTCTCCGTTTTTATCTTATTTTTCCTTCCCTTCCTCTATGTTCATCTGTTTTGTTTCTTAAATTCCACATATGTGTGAAATCATTTGGTATTTGTCTTTCTCTGACTTATTTCCCTTAGCTTAATACCCTCTAGTTCTATCTACATCCTTGCAATTGGCAAGGTTTCATTCTTTTTCATGACTAATATTCCATTGTATCTGTGTACCACTTCCTCTTTATTGATTCATCTGTCGATGGACATCTGGGCTCTTTCCATAGTTTGGCTACTGTGGGCACTGCTGCTATAAATTTTGGGGTGCAGGTGCCCCTTTGGATCACAACATTTGTATCCTTTGGGTAAATACCCAGTAGTGCAATTGCTGGGTCATAGGGTAGCTCTATTTTCAACTTTTTGAGGAACCTCCACACTGTTTTCCAGAGTGGCTGCACCAGTTTGCATTCCCAACAGTGTAAGAAAGTTCCCCTTTCTCTGCATCCTCGCCAACATCTGTTGTTTCCTGACTTATTCATTTTTTTAGCCATTCTGACAGGTGTGAGGTGGTATCTCATTGTAGCTTTGGATTTCCCTGATGATGAGTGATCTTGAACATTTTTTTTTCATGTCTGTTGGCCATTTGTATGTCTTCTTTGGAGAAATGTCTGTTCTTCTCCCCATTTCTTGACTGGACTTTTTGGTTTTTTGGGTGTTGAGTTTGATAAGTTCCTTATCGATTTTGGATACTAGCCCTTTATCAGATATGTCATTTTGCTAATACCTTCTCACATTCTATAGGTTGCTATTAGTTTTGTTGTTTCCTTTGCTATGCAAACGCTTTTTATCTTGACGAAGTCCCAAAAGTTCATTTTTGCTTTTGTTTCCCTTGCCTCTGGAGACGTGTCTAACAAGAAGCTGCTGCGGCCTAAGTCAAAGAAGTCGTTGCCTGTGTTCTCCTCTAGGATTCTGATGGATTCCTGTCCCAGGTTTAGGTCTTTCATCCATTTGACTGTATTTTTGTGTATGGTGTAAGAAAGTGGTCCAGTTTCATTCTTCTGAATGTAGCTGTCCTATTTTCCCAACACCATTTGTTGAAGAGACTGTTTTTTCCCCCCATTGGATATTCTTTCCTGCTTTGTCAAAGATTAGTTGACCACAGAGTTGAGGGTCCATTTCTGGGTACTCTATTCTGTTCCATTGATCTGTGTGTCTGTTTTTGTGCCAGTACCATACTGTCTTCATGACTACAGCTTTGTAATACAGCTGGAAGTCCAGAAGTGTGATGCCTCCAGCTTTGGTTTTCTTTACATTACTTTGGCTATTCGGGGCCTTTCCTAGTTTCATACAAATTTTAGAATTATTTGTTCCAGCTCTGTGAAATATGCTGGTGTTATTTCGATAGGGATTGCACTGAGTGTATAGATTGCTGTAGGTAGTGTAGACATTTTAATAATATTTGTTCTTCAAATCCATTAGCATGGAATGTTTTTCTTTATGTCTTTCTCAATTTCTTTCCTCAGTGTTCTATAGTTTTCAGAGTACAAGGTCTTTTACCTCTTTGGTTAGGTTTATTCTTAGGTATCTTATGGGTTGTGGTGCAATTGAAAATGGATTGATTCCTTCTCTTTCTACTGCTTCATTGTTGGTGTGTATAAATGCAACAGACTTCTGTGTATTGACTTCATATCCTGTGACTTTCTAGCAATTTTTTGGTGGAGTCTTCTGGGTTTTCTACATAGCATATCATGTCGTCTACAAGAGTGAAAGTTCGACTTTTTCTTGGCTGATTTGGATGCCTTTTATTTCTTTTTGTTGTCTGATTGCCAAGGCTAGGACTTCTGACACTGTATTGAACAACAGTGGCGAGAGTGGACATCCCTGTCATGTACCTGGTCTTAGGGGAAAAGCTCTCAGTTTTTCCCCTTTGAGGATGATATTAGCTGTGGGTCTTCTGTATATGGCCTTTATGATGGAGAGGTATGTTCCCTCTATCCCTACTTTGCTGAGGGTTTTTATCAAGAAACGATGCTGTATTTTGTCAAATGCTTTTTCTGTACCTATTGAGTGGATCATATGGTTCTTATCCTTTCTTTTATTAATGTGCTGTATCACACTGGTTGATTTGTGGATGTTGAACCACACCTATGACAATTTTTATGGTATTTCATAAGACAGAAGTCTACCTATATAGACATAATCAGATGTAAATAATGAGCTATTCTCTCTGGTCATAACGGATAGCATAATTTTTTTGAGGTATAATTGACATTAGTTTCAGGTATACAACAATGATTTGTATACACTGCAAACTCACCATTAATAAATCTAGTTACCATCTGTCTCCACATAAAGTTAATACAGTATTATTGACTATATTCCCTATGCTGTAGATTGCATCCCCATGACTTGTTTATCTTATAATTGGAAGATTTTACCTCATGATCCTTTTCACTCTTTTTGCTCCCTCCCCTCACCATCTGGCAACCACTAATCTGTTTTCTGTTTCTATGAGAATGTGTTTTAAGATTCCACATATAAGAAAGGCACCTGGGGGGTTCAGTCGGTTAAGCATCCAACTCTTGATTTCAGCTTAGGTCATGATCTCAGAGTTGGGGGATTGAGCCCAGCTTTGGGCTCCACACTGGGCATGGAGCCTGCTTTAGATTCTCTCTCCCTCTGCCTCTCCCCCCTAAAAAAGGAAGGAGTCCACATATAACTGAAATCATACAGTATTTGTCTTTGGCTTATTTCACTTAGGTGTACCTTGAGGGTATTATACTAAGTTGTAGCAAAGGGCAAGATTTCATTTATTATGACTAAGTAGTATTCCATTATATATATACCATATGTTTGTATATAGTATATGTACATTATATATAGCATTCTGTTATTCACATACATATATTACACATATGTGTGTGTGTATATATATATATATATATATATATATATATATATATATATATATATATATATATATATATATATATATATATATATATATATATATACACAATCACATCTTTATCCATTCATCTATTGATGGACACTTACGTTGTTTCCATATCTTGGCTATTGTAAATAATGCTGCTATGAAACTAGGGGTACATATATCCTTCTGAATTATTTTTATTTTCTTCACATAGATATTCCAGTAGTGGAATTGTTGGATCATATGGTATTTTTATTGTTTTCCATAATGGCCGCACCAATTTACATTCACATCAACTGTGCATGAGGGTCCCCTTTTTTCCACATCCTTATCAACACTTGTTATGCCTTGTCTTTTGATAATCGCTTTTCTGAGAGGTGTGAGGTAATATCTCATTGCGACTTTAATTTGCATTTCCTTGATGATTAGTAATATTGACCATCTCTTCATGAGCCTTTTGGCTATCTGTATGCCCTTTTTTTTTTGAAAAATGTCTATCCAAATCCTCTGCCTACTTTTTTTTTTAAGATTTTTTATTTATTTATTTGACAGAGATAGAGACAACCAGTGAGAGAGGGAACACAAGCAGGGGGAGTGGGAGAGGAAGAAGCAGGCTCCCAGCGGAGGAGCCCGATGTGGGGCTCGATCCCAGAACACCAGGATCACGCCCTGAGCCGAAGGCAGCCGCCTAACCACTGTGCTACCCAGGTGCCCCGTCTGCCTACTTTTAAATCAGATTTTTTTGTTGTTATTGAGCTGTAGGAGTTCTTTATATATTTTTAGATACTAACCTCTTATTAGATATATGATTTGCAAATATCTTTTCCCATTCAGTAGGTTGCCTTTTCAGTTTATTGATGGTTTTCTTTGCTGTGCAGAAGCCTTTTTAATTTGATGTAGTCCCATTTGTTTATTCTTGCTTTTGTTTCCCTTGCCTTTGGAGACAGATCCAAAAGAAATGCCAAGGAGTTTTGTTGCTGTGTTTTCTTCTAGGAGTTTACGCCTTTAATTCATTGAGTACATTTTTATATATGGTGCAAAATAGTGGTCCAATTTTCCCAACACCATTTATTGAAGAGACAGACCTTTCCCCTTTGTATATTCTTGCCTTTATCAAAAATTGACTCCCTCTCTCCATAGAGATGGATAGATTTCTGGGCTCTCTATTCTTCCATTGTTCCACGTGTCTCTTTTGTGTCTGCTTTGATTATAGTATGAAATCAGGGAGTGTGTTACCTTTGGCCTTGTTCTTCTTTCTTAAGATTGTTTCGACTACTTAGGGTCATTTGTAGTTCCATATAAATTTTAGAGTTGTTTTAGTTCTGTCAAAATGCCACTGGAACTTTGATAGGAATTGCATTGAATCTGTAGATTGTTTTGGATAGTAGGGACATTTTAACAATATTCTCCCAATTCATGAGCATAGATATCTTTCCTTTTGTGTCATCTTCAACTTCATTCATCAACGTCTTCTAGTTTTCAGTGTACAGGTTTTTTACCTCCTTGGTTAAGTTTATTCCTAGGTATTTTATTATTTTCTTGATTTCCCTTTAGATAGTTCATTATTAGTACATAGAAATGCAATAGATTTTTGTATCCCAGCATTCACCTCACTCTAGTTCTAGACAATATGCTTGTACATTTTCTCCTGCATTATGAGACAAATTTTGGTACCCTTGATGCCCCTCCTCATTTATCATGAACAACCTTGTCATTTTTCCCCAAGATAAATTTAAATTTCTAATTAAATTGTTTTTTGATTACTTAGTATCCTCTTCTGTTATTTCTTTCAAAGTAGATAGAGCCCCATTTGGGTTACTCTTGGTCTTGTTTCCTGCTACTTACTCCACACACAAAAGGTGACGTATTTGACACATAAATTCAGAAAAATAAAGGAACATTTTCTACTGTTATCTGCCTTTCTTTCTCTTCAGAAGGAGCCATCCATAGGAAGTACTGTCTGCCAGTGCTCCTTCAGGTATACTTTGCTCTTCAATGGGAAGAGGCCCGCCTTATCCAATGTTGCTTGTGTGTGTGTGGGCGAGCATGCCTGGGATTTAGTTAAGAGGTCTATTTTACTCTTACACTAAGCTATATCCTCTACATTTATATTATTTCTCAATTTGTTTAGATTCCATGTAGGAAAAAGGGGTATTTATTAGACTCCCTCAAAGACATCAGTAATATGATCTTTTATTTTCCTAGAGTCTTCCTTTTGGGGGCCTTATCATCTCCTGTTCCAATTTGGACTGGTTACTCTCTAGGCCTATTGCACAGTTTTCATCTTGGAACTTTCTTTTGGGTCTGTCCATTGTGATCTCATTGTTTCTTAGATCCCATTTCTCCCTCATTCTTGGTGTATCCTTTACTTTGGTAGAACACATTCTTAAATAACTTCCTGAAAAATATTCCTAAAATATAAATTTTTTTAGACTTCAAAATTTATTTATTGTATCTTTTTTTAACCAGGAGAATGGAATTTCACATGAGAAATTGTTTTCCATTTTAAAAGTGTTATTCTAGTCTAAAAAATCCAACACCATTCAGATTCCCCAAAGTTACCTATTTTTTTTTACCTGAAACTGCAATACTAACAAACATCCACTCACCCCAAGTAAGTTTGTTCAGGTATTTACCCCATCCTCAGTTTTGTAAGAGTTTAAGTAAGACAATCAGCAGATGGGATATTCTCCTATCTGCCAATTTGGTCCCAGAAATGGTTATGTGACATTAACTACTGCATCAAACTAAAGCAAAGGACATCAAGTATGTTATTGGAAAGGGTCCTAACTCTCCTTCTGAATGTAAATCATAAAATTTGTAGCCTTCATTGCTACTGTTAACTATCTTGTGAACATTAAGGAAACCAGATTTAGGGAGATCCAAACGAAGAAGGGAAGAGCAGACAGAAGTGGGGTCCTTGACTTCAACTGAGCTTCTGATCATACTATTAATTACTGGAGCCTACACTACACCTATATTATATTTTATTAAGAATTTTTATGAATTAACTGCAGGTGGATTTTTATCTTCTTGAAATTGTATGCAAAATACTATATTTATGTATATATTCTCCATTTTTCCTGAGAAATATCTGACTTGCTAGTCCAGTGAATGGACAGCTTTGTGGCTACCAGTTTAAAATAACATCACAAATCTTACTCATTTTGTAAATTAATTTAAAGAAAATAGAATGGAAGAATCCTCAATAATGAAATTAAATTTACTTTGTGTGCCAAGCTGTCACTGTACTGTGTGATGTGTCATGATAAATAATATTCTATGTATTTACTTGAGATTTTAATGAAAAAAAAGAAAATGAAACAGTTTTAATGGAAAATCTTTGCAATTAGTTTCCAAAATAGCTTCCTAAATTGCTCAGTTTCAAGAATATTTTTGGCAAAGTGATGTATTATAGTAAGTACAATAATAGTTCTAAAAAAAACCTTACAATCTTTCACTTTACCATTTAAAATTGCTATTAAGTTAATGTTGGCATAATTTCAAACAAGCCATCTTTAAATAGTTTGCTTTATATATATATACTTTTTCTTATAAACGTGTTTCGTCAGAATGCCATGTTCTTGGGCCTGCAGCTGGTTTCATATTGGAACTGCTCTAGTAAGAGCTCTCTAGTTATTCCCAGAACCAAAGAATTATAATTTTCATAGGAAGAAGTAACTTAATCCATCAATTATCCCCTTTCCTGTGTCTTCAATTTCTTTCCTCCTATCCTGGCATCCTTTCCTCAGTTTAGAAACGTATTTAGAGCTCCACTATTTGAAGAAAATCCTTCTAAACTCCACCTCTTTCTCCATTCGCTGCAATTTCCCTTCTTTGACATATAGGCAAATTGTTTGAAAAGTATTCTCCTGAATGCTGATAATAAGTGAGGAGAGGGGCACCTGGCTGGCTTACTCAGAAAAGCCTATGACTCTGGATCTTGGGGTTGTGAGTTTGAGTTCCATGTTGGGTGTAGAGATTACTAAAAAAATTAACTTTAAATAAGTGGGGAGAGGAAGGTGGTCAGAGGCACAGGATTGTAACCTGGGCTGAGCTTTAAGACCTAAGAGCAGGAGCAGGTGAAAGGGCGGAATATGTCTATATTAAGTGGGTTTTTTTTATTTAAACTCAATTAGCCAACATATAGTACATCATTAGTTTTAACTGTTAAGAGAATGAGGCTCTAGTGTTATATAGACCTGTCTTCAAATTTCAACTTTATCAAATTCCTACTAAGACACTGGAGAAGTGATTTAACCTATATCAGCTCCCATTTCCTTATGTGACAATGAGGGAATAATAGTACCTACCACATAATGTTAGAACCAGAGTTTAGGTTGATCATCTAAGAGCTTAATAAATGTTATTTGCAATTACTACTATTATCAGAAACTGATATTATGAATGTGAAGCTAAATAAAACCTAAAGGACAACATTCCAGGGGAAAACAGATATTGAGGGCCAGTTAATTTGAACAAATGAAGGAAAATAAGCCAATAGGAAAAATGGAGGCAGCAACTAGAAACTAGAACAAACTGCATTTGGTTGACAGAGATGGAGGAAGCTGAAGATACAACAGGACATAGAGACACAATGAAGAAGTACATGTAAAATAGCTGTATAAAGCACCATCATTTATACCCTCCTCCCACAATGGGATCAGTTCAGGGATTAATATTGCTGGTAAAATTTTCTGTTTGGGAGTGAATATGACATGATGGATTACCATGACCCTTTCTTCAATCTATACATTTAATAATGCACTCGGCAATGAAATGGCCATGGTGTTTTCCTGGGTCAAGCATCACTTATCTGATGTTTCTAATTACCAGGAAAGTTAGAGTGTAGGATGGAGCTCTTGGTGTCAAGAAGTAGCATTGATTGGTCATAAAGAATAGTAAAAATGAGAGGAGGAGTGGAGAAAAGTAATTAAGCATTGGATGGAGAAGAACAAAAACTTGTCACTCACACTACACATTCTGGAAGGTGTAGAAATTTACTTAATCTTCCCTAGCATCTATTTGTACATTTCTGTGTGATGGATGCATTCTTCGGAGGGTTTTAAAAGCACTACAAAACCAGGTGAATCATATCTTTTCCTTTGATAGATTCAATACTATGAAGATTATGAATTGGCTTGATTGTGGTTATTTTACAATGTATAGCATTTTCAATTTGTACACTTTATTTTTATTTTTATTTATTTGACAGAGAGAGACAGCCAGCGAAGGAGGGAACACAAGCAGGGGGAGTGGGAGAGGAAGAAGCAGGCCCTTAGAGGAGGATCCTGATGTGGGACTCGATCCCAGAACGCTGGGATCACGCCCTGAGCTGAAGGCAGACGCTCAACGACTGCGCCACCCAGGCGCCCCCAATTTATACACTTTAAATATAAACAATTAGAAGAAATTTATGCTCCAGAGCATAGTTGAAAACAATGATGCAATCCTGGCCTGTAATTAGTGGAGTTTAACCACCAAGCTTGTTTAGGGAAAGAGTAAATGAGGGTCCTATCTGTATCCCTGTCATCAACTAACCAAAGTTATGCCACACAGGGAAGCAACAGCAGAGGCTTAACACTATGTGTGTCTGGGGGAGAGGGAAGGGACAAACCTCTCTAAACTAATGAGCCCATCACTAAACAAATAACAATAAGGTCCCTCAGAATGAGAGACCAATATTTAGAATTGTAACATTGTCTAAAATGTCCAGTTTCCAACAAAACTTATAAGGCATGCAAAGAAATAGTAAAGTATGACCCAGACACTGAAATAAAAGGAGGTAACAAAAACTGTCTGTGGGAGTAATGAGATGTCAAAAAAAACATTTCGATACAGCCATTATAAATATGTTCACAGAACTAAAGATAAACATAATTAAAAAGTAAAGGGAAGTAGATGAGATGTCAAACCAAGAATATCAATAGATATAAATTTTAAGAATACAACCAATGGAAATTTGAGTTGAAAGTGATACTAGCTGAAATAAAAATTCATTAGAGGAGCTCAGCAATAGATTTGAACTGGCATAAAAAAAAGAATTACCAAACATGAAGATAGATCAATAGATCTTATTCAAGCCAAAGGATAGAAAGAAAAAAGAATGAACACAAAGGAACAGACCCTAAGAGAAATGTGGGACATCATTAAACATACCAACATACATATAATGGGAGCACAGGAAGGAGAAAGAGAGTAAAAGGAAAAGAATTGATGGCTGGATAGATCCCAAATTTACTGAGAATAATGTACACACTCAGGAAGCTTAAGGTACTATAAACACGAAGAGACCCACAGGTAGACACATCATAGTAAAAATGCTGACTGTCAAAGACAAGGAGAAAATGGAAAGCAGAAGGTAAATGATATATCTACAAAGGAACCCTGATAAGGTTAACACCTGAATTCTCAGCAGAAACAAGTTAGGCCAGCAGGATAATGTATTTAAAGTGTTCAAAGAAAGAAATCTGCCAACCAAGAATCCTATATCCAACAAAATAATTGATCAGAAATGAAAGCTAATAAAAAAAATATGTTGCTAGCAGACTCACCTTATAAATAATTCCAAAGAAATTTCTTTAGAAATGTAGTTTGAAAACAAATGATTCCAGACAGCAATTTCAATCCATATAAACAAAGTACATGGGTAAATAAAATTATATAAGTACAAAAGAGAATATAAATTCATGTTTTCCTTGATTTTAAAAGCAATTATATAAAATAATATGCATATAGCATCTCTTTGGGCCTGTCACATACATAAATGCAGTGTATGTGTAATATGTTTACCAAACACTACAAAGGAAGTGGATGGGAATGAAGCTGTAATTGGCTAAGGAAATAACAGAGAGTAAAGCAAAAAGTATAATAATGTTATATTTTTGAGGATGTGGAAAAATTAGAGCCCTCACACATTATAGGTGAGAATGTTAAATGGTATAGAAACTTTGGAAAGCAGTCTGGCAATTCTTGAAATGGTTAAACATAGAATTAGCAAATGACCCAACAATTCTGTATGAAAACATATGCAAAAACTTACATACAAGTGTTTATAGAAGCATTCATTATCCATAATGGCCAAAGTTAGAAACAACCCGAATGTCCATCAGCAGACAAATGGATAAACAAAAAGTGGTCTATCCATACAATATATTATTTAACCATAAAAAGGAATGAAGTAATGATATATGCTACTACTTTGATGAACCTTGAAAACATAAGGCTAGGTGAAAGAAGCCAGTCACAAAAGACCAAATATTATATGATTAAATTCATATGGAAATCCACAACAGAAAAATCTATAGAGACAGAAAGGGACTAGGAGGAGGAGTAGATAACTAGTGGTTGATTAGGGCCAGGGCTGATCCCTTTAAGGGTCTTTCAAGATGCTCTCCATTTTATCTATGGACAAGAAACCTAACATCAACCAGAAAGGTTAAGGACTTCCTTAAAATCTGTTAGATATGGTCAAGGCATAATAGTTTTTACAACGTTTAGAGATTATAACGTTTTTATCCTGGTACTAGTTAACTATTTTTTTTAAGACTGTATTTATTTGAGAGAGAGAGAGAGAGAGTGCATGCGTGGAAGAGCATGAGCAGGGGGAGGGGCAGAGGGAGAGGAGAAGCAGGCTCCCCACTGAGCAGGGAGCCCACAGGGCTTGACCCCAGGACCCTGGGATCATGACCTGAGTCAAAGGCAGACACTTAACCGACTGAGCCACCCAGATGCCCTTAACTCTTTATTTATAAGGGCCTTAAAATCTAAGTCATTGCCCATGATTATTATGTGTCAGCCTGGCTGAGCTATGGTGCCCAGATAATTGGTTAACCGTTATTCTGCATGTTTCTGCGAAGGTGTTCTTTGGATGAGATTCACATTTAAATCAATAGACCTTGAGTAAAACAAGACTACCCTCCATAATATGGGTGAGCTTTATCCAATTGGTCGAAGACCATAAGAAAAAAAGACTGAGGTCTCCAAGGGAGGGAATTCTGTCAGCAGAATGCCTTTGGACTTGAATTGTGATTCTTCTCTGGGTGTCCTGCCTGCTGACCTATGCTGCAGATTTTGGACTTTGTTTCATTTTCTCTGGAAAACTTTGACTAATACACTGCCCCAGAGTCAGTAATTAGCAGACCTAAGAACTGGCTATCTTGTTGTTATGACTGTTTTTCTCATTTTACTCTCTAAATTGCCCTCACTGATAAATTTTGAATCTAGTTTCTTTAGTGTATGTCTATGTTGTTACCAAATCACTGTTCTCACCAACTTTCCTCATTCCCAGTTTTGCCTCATTTTTAAAAAATTTATTTCCTATTATTTCCTTATCATTTATTATTATTTCTTTCCTTTCTTTCTTTTCACTTTTGCTTCGTTCTTTAAGATTGGAATTTTGTTTGGTCTTTTCTCCTTTGTTGTGATTCCAAGACTGGGCCTTGGCTCATGCCCCAAACTCAGTACATGGGGACTTTTGACAATAGTTTGATCTCTTCAGTGTTAAGCTGCCCCAAACAATGGGAAATTCCAGTGCCAACTCAATATATAAATATTTATCTGAGTTTGTCAGATTGTCTCCTAGGGCTTAGTTCTTCCTTTATTCAGAGTTCTTTTATTGCTGACTCAGTTTTGCAGGTTAGAACTTCGCTTATAATCTGTAAGTCACTTCTATTCCTAAGAAATTTGAATGTCCAACTTTCCTAATAAATCATTTATATCTGTATCAACAGAGTAGTTACTTCAAGAAGCTCCAAATTTTGTTCTCTCGGTAAGAAAAAAGATTTTGATCTCATACAGGAAGATGGTTTAAAGATAGGCCTGAAGTGAGTCAGTGGTAGGATCAGGAATAGAGCTTCAAATCCTGACTCAATCTTGCCTGATCCCACAAAATCAGTGCATCTTTTCTAAAAACCTTACTGACAGTTAATAAATCTGGAGATATTAAATAGCTCTTATTAAGCAACATTTTGACTCACCGTAAACACATAAGAAACACAGATTGAATTTCTTTTACGATGCTTATCAGATTCAAATCTAAATGGCAAATTTCTAAGTACATTTTGCTTTGAGCTAAGGACAAGATGTTAGCATGACCTGAGATGTTTAATAAGCCCCAAATAGGAACTCATTTGAAAATAGCTCATACTATTGAAACAAAGCTGAATAATTGAGTATAGGAATTTTCCAAGACACTGCAACAGATATCCACTCATAGTACCTGCCTAGTTATCTTTCAGCTCTCACTCTTTTGCCCATGTTTTTGATTTTTTGACAAACTCCAAACCCATTACAAAGGAAGTGTCAGCATTCTTTGCAGTGGACTACTTTTGTTTCCTGAATATGCCATTCTCTCTTAACTCTAGCTCTTTAAAAATTTCTTCTACTTCTTGAAATATTTATCCCCTCCCTGGCTATCTTCTAGTTTCCAGCCATCTTACTTCTGAAAAGCCTCTACTGTAACTGCAGGCTGGGTTGGGTGACCTGTCTTTGTGCTCCCAGAATACCGTTTATCATATGAGCACTTCCCGTATTGAACAGTAATTTCTTGTTTATTAGTCTGTTTTCTCCTTTAGACTGTGAGTGTTTTCAGTGTAAGAATAGTGTCTATTCACCAATTCTATGCCTCATTCATCTTGGTATCCCCAAGTCCTAGTAAATAGTTGTCTATGTATTTGTGTCCTTTCCACACTGAACTCCTCTATCTGATTGCAATAGTAAACATTAACTAAAGAGTAGCTAGAGGATGGATGGATGGATGGACAGATCAACAGATGGATGGAAAGATTAACATAAAGGAAATAGGTCCTGATCTGGGCATTTGACATAGAAATGGTGGAATTATGATACAAGGTAGAGCTCTGATCCAGGAACTCAATAATTTGGACATGTTTCAGGTACAAAGCCATGCAAGTATGGGAGGCCTAGCAACCAGAAGGAAGCAACAAGTCTATGAGCCAGGGCTCCAGTCCTAGGTGTTAGACGTACTTTATACTATCATCCTCCACAAGCCTTTGCTTCATATTTGTCTTCTATATGAAACTCCATTGGAAATCTTTAATCCTAGCAAAAGCTTATACATGTCTTTAAGGAGAGGCACTTTTGACCTTTCCTTCATTTTCCCTATTTCTTTCGGATGGGCCCCTCCTTCCCGTGCCCTCTCATAGTATTGTATCTTCCTGGATTAGAATACTTAGCACATTCTGACTGGTAGGGCCTTAACATGCAGAGGAAAAATAGTCACCATCCCTGACCTGTAGCCATGCAGTCAAGAGAGGACTTGACTACAGAAAGCTGACTACATACAAATCACAGTGTGCCTATGTGTTTGCCTTCTCACTGTGCTGTAAGCTATTTGAGGATGGAGACTCCTTTAGTTCCTCTTTGTATCCTCAGTACCTATCTAGCTCAGAACCCAGCAACAGAGTGTTGTTTAGCCAACATGGATCTGACTTGTAAAGATACCTGGTATTTTAGGTCTTATTCTCAGGCGAGTTAAAAAGCATATGTGAATTGATGTATCATAGCTCTTTAGCAAGTATTTATTGAATATGTGTGCCAAGGACTCAGGTGCTACAGATACAGTAATGAACAAAACGAAGTAACTGTCTTCACGAAGCTGACATTCTAAATGGAGGAGATAGACAATAAATGACTAAACAAATCATACAATTCAGATATTAATAGGTGCTGTGAAGTAAAATAGGCAAGACAAGGAGACAGTGATTGAGGGTTGGGAATATGGGGGGAATGGTGATTATAAGGGAATGCCTTTCTGCAGAGGTGAATAGAATAATTCATGAAGAATAATTCTTGGTGGAGGAATATTCCAGGCAGAAGGAACTGAAAGTTCCCCTAAGGCAGTAACATACTTCGTGTGTTTTGGGAGCAGTTAGAAGGATAGCATGACTGGAATGGGAGGAACAGGGGAAAAAGGGTAAGAAAGGGGTCAAGAGAGACAAAGGTCAGATTATGCAAGGTCTTGTAGGCCATGGTAGAGTTTGAATTTTAAGAGCGATGTGGAGCCATTGACAAGTTTTGGGCATGAGAATTATATGATCTTATTTATGTTTTAGACATTTATTCCAGTTTCTGTGAGGGGAATGAACTCTAGGGGTTCAAGAATGAAAGCAGGGCACCAGCTAGGACACTTTTTTTACAGTAACCTATGAACATGATGTTGTGGGCTTGGGCTATGGTGGTAGAGGTAGACATGTTGGAAAGGGATCTGATTTGTGCTATTTTTGAAACTACAAGCAACATTATGTGCTGTTAGATTACATGCAAGGAAGGAGAGAAAGAGAAGAGTCAAGGATGATACCAGTTTGTGGAGGCCTGAGAAAAGGAGGTCCCACATTTACTAGGGAAGAATCAAGAGCCTGCTTATAGACATTGTAATTTTGAGATGTTTGTTAGACATCCACATGAAAATGTCAAGTAGTTGATTAGAAACATGAATTAGGAGTTCAGGGGAGAGGTTGGAGCTGAAAATATATATTAGGACTCAAGAACATATACACGCCATTTAAGATAATGGGACCCGATGAGACCACCTAGAGAATAAGTACAGAGAAGAAAAGAAGGGGTGCAAGGATAAATCCCCAAGGCCCTTCATGGATTCAGTGTAAAAATTTAAATTATAAAATAGAGAATCTATCACTATTATAATGATAATACTTATTATACTTTATTTTATGCAAAATGACAACAAATAAATATTTGTTGAGTGAATAAATTATCCTATGCCTTCTGTGTGCAGGCGCTATTTTAGATGCTCAGGATGCAGCACTGAAAAAAGAAACATCAAATTGTTTGCCTTTGTGGAATTTTCACTCTAGTAGGGGAAGGAGATAATAAGCAAGATGAATAAGCAAACTATAGTAATTAGGTCACAATAATAGTTGGAAGTGAATTAAAACTGGTCTTTGCACTTCTCTTCCTTCCGTTGGATGCTCTTGCCCCCAAAATCCATACTGGTACCCTCAAGGACTTCCATCTTTGCTTTAATGTCATCTTCTCAGTGAACATCTGGTATTTCTATTTAAAATGCCAAATACTCATGCCACTCTCCATGTCTTGCCTTACCTACTCCTTTGCTGTACTTTTTCTATAGCACTCATCACCATCTTATTTAATATTTTTGTTGTATATTTATATGTCCATTTATTATACTTGGACTATTGCTCCAAAAGATGGAATGACTACTGTATTCTTTTAAACTTCTGGTAAATTTAACCATGGAGACAGAAGATATGCTGTAAAAATCATTGAATTCATTTAAGAGAGTTAAATAATGCAAATAATGTTCTGATAGTTTTTAACTTCAAAGGCAGACTGTAATATAATTCTTAATTAAATGCCTAGGTTGGGTTTCTCATAGCTTATCGATAAATATTGTTCAAATAAATGACCTAAGTAGAGTTGTAAACTTTACTTATTGAATGTACCGTTATGGTACTCTGGTACTCCTTGTGTAGTCAACGTCAACCTATGTTGATGCCTGTGTAATAAAACTTAGAGTATGATATTACAATTTGGAATGCACATGAAGGCTTATAGTTGCACTTCTGTATTCAGGACATAATAATAGTCATAGCTCTGACTACTGGGTACCAAGTTCTTGATCGTGTAAAGGTAAAAAATGATCATCCTGTTTTGATTTATAATGATTTCTAGGTAAACGCTGAGGTAAAACCTGACTACTTCCTTATCGGACTTATGAGGAAAGAAATTTGTTCTTCATTTTAAAATTCCCATCACAAAAATCATACTTGCTTTGGAAATATGTGACTAAATAATTAGAATGCAGTGTGCCAAATATCATGTTAAAGGTATGAAAAAATACTATGAATAAAGACAAAGACCCAGCTTGAAGAGTTTGGAGAAAATTTTATAAAATAAATTATATTTGAGCAAGATGTAGTGTTTTTCCACGTGACCAACTATCATCTCAGGAATTACGTAAAAGTTGTGGGACAATAAACATTTCGGTGGGGCCAAAAAACATTTTCTAGAGGTAGAGAAAGTTTTCACTGGAAACTAAACTAAGATTAGACAGTGAAGAACTGCGGCAAGAAAGTGAAGGAACTTGCAGTTCATGCTAATGCATCTGGATTTTTCTCACAAGTATGTTTAAGGCAACAAAATGTTTTGCTTTAGAAAGAACCTTTCGAATAGTCCTTGGAGGTTAGATGGAAATAGGAGAAATTTACATGCAGGGAGGCAAGTTAGGAGGTCACTACGACAGCGCTAGTGTTGAGAAAATGCAGCAGTGGGTATGGAGACATGGATCAGATTTGAAAGGCATTTCTACAGTACAATGACTTTACGATTTCAGTCCAAGATCATGTTAGATTTTAAAATGAAGATAAAAATACCTATAGACCAGAAACATTACAAACACGCATAATACTAAGTACTCTTGAAATCCTGGCCCTGTGGAGCCACCGGTCGCCAAACAGATCAAGGAAGCTGCAAGTTAAGTGCCCGTAAGGTAAGAGGAAGGACGACATTGAATATGCTGCTGGAAATCTTAGTTTCACGGAATGAAATGAGGGTCCCTGGCAGAGTGAGCTTTCTGCCACCTAAGTGTTTGGTTCCTCCGATGACATGTGTACAAGCTTTATATAAAGTCAAAGAGATCCTCAGGGTCTAAAAAAGGGGCTGAATGTCCCATTGTTTTAGTGATATTATCATCTGCCAACTCCCCATTCTCTCCAGGGGATGGAAGAACCAAGACCCTTGCGCGTTTTCAGAGTGTAGCTGGGGGCAACCACAAAGCTGTGATACAAGGCTGCTCAAACAGAAAAGCTACTGAAGTTGCATCTTGAAAACCAGAATTCCAAAGGGCACGAAGAATGCTAAGAAAGCTGGCCAACACACATAACTGCCTAGCAAATTTACTGTCAATAGGGTGCAAATAGACATAACTGTCTAGCAAATTTACTGTCAATAGGGTGCAAATAGAAGAATCTTACCAAAAAAAAGAAGAGAATGTTTAGAATGTCCAAAGAGATAAAGGGAGGGATGGAAACCATTTTTAAAAAAGCAAAAAATCATGAACAGCAAGGAGAAATAAGAATAGAGTAGGACCAAATCCTTAGCAAACAGTCATCTTAATTTTAAAAAAAATGATCGACAGGACAAACTTAATCAAAAGGAGGTGTAGCTAAAAGGAAAGGAAAATCTCCTGTATGGTCTCCATAGCAGATTTCAGATGGCAAAAGAAAGACTCAAATCCGCTGCTGCCAGACCTGTCATACACAAAATATGAAACGACGCTGATGATAATTTGAATCCATAAAAAGAAATGAAGAGTAGCAGGAGTAATAAATATGTGCAGTAGTCTAAGATTACCTCAAATGAAAAGAGAATACAGGGGAAAGAGCAAGTTTGGGTAGATCTGAGTGACGTTGAATTCAGTTTGGGCATGCGGAACTTGATGTTTGAGATGCCTACAGGCCATCCCAGCAGAGATGTTCAGTAAGCCAATACTGAATACCATAGGGGCAGCCAAAGAAGCCACAAAAACATCGACTAGTGCCAAGAAATCCAGAGGCTAAAAAAAGGAGAAAAACTTACTCTTGCAAAAATCATGGACAATCCACACAGCATACGTTGCATGAAAA
This sequence comes from Ursus maritimus, assembly GCF_017311325.1. NCBI lineage: Eukaryota > Metazoa > Chordata > Mammalia > Carnivora > Ursidae > Ursus > Ursus maritimus. Next base: position 17,587,774 of record NW_024423319.1, on the reverse strand, counting down.
TGCAGAAATCATAGCCTGACTGGAAATGGTTTGGAATCTTCAGTTTGAAAAGTCCAACAGAAATCTATAAAGCAAGGACTGGCTTAGATAGGAAAAAAAAAGAGGTCTTTCCCACTAAAATCTACATATTAATCTAATATCAGAACCAGAGACATTCTGAAAGCAGGCCATCTTTGTAGATAAAGAAACACAAAGTACTACTTTGCACTGGAGGCTTTGGTTATGAAGACGTTTTATACACTAAGAATTTTAAAGGGTTCAGCAAAGGTTTAGATCCGTTCACTGATGTCAGATGTAAAATAGCCGGATAAGGAGACCCAAACTTGGTTCCCAAGCTTATGAGGGCAACTTGCATTTTCTTCACAGACCAAATCTTTTTGCTGTCCGGATAGTCAGGTGGACAACTGAGCAAGCCTAATACAGCAGGCCTTACACTTCATGACTTCCTGAAGCTGGAAATTGGCCGCAAGTGCTGAATACAGATGGAATTGGGCATTCATTCTAAACTCCTAGGTCAAGCATAAATTATTAAAATAGATCTACAGGGGAAATGTGATCAGAGTTGTTAATCACCTGAGTTTGTGAGTAGATTTTTATGACATTCTTTAGTTACCCACTTAATGAATATTAAATATTTTGAGTATATTTTTGCACAGAAATAGACACCACATTATATCACACTGTCTGGTTTGGGAACAAAGCTAATCAAATACAGATTAAAATACAACAGTTAGAATGGTAGAGTTGGAAATCCTTCAGGGACAGGGAAAAAGGAAGTCCCCATCAGCTGAGCACTGTGCTAGGTACTTCACAGACACTACGTCCTGTAATTTTCACAGTACAACCCTAGTGGTTAGGCCATTTTACAGACAAGGAATCTGAGGCTCAGACATTTTAAGTAACTTGTCTAAAGTCACAAAGTAAATGATGAAACCCGGATATAATACCTGCTCTTTATCTGACTTCAAATCCCACACTCTGTCCATTAATAATGGCGTTCTTACCATCGCCTCAAAAGATAGCCCCTTCCACAATTCCCTTACCCACCCCCCCAATCTTTCTTAGTTGTGCCCGAAAATCAACTCCTTTTATTTTCAAACCGTTCTTCCACGTGGAAGTACATCTAGTTTATAAAGACCATCATCAGATTATCTATGAGTCTTATCCGGGCCGAATGCCCCAGGTACCTGTATAGTTCCTCGCTCAACAGGGCGCAGGCCTCTGACATTGCAATGGTCTCTGCATGCACTCTGGTTGGCCAATGGCCAGTTTCATGGAATAAAGTGGTAACTCCGCTAGCCTTGGCCTTCACAAGAGCACCTGTGTTCCTGAGCTCTATTGGCTGTGTAGGACTCAACATCACCCTGTAGGAATAAACTCTTTGAAAGAATGACAGGATAGACAGGGCCACTGAGGCTTCGCTTAAATTTTTACATGGCTACATTTCGAAAGAGCGAGGATTATGAAAATCTAACTACTTTGTGATACAGTGCTAAGTCTTTTGGCTCAGAGCCAAAACATTCAGAGAGAATGGGTCAGCGAGGGATTTTAGAAGCGGCTTTTCAGGTTTCACGAGTCCATCGAATGGTCACATTCTTAATGGAAAAGGACCAGCATTCAGAGTGCAGAGCAGAACTCCTTTATCTTCCCTGTCAGGGCACCACTAGTATCTAATAGGGTATTATGGCATATTCTGACAGAACTCGAACCATAAAAAATACAAATTGGACTTTTCTTGGCTAATTTGTCAGCGAAGGGGGACTGTAAGAGAGGGAATAAAAACATGTAACAGTGGGCACGTAAACTCGAAGAAATATCAGTGACCTATATGTAAAGAACATTTAGCAAAATTAGGACATGTGCAACAATATATTAATATGATAGGACTTAATTTTAGTGCTTCAGGAAGAATGCTTAAGTAAGTTAAGGTGATGTTTCCTGAAGGATGAAGCACAGAAAAATTTAACTCAATGTCACCCATAGAAATACAGATTTGGCCCAAAGGCATAACAGTTTCCTCCACTGTCAAGTGTTACTAATCGTGAATGTCCAACATTTCAGTGGATTTTCTATGGGCCCTTTGTTAACCGGTACAAATTCTGCAGGACTGCTCTTTCAGCAATATATTCAAATGCACTCTTTGAAATAACAGAGATTCTCGCTCTGACTCCTTTTATGTGCGCGTCACACATACGATACAGGTTTACATACATGCTTAGACACACACACACACGAAACCCTTGGATGTTTAAAAAACTGATTCCTACCCAATCTCCTAATTATCATTACAAAACTCTTACAAAATACTTAGAAACCCTCATGATGGGTTTCATCTATGCAAAGTTAGGAAAGTACTCAGCAACCTCCGCCTTCACATTAAGGTGTCCCTGAAGAGGCTGCAGGCTTGTTGATTACATTGCGTGGATTTTACAATGTTCAGTGAAGAATATTTTTGCAGGAATGTGCAAACAGATTATTAAAAAAAAGAACTAGTATTAAGCTACAGTCATTGAGAGGGAATATTATTAGAGTAAGGATGACTAGTTAAAAATGAACAGAATAAGAAGTTTAGAAATCTGAGAGACTGTGGACTCTGGGAAACAAACTGAGGGCTTCAGAGGGGAGGCGGGTGGGGGAATGGGATAGGCCGGTGATGGGTAATAAGGAGGGCACATACTGCATGGTGCGCTGGGTGTTATATGCAAATAATGAACCATGGAACACGACATCAAAAACTAAGGATATACTGCATGGTGACTAACATAACATAATAAAAATTATTATTAAAAAAAAGAAATAAACCTACACATATATGTTCAATTGATTTTCAACCAAGGTGCCATTTTCCATAAATGGTGCTGGAACACTTGGAGATCCACATGAAAAAAAGGAACCTTGATCCTTACCTCATGATATACAGAAAACTCAACTTGAAATGGATTAAACACCTAAGCATAAAATCAAAAAATACAAAATTCTATCTTGGAGTGGAGGGTAATTTATTTAATATGAAACAAAAGCAAAATATTGAGATCTAATAATATACACGTAAAAAAGACTATATAATTCAATAATAAGTAGACAAAGGTAAAAATAAAAAAGGTAACTATTTAAGCAGATACTTTATAAAAGAGGGTATATGAATGGCCACTAGGCATATGAAAAGATATTCATTTGTTGTTAGAGAAATGTATTAAAAACCATGATGGGATACCATTACACACCCACTAGAATGGCTAAAATAAAAACACTAAAAACTGCTAGATATTAGAATGACAAGAATTCTCATACATTGTTGGTAGGAGCATAAAATAGTATAATCACTTTTTATAAAAGTCTGGCATTTTCTTTAAAGATGATACATACTTCCCTGTGAACCAGCAATTTCACTCCTAAGTATTTATCCAAGAGACATGAAACTTATATCCACACAGAGCCTTGTAAATAAATGTTCATGTCAGCTTTATTCATAATAGTTTATAAATGGAAACAACTCAGGAACCATCAATTAGGCGAATAAGAAACTGACTTGCAGTGTATGCAAACACTGACAGACGGTAATAGAAAAAGAAAGAACTACTGATACGACAATATAAATGAGTCCTAAAAATGTTATGCTAAGTACAGAAAGTCAGTCATGGAATATGACATACAGTATGACTCTATATGAAATTCTAAAAGGCAAAATTAATCTGTAGCAAATCTCTGGTTGCCTGGGCCATGGGTCAGGAGATGGAATTGACCACAAAGGCTCAGGAGGGAACTTTTTAGGCTGATGGAGATATTCTATATCTTGATAGTGGTGGTAATTATGCAGGTGTATTTGACAAATTTCATCGTAGTATACACTTAAAATAGGTCTACTGTATGTTATATAAATTATACCTCAAGGAAATTGATAAAAACATTTGTACACTACTGTCTATTTAAATCCTAAGATTTAAAACTGCTTTGTTTACAGGCATTTTAAAATAAAATAGTACCTTCTATTGCCTATGATTTCTTGTGCATTCTATTTTCCAATTTGACATTTTCTCAATTTGCCTGAAATTATATGTATATATATACACGTATATATGTATGTATATGTATACGTATGTATATATGTGTATATATGTATATATTTGTGTATATGTACATATACATACATATGTACGTATATACGTATATGTATATATGTGTCTATATGTATAAATATATGTGTATATATATATATTTGAGATAATTTGAGAACAAATGGTGTAAACACAGACTAATACATATATATTTTGTATCTATATAGTATATACATCCTAATACACACAAACACACACACATATATAGTATTAGGGAATTAAGGAAATTAATGTTGAATGTGAGATATACACTAATCCTAGTCTGGAGGTTAATGAGAGGTACTGTCAGCTAGGAGTACTTACGGTTATCTACTTGTAGCTCTATTGAAGCAGAAATTTCACTGTTTGGGAAGTCAAAAGAGTGAGAAGTAGTATTGATTTACTTGCTTCAAAATTATGTAACACTTTATAGCATAGACTTCTTCAAAGTCTGTTCACAGACCCTCACAACAGCCTTGGCAGGAATTCTAATTTTCCTACTTTATTCATAAGGAAACCAACACTCAGAGAGGTGAAGTTTCCAAGATCTCATAGTCAGAGTTTCTGACTGCATTCAAGTGTTTTCCCTCTGTAAACCCTACCTCTTTTCTCTGGCCCATCTTACTTATTTTTGACAAAAAGGAAACCCAATGATAGGAACAGAATGAAAAATGCTTACATACATATTTATATCTATGTCTATGTCATCTATATATGTATCTATGCATTCCCAAAATTAAGATGAGTAGGGTAAGCACAGGAGCAAAGATGTATAGAAAAATCTAGAGTACATTAAATGCTGGAGGACATATAGCCATTCAAATACAGTTGATTAAAACTGCGAATATCAGAGAATCTAAGTCAGGGAGGCATGTGGAAATAAGCCATGGGATTTGTTTGTGAGGAAGGAGGAAATGCGCTTTTGACCGGCACTGGGCATTAAATTGAAGTTTGGGCCAAATTAAGCAGATTACGATGAAGCACATATACTTGAGGAAGTACAGTATAGTGCTTAAAAGTCTCCATTTTGGAATCAGACTGAGTTCAAACCAAGAAAATTTCAACTATGATTCTTTTTCAACAACTTACCAGCTGTGAGGCCCTGGGCAGATTGCTTAACCTCTCTGACCTCATTTGTAAAATACAAAATGCAATGGTCCCTCATAAGATTGTTTGGAGGATTAGATAAAATAATGATAATTTTTCATAAATATCAGCTATTATTAATTATTAATCAATAACTATCCTCTTGGTATCCCACTCCCATATATTACAACACCTTGCATATATTAGGTGTTAAGAAAAATTTGTGGAACTTTAAAAAATATCTTTCAATATCAAAAGATCATCATTAGAAGGAGGACAGGTAGAAGATCTGCTATTCATAAAGTGCCATTTTCCCCCCAAATTCCCACTATTTTGTGCTTCTGGGTAAGGCATCTGTCATCTACTACTGTCTAAATGCATGCCCACTCACCCCACAGTGCTTTCCATAGTCAAAGAAGATCCAGACACATCTTCTGAAACAGACACAGGGCATAGTGCCAGACAATCAACTTTTCTCCATTTCTAGCATCTTACCACACCTCAAAAGACCACCAACTGTGTGAATGCCATACTTAACCTTTTCAACATAATAGTGTCTTAAATATTTTAAGAAGTATGCAATATTCAAGACATACAAAAAAGAATGAAGAGTAAACAGCATGGAGAAACGACCCAGTTACTGCAACAAGTCAATAGCATGAAAAGATAAGTGGCGGGGAGGAATGCCCAGATTAAAAGAGGCTAGAGATCTAACAACTAAATATCATGTGGGGATCTTAATGTGAATCCTGATTTGAACAAATTAACTGTCAAAAGGGATTTTTGAGACAATTAGGGGAAGGATTTTAAGTCTTTGGTATACATGACACTAAGGTTAATAGTAGTGATGGCATTGTTATGTCTTTTAAAAGCTCATATTTTTAGATATGTATACTACAGTACGCAGAAATGACATATTGTTTGGAATTGGCTTTAAATTACATTTTAGAAACGAAGAACAAAGATATGGCAACATTTTGAGCTTTGTTGAGTACACAAGATGAGTGTACAGGGTTTCATTTTACCAGCCCCTCTACTTTTGTGCGTATTTGAAAATAACATCTAATAGCACATTTGAAGATATAAAGCTATGAATACAACAAATACCTACATATCCAAACTCCATTTATGAAATACAAGCCAATTTAAATTCCCTGCACCAATTACCTCCACCCCTACAGAAATGACCACTATACTCATTTTTGTGTTTATTACAGTCTTGTTACTGTTTATCCATTTACCACATATTTATTTATTCCTAAGCAATATATCACATTCTTTCATACATTTTTAAACTTCATAAAAACAGTATCCAATTGTATGTGTTTTCAACTTGCCTTTTTTGGGTCAATATGACGTATGTCTGATTCATTCATATAGCTCCAAAATAGTCTTCCAAAAATATCTTCCATTTTTTTTCTGAGCTGACCAAAGTTTATATCAACATTGTATGCCTTGTGTGTATCACTACTGGAGTTCCTGCTGCCTTACCCTTATTGGTAAGAAGTTGTGGAATTTCATCGAGCCATAATGTTCTCTGAACGAGGAGTTCTGTGTAAAGTAATCCTGTCATTAAAGGTTAACAGAATTCTGTCTCCTTCCAAATCTATTTGTCTTTTAAAAAATTTTTCTAGAATATATTAGTTAAGTTTCAACTGTTAGCAACTACATTTTTACTACCTCAGCAAATAAGTAAAATAAAGCATAGTGACCGCATAATAATTTTGTTGTTATTGCAAGACTTGACATCTTTTGGCTAAATCTAAAGATCTTGTAGTATCCGCCTCACTTCACTGTGAGCATAATAATGACACATGGTGAATACCCACAGTAGGGGAATGCAATCCACTCATAATTACTTATCTTGGATGTTCTTCGAAAAGGGCTCCAAAATACGCATTGTTGTGAGCGGTCTCATTCAAAATTTCTCTGCCCACTGCCTTAAAAGGAAATAATCACGACGTGCAGAACTTCCAGAAAGGTAAGAGATTATTATAAAATAATGCCTTAGGTCTATTCCCAAATAGTTTGGGTCACATAAATGCTTACAGGTATTCAATAAGTACTTATAATTTTTTAAAAAATTGGTTGGAAATGCAATAAGGACAAAGTCTGTTGAACACATCAATTGGTTATCATTGTAAGCACTTTCTCAAGGAGAAAAGAAAATAAAAGGTGTCTGACTGTATCTGCGTATCTAGTAGCTCAGTGCATAACTGACCTCAGGACAGTAAAGGGAAACAAAGGAGAAGCCTCGTCTGTGCTCCTGCTCTGAGGCTCAGTGACAGACCTGCACTAGAAATTTGTTTCTCCTTGGCGTACTGCAGAAGGGGATGGGGGTTTCTTCCCCCCTTTTTAACTTACACAATGACAATGAAGGGATCTATTCCTGCTTTCCTCCTCCCAGAGCCTGGACCCAACTGCATTTAGATATATTATTCTTTTTTTATATAATAATATTTTTTATTATATTATGTTAGTCACCATACAGTACATCCCTGGTTTTTGATGTAAAGTTCGATGATTCATTAGTTGCGTATAACACCCAGTGCACCATGCAATACGTGCCCTCCTTACTACCCATCACCGGTCTATCCCATTCCCCCACCCCCCTCCCCTCTGAGGGCCTCAGTTCCTTTCTCAGAGTCCATAGTCTCTCATGCTTATTCTCTCTTTTGTACAAAGCCAGAAACCCAACATAATCCTTCGGCCTTGTTACATTTGTAATGATGAAACTTTCTTTACCTGACTGACAGTAATTTAATTGTTGATGTCCTTGGCCTTTTATTAATCTCTACTGTGGTCAGAAAAGACAAGCTAATGAAGTATTACTTTCGGCCCCTAATCAGAGATTTACTTTTATTGTAGTCAGTCTGCCATATGAAAAAGACAATTTCAAAGCCCTCGATTCAGTCTATTAGAAATTTTCCCATTAGACATAACCTAGAAGTACATTTTTTAAAAAAGATTTTATTTATTTATTCGACAGAGATAGAGACAGCCAGCGAGAGAGGGAACACGAGCAGGGGGAGTGGGAGAGGAAGAAGCAGGCTCCCAGCGGAGGAACCTGATGTGGGGCTCGATCCCAGAACGCCGGGATCACGCCCTGAGCTGAAGGCAGACGCTTAACCGCTGAGCCACCCAGGCACCCCGAGAGGTACATTTTGAAGTGCACTTACAAATAATAAAAAAATAAAGTATGCTTGGATTTCATGGAGCCAATTTTCTGCAGAACTGAGGTTCTATACATTCTATGTTGTTAACAACTTTCTTCAAGACATATTATTATAATCTAATCTGTTATTGTGTAAAAAGGCTTATGTTTCTCTCACACCCCAACATGGTGCATTTAAATGACTCACTTTTGTGTTTGCTCACACACATGCAAGGAGGAACAGGAAACAGAGGGACAAATGCCTTTCTGTTTGATCAGCCGTAAACAAGTACTGGGATACTGGTGGCAGTAGGGAGGATACATGATGGGTTCACTGTACTGGAGTCCAGGGTAGTCTCAGAATGTGAACACCCAGCAAAGGGGCAATCAGTATGGTTTGAAAGTCTCAGGAAATGGCTGCATACCCACACTTGAATAAGGAATAAAATGGTAAAGATGGTAAGTTTAAATGGGTTTCTTGGACAAAGATCACCATTTTACTTCCTGGTGTCTAGAAACAAGCTATCCAAACTTTAAGCTGTATTACGTCATATTTTTGGTTTAAGATTTTAACGTAGCTTTGTGACTAAAAGGTTTTTCCTCATAATTCCCTAAAATACTCAGAAATGGGAACATGTTTCTAGATAAATATTATGAAATTAATTACTTGGGAGAATTCCCCCTAATTAGCATGCATTAGTAGGGCTACAGGAAATGATGTAGATTCCATGATAATGATATCACATCCAAGAACTGGGGACAAGATTTAGGGGAACTTCTAGACATTCTCTATGAAAAGCAGCAATCCACAGTAGTCTTTCTTCCAATAAATGGGACTTCTTAAAGTATTTAACAGTAATGTGTCTTCTACCGTGGATCTAGGCAAAATGGTTCAACATCTTTAAAAGACAGCATTGGGCAACAGGATCTCTGTAGTCGTTCCAGCTCTTTCATTCTGCAAGCTGAGGACACATGGACATTTCTTTATAGTGGATTTAGAGTACCAGAGACCATTACAAATGTGATTGTGGACAAGTTATTGTTATAACTTCTAAAAACTGTATTTGTATATGTGAATGTGTGTATGTATATCACAACGTAATTTCTTGAGGAGAATATAATTATTTACCTCCTAAAACAAATTATGTACATCTGATGGTAATGAAAGCCCCAAGTATAAGGCTATTGGTGAAGATCTGTGCAAGCAGGTGCCTTCAGGTGTCTGCCTGCTGGATCTCATTTGAAATCACTGCAAAATAAACAGCTTTTCCCTAAGGTCAAAGTTAACTTTCACTGAGAGGTTGGTGAAAATTTCCCTCCAAGGCGGCCTACCTATTTACTTAAAGTTTTGAATGGAAGTGCATTTAATACACTCAACTTGCAATCAGAAGACATGGCTGTTAGCCTTAGCTTTGCAACTTCTAAGCTGTATGACCTTTGAACAGTAGTTCAAGACCTTTAAAAATTCATTGAGTCGAACCCATTTGTTTTATAGTGGTTAAAAATAAAAATAATGGTGGCAATCTAACCACACATAATTAAAAGAAGGAAACAGTTTTAAATCAATAACTACCCAAATGATGCTGGGATCACTTTAATTAAGGCTATTCTAATTGCCAATTCTCTACTACTGCTTATGGACAAGCTCCTGGAAGAAGTGTCCATAAATCATGTCTCCACTTCATTACCTCCCATTTCTCCTTAACTCACTCTAGTTTCTCTTCTGTTCCCGCCACTCCATCACTAGGGATTTCTCTAAGCTTTACCAATGACTTCTTGTCGCACAGTCAGGTAGATACTATTGAGATCTCTTATGAGTTAATCTCTCAAGAGCACTGGTTGAAGTTTTTAACCCCTCCTTGTTGAATCTCACTTCTCTTAGCTTTTGGTACTCTGGTTTTCCTCTTAGCTTTCTGACTTTTCCTTTTTGGGCTCTTAGGTGGGTTTTTTTATTATTAATGTTTAATATTAATGTTAGATTAATAATGTGATGATTAATATTGGGTGCCTTGAGCACCCCTTTTAACTAAAACTTCAATTACTCACCTATATGTTGAGGACTTACATTAATATTTTCAGTCCAGACTTCTTCTCTGACCTCCATAGATGTGACAGTTTGCTGGAAATCTCCATTTTGTTACCTTGCCAGCACATCAGAGTACCCTTCTTTACGTTGCCCTCATAACACTTATCACAATGTCAGTTATGTGTTTGTGTTACTGTTGGGCCAGTATAAGTCTGGTCCATTATATGGACAACGTTTGGGAGCAAGAAATGGCTCTGTTTTGTTCAGCACCAAGTATGCAGTAAATTTAGGTACATACACAAATATCAACTCACTGCATTTCAGGTATGCAGTCTTTTTCTGGCCCTCAAATACTTTCTCTCACTCTCAGGGCTTTTACTTGCTCTTGCCTCTACCTCAGATGCTTTTTATTCCTATTTGCTCATGGCCAGCTTCTGCTAGTCCTTCAGGTCTCTGCTCAAATGTCATTTCCTCAAGAAGCTTTTCCTGATGGTCTGACCTAAAGCTTTCCTGATGGTCTTCTACTCTTACCCTGGTCATGGCACTTTGCAGCATGGCAGGATCTTCTGAACTGACTTCCGTATTTATTTATTCACTGATTAATAGACTGTCAGGCTCCTGAGAGTAGGGAGCTGGTCTGTATTGTTCACCAGGGCAGCCCTTGTGCCTCACACATAGTAGTAACTAAAAAATACTTATTAAATGAATTTTCCAAAAAGCAGAAAAAGGTTCTCACTGAGTTATAAAAGCATTATATAAAAGAGTAAGTGATTACGTGCTATTGGGGATATAAGAAGACTTTTTAGAGGAGGAAACATTTGAATTGCAACCTCTATGATAAATAGGTAACTGTCAGAGCACGGGTGTGGGAGTATAGAATTCCAGGCTACAGGAAGAGCTGAAGCTCAGGCCCAAATCAGAAGAATTGAGGCTTTTTTCTCCACCCAAACAGGTCAATGACTAAAAGAAAAATAAAGCTGAAAAGATACATTGGTATTATGTTGTAGGAGGCTTTGCATTAGAGTACGTGCACGAACGAGCGTTAAAAAGGAAGAGAAAAAATTGCAAACTGATCAAATCTGTGTTTTAAGAAGGTAAGTCAAAAAGAAGCGTAAAGAATGATGGCATAAAGAGAGACCGAAAGTAGATAGGGGGTTAGTGCAACACGCCAGGAGAGGACATCTGAATTTGACAAACGGCTTTGAAGAAAGAAAAGCAGCACAGATCAAAAGACCCAGAAGAATGTGTTTGCTAACTGCAAGAGTATGTAGAATGGAGGCCGAAAAGTTTATAATCTCCTTTGATAGTAACATTATTTATGGTGCTAAGGAGCTTAATCATTGGAAAAAAATTTAGGGTAGCTGCGAAGATGAATTATAGTTTGAAGACAAATTTTGGTGATTTCTGGATACATGAATAAAAAGTGTAGCTGGTAGTTAAGTACTTGAGTCTGGGATTCAGGAGAATGAGTAGGGCTACAACTGAATTATTTGGGAATCATCACACCTATGGTGCTTAAAACACAACAATGGATAAAATATATAGCTATCAACTGAATATTGGTAGAAGTTTAGGTAAAGAGAAACTAGGAAAGAAAAAGCTCTGCGAGAGAGTATATCAGCAAAGAAAGAAAAGAGCAAAACTGAAATATATGGCTTGTGTTTCAATGAAGGCCTTTTACTATGCTTAGATTATATAAGGCATGTCATATGGTGCGGGCAGCTTTAAGTGATCAAATTATTCCTATTTAATTGTGAGAGCTGATGAATTTTTAATGTCAGATATACAGGTTGTTAATTCTGCCAAAAATGCAGAACATTGGATGCTTCCACTGGAACTTTGATGGCATATCACTCGTAGTGTTTTGTGTGCTAATCCCTATTTAATGCAGCCTTTTGAAAGACAACAATACATGGAAATTTAGAACATTTCCTTATAATGTGTAATATATAAAATAAAATGATCAGAATGGTGATTTTTGAATCTTTATAATGAGAAATTTTTGTTTGTACATTTTGCATCTGTCCTCAAATTCTAAAAGTGAATATTGTGTGTGGTTGTGTGTGCGTGTGTGTGTTCCTTGGAATGTTAATTTAGGAAAAATCAAGGATACAAGGATACTCAGTACAGTTTTCTAAGGCTGACACTGCAGATAAATTGCCTATTTGGGTTATAGTGATATTTAATCCTAGGGGAGCAGAGGACACAGATTCAGATGCGTTCTGTTGTGATGGTATCTTTAGTTGTGAATTCTTCCATTTGGAATTCATAATTACAATGTCCCCATACTTGAGGTTATTCTCAGCATTCAACCCCCTGATAAATCTGTCTACACAAAACGGCAGCTGGTCCACTGGCAATTGAACTGCTTTTGGTGACATAATTTCATGATATTTTTTAGATTCTCTGAAAGAGAGCAGCTGCCCAGAGCTTCAGAAGCATTGTGCACGGGGAACTTTGCTTACATTTTCTCTAGGGACAAGGAGGCTCTGTAGGGTGACTATTGGTGAGAACTGTCAGGTAAATAACTGTCTCGTGGAAAATGCTCTTTGGCTGGTTTTGGTCCCTATGCTCAGAATTACAAGCATTTTAGTGAGAAAAAAAATTTGGTAATGAGGTGATCAGTTTAGAGCAAGAAAGAAAAATCAGGTTTATCCAAAGTCTTTCTAAATTTAATCCTCAAATGAGACTATGGTAGAAAAAGAAACAAATAATAAAACAGATTGAAGAATACAGGTGGTTTGAAGGCAGAAGCTAATACTCCAAATGGAATTAATTCTCTTAGCATACTTTTAGGGTAGATTTTATGAAAATCTATTTGTTTTGCACAGAGGGGAAACAATTTGCATCTGACCTTGGAATGGAAAAAGCCTCTGCTGATTTTAGGACAGGAAGAATTGAATGTGAACCACAGAATTTTACTCTAACCCATGCTATTTTGAACATCTTGTAAACGATTCGGGCCGCAGTTTGTCTGACCCAAGGGGATAGCTTGCTTTCAAACCCCCCTGGCAAATCCTGCCTTACTGGGAATAAACAAGAGATGGATGGATACATTCTCTACCGCCAGTCTTTTCTGTGAGAGAAACAATTTTGTACTGACCTTACCCTAGGAGATCAAAGTGACTGAAAGAAATACAGAGATCTTTTGTGGCGATGAAACAGTCCTGTATTTTAATGGTGGTAGTGGTGACACAAATCTAAACATGTGATAAAATGGCATAGAACTATGCATAGACATTGTACCCCTGCCCATTTCCGAGTTATAGTTTCCCCATGTAACCAGTGGAGTATCCGTGGCATCTCTGTACTATCACAGCAACTTCCTGTGAATCTATAACTCTTTAAAAACAAAGTTAAAAACGTAGAAACAACAAATGGAAGAAATATCTAAAACTCTTCCCACCACATTTCAAATGACTGGCTCTTTCTTATGCATTAGAGCTCGTCTTACCACATCCACGGAGAACACTTGACTAATGCCTGTACCTCAAGTAGCTTCCTTTGACAAATCTGATAAAGGGTTAGTATCCAAAATATATAAAGAAGTGCTGTAGAGGAAGGTAAGATGGCAAAGTAGTAGGAGAACCCTAGGCTTACATCATCCTTTGAACACAGCTATATAAATATCAAATCATTCTGAATACCCAAGATATCAATCTGAGGACTGCAGAACAAATTGGAAAGCTAGAGGGAGAGGGGAGGCCATACTGTGGAAGGCAGGAGGTGCAGAGATATGTTTTGGGGGAGAAACGGATTGCAGGTGCTGTGGAACGGAGGGAGCCCTGGTGCCAGAGAGAGGCGAGAAAGAGAGAGAGAGGAGCACCCAGGGGATCACACAAGGAAAACAGTTCCCCAAAGCCATTGACTGGGAAAATGACAGGGGCTGATTTTCATGAGTTTTTGCAATAGTGGGGCTCAAAGACCGGAATTTTAGAGGTCCGCCAGAATGGCTAGTATAAGCCCTGAGGGCACTGCAGTACTCCTGTAGAGAAGGTAGGCAGCTAACTCCGGGGCAGACAGCATCATCTGAGGATCCCCTGAGCTGCACTGGGACAGACGGTTCCTTCGTCTTGGAATGTATCTGAGAAAGGTGGCACTGCCTCTCCAGGGAGAAGGGAGCCAGCAGGTGTCATTTCCCTCCCCCACTACTCCGCATAGGTGCAGAGACACCTGCTGAGGGCAGCTAACCTGGACACAGGCTTGTCTGTGTGCTCTGCTCCAAACCCCATGCTCCTGCGTTCTGGTGCAACTGCCCTCCTGGGTAAAACGTGCTTCAATCCCAGCATGGTGAGACACTCCCCCAGAAGACCACTGAAGGTCCCCACAATACCAGGTCCCTAAAGTGTGGAGTTTTGAAACTTAGCTGACCTAGCTGGGATAGAGCCCAAAGTGAACTTCACTGCTCCAGGCAGTCAAGCACCCCAGACACAGACAGTGTGAAAGCAGCAATCTGAAAAACACCTAGAACACGCAAAGGGAAATGATTCTTCTGGGAGGGCTTCCTTGACAGCAGCAAGCCCAAACTGCACTCTCTGAGGACAAGGGAGCTGGCTAGCACCATTTCCCTCCCCTGCCCATCAGCATAAACTTCAGTAAATGGCACAGCTCCAACACTGGCTGCCTAAACTGCTTACACTAGGCCCCACCCCCCTTAGAACAATTGCAGCAGGTCCCTCCCCAGAAACAGCAGCACAGATCTCAGCATTCACCATGTCTACTGACCATAAAGTTCTGCAAAACTTCAGCTCTAGTGGAAACAGCATCAGGTCTCTTTTAACAAGCAGACCAGAGCACACCTAGTTAAAACTCACCAAACTCTGGCCACGGTCCAAACACTCCCCATTGCAGGCAAGGGGAAACTCTGCAGAGGACTGACCTGAGGGAGAGAGCAGCCATGACACGGCAGTGGAGTACACACAGCACACACCAGAGACACTTCTTGAAGCGCCAGGCCCTGGACATTATATGACCTCTTCTTCATAAAGCCGTTCCTCTCAGGAGCAGGAAACATAACAGGCTTTCCTAATGCAGAGAAGAAAACAGACACTTAGACAAAATACCAAGATAGAGGAATTCATCCCAAAAGAAAGAACAAGAAAAGGTCATAGCCAGGGATCTAATCAAAACAAATATAAGTAATAGGCTTGATCCAGAATTTAAAGCAACAATCATAAGGATACTGGCTGGGCTTGAGAAAAGCATAGAAGACATCAGGGAGAACCTTACTACAGAGGTAAAAGAGCTTAAAAACAATCAGGCCAAAATAAAAAATGAAATAACCGAGATTTGAAACCAACTGGATGTAATGACCATGAGGATGGAAAAAACAAAGGAATGAATACGTGATATAAAAGACTTATTGAAAATAAGGAAACTGATCAAAAGACAGAAAGAAAAATCTTGGATCACAAGAGTAGACTTAGAGAACAGTGACTTCACGAAAAGTAATAACATTCATATCATAGGAGTCCCAGAAGAAGAGAGAGAAAAGGGGGCAGAAGGTTTATTTGAGGAAATTATAGATGAAAATTTCCCTAATCTGTGAAAGAAAACAGATTTCCAAAACCAGGAGGCACAGAGAACTCCCATCAAAATCAACAAAAGCAGGCCAATACCAAGACATAGTAAAGTTTGCAAAATATAGAGATAATACAAAAATCCTAAAAGCAAGAAAAAATAAGTCCCTAATTTACAAGGGAAGACAAATAATGTTAGCAGCAAACCTTTCCACAGAAACTTGACAGGCCAGAAGAGAATGGCATGATCTATTCAACGTGCTGAATGGGAAAAATCTGCAGCCAAGAATACTCTGCCCAGCAAGGCTATCATTCAGAATAGAAGAGATTAAGAGTTTCCCAGACAAAAAAAAAGAAAGAAAGAAAGAAAAAAAAAAAAAAGAAAGAAACTAAAGGAGTTTGTGACCACTATGCCAGCCCTGCAAGAAATATTAAAGGAGACTCTCTGAGTGGGAAAGAAAGACCAAAAGCAGCAAAGACTAGAAAGGAACAGAGAAAATTCCAGAAACAATGACTTTACGGGTAATAAAATTGCACTAAATTCATATCTATCAATAATCACTCTGAGTTTACATATACTAAATGCTGCAATCAAAAGGCGTAAGGCGTCAGAATGGGTTTAAAAAACAAGACCTATCAACGTGCTTCCTACAAGAGACTCATTTTAGACCTAATGACACCTGTAGATTGAAATAGAGGGGTTGGAGAAACATTTATCATGCATTGGATGCCAAAAGACAGCCAGAGTACCAATACTTATATCAAAAAAACTAGATTTTAAACCAAAGACTGCAATAAGAGATGAAGAAGTGCACTGTATCATAATAAAGGGGTCTATCCAGTAAGATCAAACAATTATAAGTATTTATGCCAACTTGGAAGCACCCAGACATATAAAACAATTAATAACCAACATAAAGGAATTCATGGATGATAAAATAGCAATAGGAGGGGACTTTAACACCCCATCTACATCAATGGACAGATGATCTAAGCAAAATTCAACAAGGAAACAATGGCTTTAAATGATACACTGGACCAGATGGACTTAACAGATATAATCAGAACATTTCATCCTAAAGCAGCAGAATACAGATTCTTTTCAAGTGCCGTGGAACATTCTCCAGAATAGATCACATACTAGGTCACAAATCAGGCCTCAGTAAGTACAAAAAGATTGAGATCATACCATGCATATTTTCTGACCACAACACTATGAAACTTGAAGTCAACCAGAAGAAAAAAATCCGGAAAGACCACAATTACATGGAGGTTGAAGATTATCCTACTAAGGGTGCCTGGGTGGCTCAGTAGGTTAAGCATCTGCCTTCAGCTCAGGTCATGATCCTGGAGTCCTGAGATCAAGCCCCACATCAGACTCCCTGCTCAGGAGGCAGCCTGCTTCTCCCTTTCCCTCTGCCCTTCACCCCACTCGTGCTCTTTATCTTTCTCCCTCCCTCTCTCTGTCTCTCTCAAATATATCTCTCAAATATATCTTTGAAGAAAAAGAATGTCCTACTAAAGAATGAATGGGTCAAATAGGAAATTAAAGAAGAAATAAGAAAATACATGGACACAAATGAAAATGAAAACACTATGGTCCAAAAACCTTTGGGATGCAGCAAAGGTGGTCACAGGAGGGAAGTATATAGTAATACAGGCTGATCTCAAGAAGCAAGAAAAATCTCAAATATACGACCTAACCTTATACCTAAAGGAGCTGGAAAAAGAACAAATGAAGCCTAAAGCCAGCAGAAGGAGGGAAATAATAAAAATTAGAGCAGAAATAAATAATACAGAAACAAAAAAACCTAGAACAGTGAATGAAACCAGGAGCTGGTTCTTTGAAAAAAATCAATAAAACTGACAACCCCCTAGACATAATTATCAAAAAGAAAAGAGAAAGGACTCAAGTAAATAAAATCACAAGTGAGAAAGGAAAAAGCTTCTGCACAGCCAAGGACACAGTCACAAAAACTAAAATGCAGCCCACGGAATGGGAGAATATATTTGCAAAGGATACTACAGATAAAAGATTGGTATCCAAGATCTACAAAGAACTTCTCAAACTCAATACATGAGAAACAAATAAACAAATCATAAAATGGGCAGAAGATATGAACAGACACTTTTCCAATGAAGACATACAAATGGCTAACAGACACATGAAAAAATGTTCAAAATCATTAGCCATCGGGGAAATTCAAATTAAAACCACACTGAGATACCACCTTATGCCAGTTAGAATGGCAAAAATTGACAAGGCAAGAAACAACAATTGTTGGAGAGGATGTGGAGAAAGGGGATCCCTCCTCCATTGTTGGTGGGAATGCAAGTTGGTACAGCCACTCTGGAAAACAGTGTGGAGGTCCCTTAAAAAGTTAAAAATTGAGCTACCCTATGACCCAGCCATTGCACTACTGGGTATTTACCCCAAAGATACAGACGTAGTGAAGAGAAGGGCCATATGCACCCCAATGTTCATAGCAGCAATGTCCACAATAGCTAAATCGTGGAAGGAGCCGAGATGCCCTGCAACAGATGACTGGATTAAGAAGTTGTGGTCCATATATACAATGGAATATTACTCAGCAATCAGAAAGAATGAGTTCTCAACATTTGGTGATGGGTAGTAAGGAGGGCACATATTGCATGGTGCACTGGGTGTTATACACAACTAATGAATCATTGAACTTTACATCAAAAACCAGGGATGTACTGTATGGTGACTAACATAATATAATAAAAAATATTATTATGAAAAAAAAGTTTAAAAAAAAGAAAGGAGAAATAACAACTAACATCACAGAAATACAAACAATTGTAAGAGAATATTATGAAAAACTATATGCCAACAAATTGGGCAATCTGGAAGAAATGGATAAATTCCTACAAATATATAAAATATCAAAACGAAACAGAAAGAAATAGAAAATGAACAGACCAATAACCACCAAAGAAATCGAATCAGTAATCAAAAATCTCCCAACAAACAAAAGTCCAGGGCCAGATGGCTTCACAGGGGAATTCTACCAAACATGTAAAAACAAGCTAATATCTATTCTTCTCACACTATTCCAAAAAATAGAAATGGAAGGAAAACTTCCAAACTCATTCTACAAGGCCAACATTGCCTGGATTCCAAAACCAGACAAAGACTCCACTAAAAAAGATTACTGGCCAATATCCCTGATGAACATGGATGCAGAAATTCTCAACAAAATACTAGCAAATCAAATCCAGCAGCACCTTAAAAGTATCATTCACCACGATCAAATGAGATTTATTCCTGGTTGCAAGTGTGGTTCAATATTCACAAATCAATGTGATACACCACATTAATAAAAGAAAAAATAAGAGCCATATGATCCTCTCGATAGGTTCAGAAAAAGCATTTGACAAAGTATACAACCCATTCTTAATACAAACCCTCAACAAAGTAGGGATAGAGTGAACATACCTCTACATCATAAAGGCCATATAAAAAAATCCCATAGCTAATACCATCCTCAATGGGGAAAAACTGAGAGCTTTTCCTCTATGTAAGGAACAAGACAGGGATGTAGATATGTACACACACACACACACACACACACACACTCTCTCTCACCACTGTTACTTAACATAGTACTGGAAGTCCTAGCCTCAGCAATCAGACAACGAAGAGAAATAAAAGGCATTCAAATCAGCAAGGAACAAGTCAAATTTTCACTATTTTCTGACAACATGACTCTCTGTGTAGAAAACCTGAAAAACGCCACAAAAAAGCTGCTAGAACTGATATACAAATTCAGTAAAGTTGCAGAATACAAAATCAATGTACAGAAATCTGTTGCATAGCTATACACCAAGAGTGAAGCAGCAAAAATCAAGGAATCAATCCCACTTACAATTGCACTGAAACCTAGGAATAAACCTAACCAAAGAGGTAAAAGATTTGTACTCTAAAGACTATAAAATGGTGATGGAAGAAACTGCAGATGACACAAAGAAACGGAAAAACATTCCATGCTCATGGATTGGAAGAACAAATCTTGTTAAAATGTCTATACTACCCAAAGCAATCTATACATTTAATGCAATCTCTATCAAAATACCACCATCATTCTTCACAGAGCTAGAACAAATAATCCTAAAATTTGTTAGGGAACCACAAAAGAACTTAAACAGCCAAAAAAATCTTGAAAAAGAAAATCAAAGCTGGAGGCAACCCAATTCCAGACTTCAACTTATATTACAAAGCTGTCATAAGGAAGACAATATGGTACTGGCACAAAAACAGACATCTAGAACAGTGGAACAGAATAGAAAACCCAGAAATGAACCCACAACTCTATGGTCAACTAATCTTCAACAAAGCAGGAATGAATATCCAATGGGGGAAAAAAAGACAGTTTCTTCAACAAATGGTGTTGGACAGCAACATGCCAAAGAATGAAACTAGACCACTTTCTTACACCATACACAAAAGTAATTCAAAATGGATGAAAGACCCAAATGTGAGATAGGAAACCATCAAAATCCTAGAGGAGAACACAGGCAGTATCCTCTTTGATATCAGCCATAGCAACTTCTTACTAGATATGTCTCCTGAGGCAAGGGAAACAAAAGTAAACTATTGGGACTTCATCAAGATAAAAAGCTTCTGCACAACAAAGGAAAGAATCAACAAAACTTAAAGGCAACCTATGGAATTGGAGAAAATATTTGCAAATGACAAATCTAATAAAGGAGTAGTATCCAAAAGTTATGAAGAACTTATACAACTCAACACCCAAAAAAACCAAATAACCCAATTAAAAGACATGACGGGAGGAAGACATGAACACACATTCTCCAAAGACATACAGATGGCCAACAGACATATGAAAAGATGTTCAACATCACCCATCAGAGAAATCCAAATCAAAACTGCAATATCACCTCACACCTGCCAGAATGGCTAAAATCACTGACACAAGAAACAGCAGGTATTGGCGAGGATGTTGGCAGGAATGCAAACTGGGGCAGCGACTCTGTAAAACAGTATGGAGGTTCTTCAGAAAGTTCAAAATAGAATTACCCTATGATCTAGAAATTGCACTACTAGGTATTCACCTAAAGGATATAAAAATAATGATTTGAAGGGACACTTGCACCCCAATATTTATAGCAGCATTATCAACAATAGCCAAATTATTGAAAGAGCCCAAATGTCCATCAACTGATGAATGGATAAAGATGTGGTGTGTATATGTGTATATGTATGTGTTACTTACACACACACACACACACACACACACACACACACACACACACACACAGTGGAATACTATTCAGCCATAAAAAAGCATGAGATCTTGCCATTTGCAATGACATGGATGGAGCTAGAGAGTATAATACTAAGCGAAATAAGTCAGAGAAAGACAAACACCGTATGTTCACTCATGTGGAATTTTAAAAATAAATCAAACAAGCAAAGGGGAAAAAAGAGAGAACAAAAATAGACTCCTAACTATAGAGAACGAACTGAGAGTTAACAGAAGGGAGGTAGGTGGGGGGATGGGTGAAATAGGTGATGAGGATTAAGGAGTGCACTTGTCCTGATGAGCACTGGGAGATGTACAGAATTGTTGAATCACTATATTGCACACTTGCAACTAATATAACACTGTATGTTAACTGTACTGGAATTAAAATAAAAAATTAAAAAATAAAGTAGCTTCCTTTCCATCTCCATCCTACCAGTATTTTTATCTCAGGTCCCCTGCATTTCACATTTGTAACACTTGTTGGCACATTTGTAATTATATGGTCATGGTTTCATTATGTGATAAATGTCTATTCTCCACCTAACACGTATATGTTGAGAATCTACGTACCAAGCCAGATTTTAGATACTGAGACTACATCAGTAAACAAGTCAGAAAGGATCCCTAGTAGACAGACAAGGTCCCTTTCTCTCACAAAGCTCGCATTCTAGTATGGAAGGATGACAATAAACAAGTAAATACATAAATAAGAAAATACCAAATAGGAACACATTTTGGTAAC
This sequence comes from Ursus maritimus, assembly GCF_017311325.1. NCBI lineage: Eukaryota > Metazoa > Chordata > Mammalia > Carnivora > Ursidae > Ursus > Ursus maritimus. The sequence continues at coordinate 17,565,862 of NW_024423319.1, read as the reverse complement.
ATAACAGAAGATGGTAATATAATAGAGAATTACTAGGCAGTTACTTAGCCTTGCGTTGTTAAACGATGCTACTTCCCAGTGAGGTAATGTTTGAACAAAGACCTGAACTATGGAGGAGTCAGTCATGTAAAAGTTCGTGAGGTGTAGGATAGAGGCAAAGGGAGTTCTTTCCAGGCAGAGGAAAAAGCAAGTACAACCTCTTACATTGGGAAAGATCTTGGTGTTTCAGTGATTAACAAAGAAGCCAGACCATGTGGAATGGAGTGAGTGAGAAGGGAACCTATGAGATCAGGTCAGAGAGTCAGGAAGGAGCCAGATCACATGGGGCTTGCAGTGCCATGGTAAGAGGCGTACTAGAGAGCCATTGGAGAGCTGTGAGCTTTTGGTTTGGTCTGTTTTTGCACACCATGGTTGCAAACCCATGTCTGAGATATGATAAACACTGGTTTTGATAGCATATTTAATTAATGTACCATGCCTCTTGAGGACTATAGAATCATATTCACTTTGCCCAACAGTTTCTTTTAAACCTTCTGCAAACCTTCTTGTGTGTCCTAAAATTTAGAGTACGAATTCTAGGGCTTCTTCAACATGTTTGGTGGCCAGAGAGAATTTTCTTCACTTAGCGGCCATGGATAGACTTTCGATGTGTTTGAAAAATGAATTCCAGATAGCGCTAGAGGATATAATTCCAATGGTTTTGCTTAGATCTAGTCTTTCTGGAATGAAGACCTCGAAAACTATTCAACCTGGGAATGCCCCACCCAGCAACTCTACTCTCCACGTTATAGCACACACTCTAACCTCGGCAGGCATCGAGTTCATCATCACTTGTTTACTGAGCTCCTATCATGTTCTAATACTCCTTAGGAACTTGAAAGACAGTAAATGAGTGTACAAATAAGGTATTGTTCTGATGGAGCTAGTGTTTCATTGGGGAGAACCAGTGAATATAAAGCAAAATTAAAATAAACAGAAGCCAGAGTATAAAATTTCTGATAGCAATAGTTTTTCCATAAAAATAAAACCAGTTGATGTGATAGTTACTGGAGGAGGAGAGGACTATTTTAAATGAGGAGGGATGTGAGTTCAGGGATGACCTCTCTACGGGACTGAAATTGAGGCTGGGACTACCAGAGATAAGCTATCTAGTTCTCCCCAAAATCACCGGTTTTGGTTAAAATGAAAGAGTAAGTGCAATCAGAGCACAAGCCAGGGAGCCTTCACGTTTGTGTTTTCAGTTCTCATCTAAGCCTCCTTTAGAACGTTTGAAACAAGTATTGAGATGCCACTTGATTAACAAGACTGCAAGACTACTTCTGCCATTGATGTGCAGAGATTGGAAGCCTGGCAGAGTCGCCTTGGTCATACTCCTAGAGCAGTTTGCTGCAGGGCACCCTTAGTCATCTGCACCATCCTTTCAATGTGACCATTTGCTTGAGGGGACTGAGATGCAATGATAGCAACTTGGATAAGGCTCCTGTCCAAAAATCCCTTAAATTCTGCTGAGGAGAATGCACAACAAATCTTCAAGGTGGCACTATTGAATAATGTATTCACAAAAGGGAAAAAAAAGCAAAAGGAAATTCTGGCATAAACCTATGTGATTTGGGGATATTCTGAATATTCCTGTTTGTCCTGTTTTGTTTTTATTTACATCAGGGTTTGATTGGGTTTGAAGGAGTGGTTTCGGCTACAATCAAATCAGGCATATATGGTCCCCAGACAGGGCGACTCCTGGAAGAAACAATGCGGACTGTGAGAAAGAGATGGCTGTGGTGACTTACATGCCATATGACTGTGGGAAACTTATGAACCTCTTGTTTTGGGTTTTTTTTATTATTATTATGTTATGTTAGTCACCATCATTAGCTTTTGATGTAGTCGTTCCATGATTCATTGTTTGGGTTATGAACCTCTTTGAGCCTCTGTTTCCTCATCTGTAAGATGGTGATGACTATATCTACCTCATGGAATTATTATAAAGATTAGAGGACATGGCCATAAAAACCTTGTTACCAAAATTGGCTCATTCAAAGTCATTCCATGAAAGATAGACATTGTAAATATTATTATTAAAATCAATACTGGGACACCTGGGTGGCTCAGTTGGTTGAGTGGCCGGCTCTTGATTTCAGCTCAGGTCATGATCGCAGGGTCCTCGGATTGAGCCCTGTCTCTGGCTCTGCGCTCATCCAGGAGTCTGCTTGGGGATTCTCTCTCCCCCTCTTCCCCTGCCCCTCCCCACACTTGTGCTGTCTCTCCCTCTGTCTCCCTAAAATAAATAAATAAATCTTTAAAAAATATTTAAAAAAAATAAAATCAATACTGATTCTTGACTAAGGCTTCTTGATCACTGTCCATGTATGGCTTTTTATGTGTGGCAGGTGTTTGAGAATCTGCAAGCATAGCACCTATGACCAGACTCTGATAAACTACAGTGAGGGCATATTTGCAAACACCGGAATCATGGAACTGAAACGACTGTAGAGCCTATGTATATTGGTTTTTTCTTAAAGGTGCTTATAATTCCCCCAAGGCTCACTATAGCACCAGTCAAATTGGAATTACTCACTGGGCACATCTCCTTATTTCTTGGATACTGTGCTGAATTAAATATTCAAGTTACTGTTCGTTTACATGAATCTAAGGTAAAAATACTCAGAGTAAAAATACATTCTTAGGGGCGCCTGGGTGGCGCAGTCGTTAAGCATCTGCCTTCGGCTCAGGGTGTGATCCCGGTGTTGTGGGATCGAGCCCCACGTCAGGCTCCTCCACTAGGAGCCTGCTTCTTCCTCTCCCACTCCCCCTGCTTGTGTTCCCTCTCTCGCTGGCTGTCTCTCTCTGTCAAATAAATAAATAAAATCTTTAAAAAAAAATACATTCTTAGCATTGTGTATAATTGACACAACCCATTACTGGACAATAACATAGGCCTCTCCCTTCTGAGATCCCATCGTAGAAAAACATTTTGAAGAATTTGCTGTCATTCTTCTAAGGGTAAATTATGGTATTGCTTTAAATGCCACAGTCACTGAGCTCTAACCATGAGAATCTTCAAAAGGAACTTATGGGCTGTATCTCTGAATGAAAAGTAGGAGAAAATAACTATACAGTTGTCTTTTATTGACCTTTTACTATGGACCACATCTATGCTAAAAGTGTGCACTTTTAGTCATAATCCCCTTTAATCCTCATAGCAACCCTTTGGGGTATGTACTGTTATTATTTCTATCTCATAGGAAACTGAGGTTCAAAAATTCGAGGACTTTGCTAAAGGTTACAGCTAGTTAGTGCTTTATCGGGGTGGGACAAATATGTGTCTACTCTAAAATTAGATCTCAGGGAAAAGGTTAAGCATAAGGTTGTTAATGGCTTGATTTGATTTGTGTCTATTCTGCAGATTCTTATTAAGAACTGTGGAAGGTACACTGAAAGTTGCATTTGTCCAAGAAGTATGTGGAGCACATGTAATTCAAGGATGATGGAGTCTAGGACCTGTGAAAGATGCTGAGCCAAAAAATTGTTCTCCCACCACATCCTAGTTGAAAAGGGATCAAGTTGAGGGATGAAAGGGGATCAGACACACAACCCACCTAAAAGCTCTCCCAATTCCTTCAGAGACGTGATACAAAATCTAAGGCCATGTCTGTCCACAGAAAAATCTGCATCTGCACATGACTCTGCCACTGCCCTCATCCCTGGCCTGGCAACACCCCCTCCCCCAAATGGAGATATTCAGAACCAGAGAGACAATAATGGGGTGAGAAAAATAGATATCAATAAATAAATGGAGACCGTAGATAGGCAAATGAAAGGTGGATCTTTTCTATACAAATCTAAAATTGTACTTGGTCAGAAATCATTGATAAGGGCTTCACTAGATTCTCCACATGAAGGTGAATCAGTAACATTACATCTGAGAAATCTGTCAAATGTTCGATTAATATTTAGGGAACCAAAAACAGTTTCTGCCCTCCTGGAGCTCACACTCTCATGGGACAGACGGACAACCCAACAGGCGGTTTCAGTAAAGAGTGATATATATGGTGTATAATGTAGGGTGTACAGGGGTTATGGAGGCTCACAGAAAGGAAAACAAACTTTTTTGTAGATCCTTGGAGGGTTATTGGAAGAAGAGATATTTCAACTGGGGCCTGAAAGATGAGTAGAACTCAGTCAGTCTAGCAGTGTGAATGGCTGGGTGTGTGCATGGGAGTGGGGAGTGATTGGCACTTTCTTGGTTCCTGGGGACAGAGCAGGACAAGTGAAAACTAATGTACCTCCTTCCCACAGCCCTGGAAGTACAGGGCCCGTGTTGGTTTATACTTAAGTGAGCTCACTGCATCTCTACCCATATCTCCACACTTTTAGAGAAAAGTAGGGAGAATTTGTGTGTCAAGCCCGTTAACAGGGGTATGATAAATGTTTTCAGACAGGAGAGGATAGAGGCTAATTCTTTAAAGGAAAATTAAATGGCTTCGATCTTGCGGGGAAGATGGTAACTTTTCTTAGAGGCACTGGATAGAACCAGAGATTGGGGTCTATATAAAGGCTAGGGAACTGGTGTTACACTCCAATACAGCGCCCCTGAAAGGTGAGGGAGCATCTAAGTGGTATATGGATACATGGATGGAGTGGGGGGCACATAGCATGTGGTCAGGAATGAGCACTAAGCCCTTGGCATTGCTAGCTAAAGTGAAGATCCCTTTGCCCATGCCTCATCATAGAAATATTGGTGCTTTCCATGTTGAACAGACTGCATAGATTTAGATAACGAGTATCTCTAAGATAACCACCATAACTAGGAACAGAGCCCCTTTCATGGCTTTTCAGCACAAAGTAAGTCTGGGATTATTTTAAATTCAACGTAGTCAGGAAAGGGGCTCAAATGATGACAGATTAAATTTCCCAATAGCCAGGGAGAGATGTTTAAACCAGATTTAATTTGAATTAGAGAAATTAAAAAATGAAATTTCTTATTGCTCCAAAATGTGGATATAATTCATAGTAATCTTCTATATATTATACGATTCAAAAGCAGGGGAGAACATGGTGTATGTTGTGAACTGAAAATAATTCAGAACCTTATGGGTGTAATGTCATCTAAGCTACAAGCTGACAAGATTATTTGGTAACAAGCAATGAGAGAGAAAGGAGGTGGAAATTTATCTGAGTAGGCACATCTTAGGCCTAAGACACATCATGTGCAAAATTAGGAGAGTATGGCATATTTGAGCAGCTTAAAGAAATGTGGTATGCCGAAAGTGCCAGTGTGTCAGTAACATTTGAACAACCATATCTGAGATACAGAAGAGAGAATTAGGTTGGAGATTTTATATTTTTCAGCATTCAAATGGTAACAGAAACCACGAGAATATTTGGGAAAAAGGAAAAGGACCTATGACAAAAGTATCGATATTTAATATATCGATATTAAATCGGCAGAGAAGGGAAAACTCCATAGGAGATAGACACTAGAAGAATAGGAAACAGGAGAATGTAGAAACACGGATGCCAAGAAACAACTCTTTTCAAGAAAGGACCGTTTTTAACCTAGTCAGCACCTGAAAAGAGCTCAAATAGGACAAGGAATGAAGACCGTTTGCTCAATTTAGCAATTAGAATGATTTTGGTGACCTTGGCAAGGATGATTTTGGTGTCGCAGTTAAGGCACAAGCCAAATTACACACGCCAATGGGTTTTGGAGTGGATAGACTTGAGGACATAGAGGAAGAAAACGTAGATCATTTTTAAGAGATTTGACTGGGAAGCAAAGTGAAGAAAAAATATAACAACTTGAGAGTGATGTGGGTTTCGAAATTGCAGTCTGGAGACCATATCCCCTTTATTTATCATAAAATTATAATTTATCTTAAAATCGAAATTTTTTCCTAAAAGTCATCATGTTATATAGTGTGGCTATTGTTTCTAAGTGTAAATTAATGTAGTTAAGAATGTATTAGGTGCATAATCTCACACTACGTGTTTTTTGGGGAGAATACATTTATTCAACCTAGATTCATTGACTATGTCGTCTACGCCAAATACTGTACTGGTTGCTGTTGGACGTGGAGATGCAAAAGACAGTGTCCTCACTCCCACAAAGTTCCAAGGCTGTGTGGGACAGATTTGTGTATCAGGGGTCCTGACTTTTCTAGAAACCATATTCACTCCCTGAATTTAGACATGACTGGGCTTGGATTTTGGTCTAGTTAGAACAGAATTCCAGAATTCTACATACACAATGATGTTAAAGTGATGAGTGCGTGACAGGACCTAGAGGATAAAAAAGGGCTCATCTCAATTCTGATTCCCCAGCCTATTTCAATAAGTCGATTTCTGAGCTCTAAATTACAGGAGGCTACCAGAAGAAACTGAAGAAGCTATTAACACAAGAATGTAAGAATACTGAGAACTCTGAAAAACACGGAGCAGCCTTGAACATGTCAGCCGCGGTGGTGATTGGTGGGAGAAAAGCCAGAGAAGAGGAGGTCATATGGTGGCTATCATATAGTAGCAGAAGTCCCCTTTATAAGCACCTGGAGCTGCTCCACTGGTACTTCTAGAGGTAAATGAGGGCAGGAAATGTGGAGGTCTGGTATTGGAATTAATAGATTAAAAAAAAAAAAGAACCAGAAAAGTAGAAAATAACATTCTCTTGTTATTTTGATTCCATTCAAGTATAAACCCAGAAACACATGGGTCGAACACACAAACAAATAACCACAACACGCAGCAGAATTAAATATACATTAGCAAGAGGTACAAAGTAATTACAATAAAAAGGAAATGAAGGATGTAATTCCAAATAAATGAACAGAGAAAGCCTTCTGGAGGCTGTGGCATTTGGATATAGTGGAGAGGTAGGATTATTTCTTGTGATCTCATAGTTTAGCTATAAAAGCTTTGCACATAATTGGCACCAAGTGAATCGTTGTTACAGGAAGCCATTTTGGAACAAATTGAGTCAACCCAGAAGAAGGATATGAATGGGAGAAATGGGGTTAATTTGGGAATGCTTCCTGACAAGGGCTTCATACACTGAAAGGATGTTCTGTCCTAGGAAGACGCTAGGAGGAATTACTTCACAGAACAGAAAGCAATGAATTTATTGTAAGTGGAATGTGGGAAGCAGGAGGAAGGGCTGCAGCTTAGCAGGGCCCCCTGAATGGAATTTGAATGTAATTCAGAAAACTGCTATTTGACCTCAACATTTTAGATCCTCAACTATCCTCATATTTTTTAACCTTATCCTGGATTTCATTCATCTTTAAATCATCTGAAAATCACAAACTCATTTCTATTTGCATTCGTGTTCCCTGGATAAAGCCTTGATTCATAGCACAGAATAAGAATCTGACCAAGTCATATTTAGAATATAAGGTTTTATATTTTCAAAGAGACAAAATTTTTAATTTAGAAAATGTTCCTATGAGATGTTGGTTTTTTAACCTGCTTTTACATTTAAATTGGAGTTAATCTATTTTTCCCCATTCAGGGATAAACTCTTTAAGAGAATTTATATCCATTTGAAAATGTGCAGGGAGGATTAATACAGACCTGAATATTTAAAAATTTAAAACATTATTAAATATTAACTTATGAATTTCAATTTTGAAGGAAATTTTTTAAGTTCAACTAGCTATTTATAGCAACTGATCATATTTATGATAAAGGCCAGTTCAGAGCAGCTTTATTTTTCTGAAAGGTAGCCAAACATTGGAGGAAAATTTCATTTGAGACCAATTTTCTTCAAGTTTTGAAGTCCCTTTTGTATATATCTGAAATTCTAAACTCCAGTGATTTTTCCAACACTGCTTTAACTTATTTACTTTTGCTCTCCTAATGATTTTCCATTATGCTAGGTTCATAAAACCATCTTTTCTGTACAGAAGGTTGGGTTATAATCTTTTAAATGCTGAACTCTTAAGTGGAAAGATTAGTAATTGCATACCTGGAGAATAATGGGCTGGCAATCACCAGCTGCTTGGCCATTTAAAATTTATACATTTACTTTTGCACGTAGCTGTCCAATTTTCCCAGCACCATTTATTGAAGAGACTGTCTTTTTTCCATCGGATGTTTTTTCCTGCTTTATCAAATATTAGTTGCCCAAAGAGCTGAGGGTCCATTTCTGGGTTCTTTATTCTGTTCCATTGGTCTATGTGTGTTTTTTGTGCCACTACCATGCTGTCTTTGTGATCACAGCTTTGTAGTACAGCTCGAAATCCGGCATTGTGATGCCCCCAGCTTTGTTTTCCCTTTCAACAATTCCTTGGCGATTCGGGCCCTTTTCTGGTTCCATCAAATTTAAGGACTGTTTGTTCTAGTTCTTTGAAAAATGTCATTCGTATTTTGATCGGGATAGCAGTGAAAGTGTAGATTGCTCTGGGTAGCATGGACATTTTAACTATGTAAATTCTTCCGATCCATGAGCATGGAATATTTTTCCATCTTTTTGTGTCTTCTTCAATGTCTTTCAAGAGTGATTTGTAGTTTCTAGAATGTAGATCCTTTACGTCTCTATGTCTCTGGTTAAGTTAATTTCAAGATAACGTACGATTTTTGGTGCTATTGTAAATGGAATGGATTCCCTAATTTCTCTTTCTTCGGTCTCATTGTTCGTGTATAGAAATGCAACTGATTTCTGAGCATTGATTTTGCTCACCACATTACTGAATTGCTCTATAACTTCTAGTAGTTTGGGGGTGGAGTCTTTTGGGTTTTCCATATAGAGTATCATGTCATCTGCAAAGAGAGACAGTTTGACTTCTTCTTTGCCCATTTGGATACCTTTTATCCCTTTTTGTTGTCTGATTGCTGTTGCAAGGACTTCTAGTACTATGTTGAATAATAGTGGCGAGAGCGGGCATCCTTGTCGAGTTCCTGATCTTAAGGGAAAGGCTTCCAGCTTTTCCCCATTGAGAATAATATTTGCAGTAGGCTTTTCATAGATGGCTTTTATGAGATTGAGAAATGTACCTTCTATTCCTACACTCTGAAGGGTTTTAATCAGGAAAGGATGCTGTATTTTGTCAAATGCTTTTTCGGCATCGATTGAGAGGATCATATGGTTCCTGAGTCTTTTCTTGTTGATATGATGTATCACGCTGATTGATTTGCGAATATTGAACCACGCTTGCATCCCAGGTATGAATCCCACTTGATCGTGATGGATAATCCTTTTAATGTACTGTTGGATTCTATTAGCAAGTATCTTGTTGAGGATTTTGGCGTCCATATTCATTAGGGAAATCGGTCTGTAATTCTCCTTTTTGAGGGGGTCTTTGCCTGGTTTGGGGATCAAGGTAATATTGGCCTCATAGAATGAGTTTGGTAGCTTTCCTTCTGTTTCTATTTTTTGAAATAGCTTTAGGAGAATAGGTATTATTTCTTCTTTGAATGTTTGGTAGAATTCCCCAGGAAAACCGTCCGGGCCTGGAGTTTTGTTATTTGGAAGGTTGTTTATCACTGACTCAATTTCTTCATAATTAATTGGCCTGTTTAAGGAATCAATTTCTTCCGGTTTCAATCTTGGTAGTTTATAGGTTTCCAGGAAGGATTCCATCTCTTCCAGATTGCTTAGTTTATTGGCATATAGCTGTTGATAAAAATTTCTAATAATCCTTCC
>NW_024423319.1:17525591-17556218 GCF_017311325.1 Ursus maritimus | reverse complement strand
GCTCGATCCCATAACGCCGGGATCACGCCCTGAGCTGAAGGCAGACGCTTAACCGCTGTGCCACCCAGGCGCCCTGAAGGGTTTTAATCAGGAAAGGATGCTGTATTTTGTCAAATGCTTTTTCTGCATCTATTGGGAGGATCATATGATTCTTGGCTTTTTTCTTGTTGATATGATCTATCACACTGATAGATTCGCGAATGTGGAACCACCCTTGCGTCCCAGGGATGAATCCCACTTGGTCATGATGGATAATCCTTTTAATGTACTGTTGGATCCTATTAGCTAGGATCTTGCACTACTGGGTATTTACCCCAAAGATACAGATGTAGTGAAGAGAAGGGCCATATGCACCCCAATGTTCACAGCAGCATTGTCCACAATAGCTAAATCATGGAAGGAACCGAGATGCCCTTCAACAGATGACTGGATTAAGAAGATGTGGTCCATATACACAATGGAATATTACTCAGCTATCAAAAAGAACGAGTTCTCAACATTTGCTGCAACATGGACGGCACTGGAGGAGATAATGCTAAGTGAAATAAGTCAAGCAGAGAAAGACAATTATCATATGATTTCACTCATCTATGGAACATAAGAACTAGGAAGATCGGTAGGAGAAGAAAGGGATAAAGAAGGGGGGGGTAATCAGAAGGGGGAATGAAACATGAGAGACTATGGACTCTGGGAAACAAACTGAGGGCTACAGAGGGGAAGGGGGTGGGGGAATGGGATATACCGGTGATGGGTAGTAAGGAGGGCACGTATTGCATTGTGCACTGGGTGTTATAAGCAACTAATGAATCATCGAACTTGATATCAGAAACCAGGGGTATACTGTATGGTGAGTAACATAATATAATAAAAAATATTATTATAAAAAATAAATAAATAAAATAAAATTTACACATTTACAATAAGCTTTTTCCTTAACTCTGAAATTTTTACCGAAAGCCTATTTCCAAGCCATTTCTCCAATGAGAAATATTTACTACTGGCACTTTGTCACTGGAATATTTTATATCGAAATGGTGAAACAGCACGACCAGCACTATTTTTTTAGAGAGCCGCAGCCGAATATGAAGCTATTCCCAGCCGCATAATAGGCTTCTGACAGCGTTCTGTTAGCAGAAGATACGAGGACCACGAACGGCGATGAGATACAGGTACCTTAAGTCACACGTATAAATAAGAGGGGCAAAAAGCAAAGTATCTTGACTACTCATCCCTTTTTGCTGTTGACGGAAGTGCGCACAGAAACCTCTGTCAGCAGAGGGTACCGTTGCCAACCTTTCATGAGGACTTTCCTCCTTGCAGGGCTGAAGGAGAGCGCCCCTCAGTGGCCTCTACCAGCTCCACCACAAATGTGGGTCAAGGAGCCCTCACTGAATTTCAAGTTCCGCTAAAATCAGAGCGCTAATGGAATGACAATTTTTCCAAGCATTTACCAAGAGCCTTGGTCTGTTCCCTTCCTGTATATTTGAAGCTGGATGTATTTCCTCTGCTCTTAATTTCGGTCAGACCCACCTTACCCAATAAGTGGGGGAAAAGGACCTTGCCTTACCAGGGATCTAAGGAAGATGCCTTTGGAGAACGTCCAAGAAGGATGATAAAAGGGTTTCTCCTAAACCCTTTTTAATTTCTTGGTTCCTGACTTTTCCAGACTGAGCCATAGCACAAGGATGGCTCCTGACATATTTAAAATGTGCTAGAACCCTGAATCCTTGTTCACCTCCTCCTAAATTTCCTAGGAGGGCAGAAGAAAATATGAACATCAAGCCAAACATAGGAAGTTACTTTCTCAAAAATCTCTAGTCAATTAAGAGAACCTCTGGATGGTATTAACCACATGGTATTTTCCCCTTTGGCCTAGTTTTAAGCGTTACAATTGGGACTGTGAGCTTTGCTTAGTTTTGTGTTGTCACTTCTATTTAGTCCCCTCATGAATCTTTCACGAAAAATGAACTCGTTTTAAGATGAAGTGGTGAATTGATGCAGTTATATAATCCAGCAAAGCCATCTAATTTGAGAGTATGTCAATTAAAATGTGGCAGGGCCTCTGGCCTTCACAATCAAAATACTAGCCTACTGTTGTGCAGTTTTGTTTTGTGTTTTGTCCTCAGATGCCTTTCATTGAAAATGTGCTATTTTTGACTTCCCTCATATCAGAGGTCAACATGTTGTGCTCTGCAGCTTTCATAGAGGAAGATGAAAGGCAAGATGAGAATTGAATTCCGGAGTCCCAAGCATGTGGCCCCAGGCATCCTGGAGTGGGCTGCTCCTTCTCAGGCCGGCAGGCAGATGGTTGCCCCAGTGTGGAAATGCAGCTGTGGCCTTGGCGCTAACTGGACACTTTCCAGACGTGTGCCGGGTCACAGAGTTAGTGCTACTCAGGTAAGCATAAGTTTACTGTGGGAGTTCAGTTGTTGCCTAGGCTGTTCCAAAATAAATGTGAAGTTGGAGAGAGTAAGCACATCAAAATTGGTATTTCCAAAAATAATTTTTAAAAATGAACTGTATCGACTTATTTCTGTTCTGGTATCTAAGTGTGATGTGCGGTTGGTTTTCTAACAGAATTAACCCCACGATGATGCACGTTGCAGATAGATTTCACATTCTCAGCATAGGACCCTGATCAAAACGAGTAAGAAAGAGCATCTTTTGTGGCTAAAATGAGGGCAGACATGTCTGTGTTGTAAGGGTTAGAGGTACTGAAATCGGGCGGGTGGGACAAGGCATATTGTTCTCAGCTATTGAATCCTTCTCTCAGAGAAAGGGGACCTTGTGTGAGGGGAAAGACTAATCATCCTCAGAATTCTGTCAACAGATCGGTGAAAAGTCCCCACTGTTATCACAGGGAGTGCGGGAAAAACAGCTTATTGCTACATTTCGATCCTATCTTTCCTTTCCTATCCTATCCTTACTGACATAGGCAAGATTTTTCCCAAACGAGAAAGTACTGAAAATGAGTACTAAATAGCAACTCTTAAGAGAAGCCAGAGAAAACCAACACACTACGGACACGGGGACATGGATACAAATGACAGTTGGTTTTCCAACATAACGGAGGACAGAGGACAATGAGTAAACATTTTGAAACTATTGGTAGACATAAACTTAACCCAGACTCTACCTCCAGCAAATAAATATGTCTTTTATAAGTGAAGGCAAAGAAAAGGCATTTTCAGAAGGACAAAAGCTAAGATAATTTGTGCTGAGCAGGCTAGCATCTCGTGAAATGGTGAAACATAATTTTCAGGGTGAAGGAAAATGATGTTAAATAGAATTCTGGTTCCGGAGAAGGAATAAGAAGTAATAGAAAGTGTATATATCTAGGTGAATATAAAACACCTTTAAAAATTTGTCATATATATTAAATATTGATTGTTTAAAGCAAAGTTATAAATATGTACTGTGACTTTTATAGCACATGTAGAAATAAAATCTAAAACAAAAGCACAAAAGATAGGAAGAAAGGTAAATGGAATTACACTATTTAAGTTTGTTGCTTTGTTCTTGAAGTCACTTATTTTTTGAAGACAAACTATGATAACTTAAAAGTACACACTGAAGATTTTAAAGCCAATAAAACAACAGAAAGAGGAATGCCTAAAAAGTTCTCAGAGCAGATAAAACATAATACTAAAAAATAATTGATTCATCCAGAAAAAGGTAAGAAGAAAGAGACAAAAAATAATTGTATAAATATAAAACAAATGCCAACAAATGACATTTAAATCAAAGTACTTTAGTAATTTTATTAAATACAAATGGGTTTAGTCCAATAAAATCACAGAGGTTGTCAGGCTTAATAAAGAAATCACCAATTATATTATAAGAATACGGTTTATACTTAAATATACTGGCAAGTTGGAAGAGGATAGAGTTATACCATGCAAATGCTTATACATAAGCATAAGAAAAATGCTAATAACAAAGAATTCAAGATAAAGATTATTTCCAGATCTAAAAAGAGACATTTCATAGTAATAAAAAAAGATCAATTCATGAAGAACACAATAGTAAATCACTGTGCAACTAAGAAGGATATTTCAAAACACATGGAGCAAAAAATGACAGAACTAAAGAAAGACATCAAAAAATCTACAATCGTAGTTGGATATTTTAAAACCTAGCTCTTAGTAACATATGGAAAAACAGAATAAAAGCCGCAAGTACGCATAAGGATTATAACAACACTATTTACATTATAGGACAGTACACTCAACAAAAGCAGAATACATATTCTTCTCATGTGGACATGGAACAGTCACCAAGATTGAGCATATCCTGGGATTTAAAACAAACTTCAATAAAGGCCAAAGTGTCTACATTATGTAGGATCTAGTCTCTGGCCAAAATCTGAAGGTTGGAAATTACACGGTGTGCTTTTTAACCACAACAGAGTGAAGCAGAAATCAGTTACAATAAGATACCTAGAAAATCCAAAGTATTTGGAAATTAAACAGCATACTTCCAAACAAACACAGATCAAAGGATTCACAAAGAAATTAGAGAATAGTTTGAAGTGAATGATAATGAAACAATGCTTATCAAATTTTAAAATACAGCTAAAGCAGTGTTTAGAGGGTAATTTGTAGCTTTCAATGAGCATATTAGAAAACAAACTAACAAAAAGGTAATATCTATGCCTTGGACTGAAATATTAAGAGACCTAACATGAGAGTGTAGAACCCTTTGAACCACACACACAGGAGTTCACGCCCACTTGCAGATTCTTCTCTCAAATTTCTCATGAGAAAGAATGGAGACTGGGCAGAGGATGAGAAATCCTCCTTTGTGTACAGTCCAGGGAGAGGAAGATAGCAGTTATGAAGCTCCATAGGAATCATCCTTCTCTATTGCCCTTATGGAATAAAAGTATTAATTCACTTTTGGAATGACAATAAACTTCATCACTCTCAGGCACAGATGAAAACCAATTATAGCTGGGAGAAGGGAACAGAAAAATCTCTCCATAACCAGGAGAAGGGCAGAAACACATCCTTATCCCACAACAACAGAGACACTCGGCTGCTGGAGGAACAGGATCAATGAGAAGGCCCCACAATGAGACCAAGGGAGACACACAGCCTGCTTGCAACTGAGCCAGGACAATGGAGAACACTCTTCACCTTCTGTCAGGCTAGTGAGCTTTGAGTAACAAGCAACAATCTTTTTTTTTTAAAGATTTTATTTATTTATTTGAGAGAGAGAAAGTGAGAGACAGAACATGAGCAGATGGGGAAGGGCAGAGGGAGAGGGAGAAGCAGACTCTCCACTGAGCAGGGAGCCCAACACGGGGCTCGATCCCAGGACCCCAGGATCATGACTTGAGCCAAAGGCAGATGCTTAACCCACTGAACCACCCAGGCACCCCAAGCAACAATCTTCTGCTGAGAGAGGAGCAAAAGAGACTTACTTTGAGATATAGGCAAAAGAGAAGACCTACAGCTAAATGAGGCGCCGACATTAAGGAAAACTATCTGGAAAACCAAACTGTACCCTAAATACAAAGTAACACTAGAGGAATTTGAAGAAGATGGTGCACTGAAGGTCAGCATTACAACAATAAACCCCTACCCAGTTCAACTACTTAGTAGATAGGTAATCTCAGTCGCTCACACTGAAGACCAAGCAGAAAAAAAGCATGCAAGTCACCTGTTGAAAAGGCAAAGTATATGCATGATCATATGGAAAATTTCTTTTTTTAAAAAGATTTTATTTATTTGTTTGACACACACAGAGAATGAGAGCACAAGCAGGGAGAGCTGCAGCCAGAGGGAGAGGGAGAAACAGGCTCCCCACCAAGCAGGGAGCCCACCGTGGGGCTTGATCCCAGGACCCTGGGATCATGACATGAGCCAAAGGCAAACACTTAACCAACTGAGCCACCCAGGTGCCCCAAATGGAAAATTTCAATACAAATATGGAAATCCTAAGAAATGATCAAGCAGAATAGAGAATAGAAAAACACAATAAGAAAAAAAATGCAATAAGATAAATGAAAAACTCCTTTGTCAGACTCATTATTAGACTTAATGAAGCCAAGAAAAGAATCAGTGAATTTGAAAATAGGTCAGGACAAATCACTAAAAAGTGAACACGAAGAGGAAGAAAAGAGTATGCATCACAGTGGGGGGGGGGAACAGTATTCAAAACTGTGGGACTATATCAAATGCTCTGAAATATGTGTAATTGGAATCAGAGAAGTAGAAAAGAAAGATAGTAAGGGGTAGAAGAAATATATGAAGGGGAAATGGCTGAGAATTTTCCATAAAGAAAAAAAAAAAACTTCAAACCATGTTTCTAAGAAGCTCAAAGAACACCAAGCAAAATAAATACCAAAATCAACCACACCAAGACACATCAAACTGCTGGGGAAAAAAGAGAAAATCTTTAAGACATTCATTAAACACAAAACAAATAGTAACAAATTTAAAAGAAATGCATATTTTCCCTGTCTGTGAGTACTACCTCCTGTTCTTTCTTTTTGGGTGAATTTCTCTGTTATCTGATAAAGGGTTAATATCCAAAATCTATAGACTTACCAAATTCAACACCCGAAAAAAACAATTAATCCAGTTAAGAAATGGGCAGAAGACATGAATAGACACTTTTCCAAAGGAGTCATCCAGATGGCTAACAGACATGTGAAAAGATGGTCAACATCACTCATCATCAGGGAAATGCAAATCAAAACCACAATAAGATACCACCTCACACCTGTTAGAATGGCTAAAAAGAATAACAATAATAGGTGTTGGTGAGGATGCGACCTTCATGCACTGTTGGTGGGAATGCAAGCTGGTGCAGCCACTCTGGAGAACAAGATGGAGTTTCCTCAAGAAGTTAAAAATAGAGCTACCCTACATCCCAGGAATTGCACTACTAGGTATTTACCCCAAAGAGACAAATGTAGTGATCCGATGGGACACCTGCACCCCAATGTTTATACCAGCAATGTCCACAATAGCCAAACTATGGAGAGAGCCCAAATGTCCATCAACAGATGAATATATAAAGGTGAGGTAGTACATATGTACAATGGAATATTACTCGGCCATCAAAAAGAACGAAAAAGAAGCTGTGGTATAGATATGTAAGTGATGGATTACGGAATTCTACTCCAGAAACCAATATCATACTGCATGTTAACTAACAAAGTTTAAATTAAAAAAATACAAAATAAAAGAACTGAATAATACAAAGTTTCTCTGACCAAAAAAGAATTGAACTAGAAAGAAATAACAGAATGATACATGAAAAATACTCAAATACTTGAATAACCCAGGGGCCAAAGGGGAAATTACTAGAGAAAGTAGCAAATAGTTGGACTTGAGTGAAAATCAAAACACAACATATCGAACTATGTGGTTGTAACTAAAACAAGTTCTTAAATGTAATTTAAGGTATAAAGACATATTAGAAAATAAGAAATGTCTCAAATAATAACCAAAGCTATCAGTAAAAAATTAGAAAAAGACATGAAACTTAAAGAAAGCAGAAAATGGATATAATAAAGAGCAGAGATCAACAAATTAAAAAGGAGAGAAAACCAATGAAACTAAAAGCTGATTCTTTGACAGACTCAATAAAGTTGATATATCTCTAGTCAGATTAACTAAAAAAAAAAGAAGATACAAATTACAAAAATTAAGAATGAAATAGGAATGACACCGCAGGCTTTCACAGGCAATGAATAGAATAAAATTTCCTCAATTTTGTATGTTATCTATGAAAAATCTACAATTAACATTAAATTTACCATTATAAATTATAATCATAATTTCAATAGTGAAAAATTAAACCCTTTTCCCCTAAGATCAAGAACACAGCAAAGATGTTTGTTCTCGCCATTTTTATACATTATATTAGGCTTCTATCCAGAGTGATAAGGCAAGATGAACATCAAAAGACTTAAAAATTGGAAAAATAGATGTAAAATTCTTATTATTCCTAGATTTCTTATGCAAAACTTTATGGAGTCTAAACACTAGTACTCAGCTAGTTTAGCAAGGCAGCGTCATACAAAGTCAACAGAAGATTTCTATTTTAGATCTATGTACTAGCAAGAATCAACTCGAAAATAAAACTGAAATTATTGCCATTTTAAATAGCACAGAAATATCAAATATTTAAGAGTCTATTAGTTTTGTTGACTATTTTCTTTGCTTGCAAAAGCTTTTGATCTTGAAGTCCCAATAGTTCATTTTTGCTTTTGTTTCCCTTGCCTCTGGAGACCTGTCTAGCAGGAAGTTGGTGCAGCCAAGGTCAAAGAGGTTGCTGCCTGTGGTGCAGCCATTCTGGGAAAAAGTATGGAGGTTCCTCAAAAGTTAAAAATAGAGCTACCCTATGACCCAGCAATTCCACTACTAGCTATTTATCTAAAGGATACAAACAGTGATTCAAAGGGGCATATGCACCCCAATGTTTATAGCAGCAATGTCCACAATAGCCAAACTATGGAAAGAGCCCAGATGTCCATCAGCAGATGAAGGGATTAAGAAGCTGTGGTATTTTATATATACAATGGAATATTACTCGGCCATCAGAAAGGATGAAACTTTGCCATTTGCAATGATGTGGATGGAACTAGAGGGTATTAGGCTGAGCGAAATAAGTCAATCAGAGAAAGATAATTATCATACGGTTTCACTCATATGAGGAATATAAGAAACAGTGCAGAGCATCATAAGGAAAGGGAGGGAAAACTGAATGGGAAGTCAGCAGAGAGGGAAGCAAACCATAAGAGACTCTTGACTCTAGGAAACAAACTGAGGGTTGGTGGGGGTGGGGTGGGAGATGGGGTAACTGGGTGATGGGCATCAAGGAGGGCATTTGATGGAACGAGCACTGGATGTTATATGCAACTGATGAATCACTAAATTCTACCCTTAAACTAATGAAAGAAAAAAAAAGAAAAGATTCTAATGGAGATGTGTAATACAAGTACATTGGAAATTACAAACATCACTAAAAGAAATTAAAGAGTAGTAAAATACATATGGAAAATTGCCATGGACTGCAAAATCTCAGTATTATTAGGATATTGTTCTCCTCAAATTTGCCTATGTTTGATGCAATCCTTATCAAAATTTCAAGATGAATTTTCAAAAAAATAATTATCTGATGATGCAAAAGATTTAACACATCCAAAACAATCTTGAAAAAGAAATTAAATATGGAGGATACAACCCACCACATTTCAAAGCTTCATCTAAATTTATGGAAATTAAGACAGTGTGGTATTGGTGAAAGGATAAATAATAGATCAACGGAACATAACTGGTAGTCCAGAAATAGACTCATACATATATAGCCAAATGATTTTATACCAAGATGCCAAATCAGTTCAACGGGGGAGAGGGTATGTCTATTTAAAAAAATGGTGCTGGGAAATTGTATGTTTATATGGGGAGGAAATACACCAGGACAGAAATCTCAGTCTATATACAAAATTAATTTGCGTTGGATCACAGGTCTGAATGTCAAACCCAGAAGTACAAATCTCCCAGAAGAAAATATTTCTGAATATTTTTTAAAGATTTGTTTATTTTAGAGAGAGTGAGCATGGTGGGGAGGGACAGAGAGACGGGGAGAGAGAGTTCTAAACAGACTCCTCACTGAGCATGGAGCCTGACACGGAGCTCAACCTCACGACCCTGAGATCAGGGCCTGAGCAGAAACCAAAAGTCAGGTGCTCAACCGACTGCACCACCCAGGTGCCCCCAGAATATTTTGTAATTTTAGGGTAGGCAAAGATACCTCAGAGAGGAACACACACACATATCAATCATAAAAGTACAAGAAGTATTAACTGGACTTCATAAATATTAAAAGTAGTTTTATTCAAGACACCATTCAGAAAATTAATAAGCAAGTGAGAAGTACAAGAGATCTCTCAGCCCTCCACACTAAGACACTTGACCAACACTAGCATGGCTTTTGGCAGCCTAAGGCCACTTCCAACCCCACCCCCCAACAATAGTTCCTGTCTGTAAAGAACTCAAGGCTTGTCCAAAGAATTTTCTGTTTGTTCTAGCCAAGGCCCCGACCCATCTCCTTTTTCTTAGAGAATTTACTACAAAATGTTTATAATTGTGAATCCTTCCTCTGTCCCTTTCAGTTGTATATGTATCTTCGACAACTCAGGCTGTCTTCCTCAAGGATTTGAAAGGTATCCCTTGCAATGTAATCATCATGAAGGCTAGGGACTGTCTCCCAGTCTCTATGGCAAGATAGAATCCCTAACTTCCATCGTCGCCAGCCAGCAGACACAGCTGGCCTAATCACATTTACACTGACCAACTCTTTGTAATTTTTCACTTGAGTCCCTGCTTGTTCCCCCTTCCTTCCGAATAAAACCTGTTTTAACCAGTTTAATGTCTGGCTTTGTTTATCTTTGACAGAGTCAGAGACTGGAAAAATATTTATGTATATCTATCTGACAAAATGTTTCATATCCTGATATATAAAAAACTCCTGCAAAATAATAGCTACTTGACAAACAATAACTATGTTTGTATATGTGGTGTGTGTATATATATGTATTTATGTGTATATACATAGTCAATAAACATGTGATGAAGTGCTTAATGTCATAATCTCACTAGGGAAATACAAAATCAAATCCTAATGAGATAAAATTTCACATTCAATATATTGGTTAAAATATAAAAACTTGGGCTATGTCATATATTGACAAAGATGTGCATTCCCAGTGGGAGTGTTAAATGGTACAACCACTTTGGAAAATAGTGTGGCAGTTTCTTACAACGTTAAATAACCATTTATTCTATGACCCACCAATTCTATTCTTAGGTGTTTACCGAAAAGACATGAAAACAGAGGTCCACAAACTGACTTGTACAAGACCATTCATTCATAGCAACCTTGTTTATAATGCCCCAAACTGGAGGCCAACCCAAATGCCCATCAACAGGAGCACAGATAAACAAACTGATGTGTAATTGTGTAATGGAATACTCCTTAGCTATAGAAAACAATGAAACAGATAAATGCAACAACACAGATGCATCTAACAAACATGACTTTGGGTGAAAGAAGCCAGACACAAAAAGGGCACACTGCACGATCCAATGTATGTAAACTACAAGAAAAGTCAAAACTAATCTTTGGTGCAGTAAGTTACTAAGCGGTTGCCTCTGTAAGGATGATGTGGAAATTGGCTTAGCGAAGGCATGGGGAAACTTCCTGGGGTGATGAAAATATTGGATATCTTCATTGTGATGGTAGTTACAAGGGTTCAAAAGCTTGTCAAGTCATTGAACTGAACACTTATTTGTGCATTTTATTGATTGCAAATTATACCTTAATTGAAATCAAGTTTAAACAGGCAATTAGGAAGAAATTCAAAAAGTGAGTGACTAGGTGTAATGACTTTCTTTCATACTGGATTCTTCGCAAATGTCCTAGGAGTGGAAATATAGAACACAGTAAAAATAAAGCCTTAATAACCTGATTTATTTTAGAAAACACCTTCATTGTTCAAAAGTTCTAAATGTAGCCTAAAAATGGATTCATTTCATTGCCTTTTTTTGATTAACATAGGATTGTTATGAGTATAACAGCAGAGACTTGACTAAGCCCTAAAGATTCTCAGTTGTTGAAATGTGAGACTAAAATATACTTACTTAATGAATGTTACATCAATGTATCAATCTAATTAGGTAATAGTATTAGCTAACATACTGAGTACTTATGATGAGCTAGGCGCTATACTGATTAACATGTCAACTAATTCCTTCAAGTAGCCACTATCTCCCTACTCATGAAAAAATTATAATATGAAGAGGTTAGGTAACTTGCCAAAGGCCATAACTCCAATACAGCACAGAGTCAGAATTTAATATCAGTTACTTTGTTACCACCACTGCCACTGCATGGCACAGAAATATAATACACCAAATATCACATAATACAAATGTAAATCAGTGTTATTTAGTACATGCCTAGTAAAATTTTATTTTCACGTCCAATCATCTTAACACATGTACTGAGCAACACTGAGCTACTCTGTGTCAGATAAAGTGGTGGGATTTGGGGCAATTAAAGCTGTTGCCTCCTCCAGGATATCTGTGTCTGAATCAAGAGAGTATTTGCCATAGTGCAGTATTTGCAAAGCATCGTGGGAGCACAGATGATGTAAGTTGTGTCTGTCTCAGCCTAGAAGCTGATATTTGCTCTGGGCCACAATGAATGAGTTCACTGGGCTGGAGAGATTTAAAAAAAAATGGTGCTCCAGGTAGAAAGAACAGCATGTGCACAAATGGAAACATAGGGAAAGGGGTGTTGGGGAACACTTGTATTTATTTTAAAGAGGACACAAGATAATACAGTAAGATAAGAGGCTGGAAAGATAACTGGCGACTAGATCATAAAGAGTCTTGACTACCTAATATATTTGGAGATTTTATCTTGCTTTCCCAAAGGTTTAAAGTTTCCTAGTTTCCTAGTTTCTTTCCTTCCTTCCTTCCTTGCACAGAGAGACAGTGCCTGTGTGTAAGCACATGGTGGGGGAGGGGCAGACAGAGAGGGAGAGAGAGAATCTTAAGCAGGCTCCATGCCCAACGCGAGGGCCATGTGGGGCTCGATCTCATGACCCTGAGATCATGACCTGAGCTGAAATCAGGAGTCAGACACTTAACCAACTGAGCCATCTGGGCACTTCCACATTTTTTTTAAATTTTTTTTTCCAAGGGAAAACCAAAACATAAATCACAGAAGCAACTCTGGTTGAAGTGGAGACAAGGGTACCTGTAGTGTCATTTTATTAGATATTTGAATATTCCCCCCCACCGAACCCCATCAATTTAAATTGGCATAGAATAAAATATTTCATCGTCTGTGCCTAGGGAACTAACCCCTTATGAGCCAGAATGAATGTCATCTCCTCTGTATAATTATAGGTCTTTAAAGAAGAATATTTGAAAAACAGTACTGTAGGCAATGGAGAGTTATTGAAGAGTTTTAAACAGGTTGGGGGTTCAATAATCACATTTTTGGTTTAGAAAAAGAGACTGTAGCCAAGAAGGACCAAGGCAGTCAGTGATAGAACACACTGATGGTGGTAGAAATGGAGAGAAGATAGGTAATAAATATTACTGAAGCCTGAAACCTGATTAGGGGGATAAAAAGAGGAAGGAATAAGTTTCTTGGTTGATATGGTACCATTACCAGAATATTATGTTCAGTACAATAAAGGGCTTTGTAGAGATGAAAATCATAGATTTGCATAAGTAACTCATTACAGGCGGATGTCAATTTGAAGTCAGGAATATGAAGAGGTATCCCAAGCTGATACTCAGAATTTACTGTTAAAAGCTTAAAGATACCCATTAACATAACCCAGACAGTAAGAGAGCAGATACTCTAAGAAAATAAAGAAGCAATACGAGGAGAGGGGAACAAGGAATTCCAAAGCAAGATGGCTTACATTAAGTAATTATGTAAGAACAGATTTGTTTGTCCAGGGATATAGTACTTGCTATGGTTCTAAAGGGAACAAAATGTACTTTCCCATCTCTTCATAGAATTCACCAATTGAAAAGAGGAAGAGTAGGAGGTACATGGTTTGGATCAGGAAATGTTTAGTTTCCTACTTAGATGGCAAAACCAAGTACTCCTATGCCCTGACAGACAAACTGATTAGTGTTTGGGGCTTTTTTTTCTTTTTTTTTTTTTTTCATCTTGAACTTGTCCTGACTTCAGAATCCTTCTCAATTCAGCCCAGCTACTATTAATTCTAGTTGGCACAGGAGATAAACCTATTCACCATCTCCGGTCTGGAAGACATACGTTGGACATCCAGATGAGAAAGTCAGGGAGCACTTCGGTACAGGAGTCTGATTGCATGAGAGTCAACACAAGGAGAAACACATCCGTGCTAGTATTCAGTGTGGAAATGGCAGGCAGGCTGTGGATGGGAAGGAGATCACCTAGGGAGAGTCTGACTTAGATGTCTAAGGACATGTTTCATTCTTTGGGGAAAAGAGGCACATCTTCTATTCCTTTAGCACAGAACTTAGCCTTGGGATATTAATTTATTTCTGCAGTCTCCTAAATTTTTCCCAAATATGGACTATAATCACCTTAATTCAAATATCTAGAGTAGTGATTCTCAGAGCATGTTCCCTGTAAGAAAAAGATCATCAATCCCTGGGAATTTGTTAAAAATGCAAATTCTTAGACTTAACCCCAAAGTCAAGTCTTTGACTATGTAATCAAAAACCCTGGGGGTGTAACAGCAATCTGTGTCTCAATAAGCCCCCCCCCCCAGTGATTCTGATACACAACCAAGTCTGAAAACATATGCCTCTAGGTGACACAGATAAACCTATTCTCTCTCTTGGGACCGACTAATCTATGGGCTACCTTGTCTCAGTATAGTTAACTCTACACTCTTAAATGTGCCAAGACATGGATGTACCATTCATATCTACAGGTTAATCACTGTCTTGATTTCCAACATCCATCATCTTTTATCTAACGCAGATGTAACAAAGTTTTTTTTCCGCAGGCTGACTCTGATTGATGATGGTTGGAGATGTTAGAAAAGAGTGGGGGAATGTGTAAGGTCTGTGCAAAAGAATGCGGTGATCTGTTAGGTCCAGCATGGGTGCTGTTGGGCTGATGTCAGGTATTCCTCCATCCTTCCAGGGTGTTACACTGAGCTGTTATTTCCAAGAAGACCAGCCTTCACAGTGCAATATAAACAAAAAAAAAATGTATGTATGCTTGACTCTTTATCCTCCAATCCCTGATCATAAATTAGTTCACACAGAGCCCACTTGGCCTGAAATACAAAAACATGAAAAACAGAGCAGGTGGGGGATATAAACTGTAAGACTTATTTGCCATCGTATTAAAATGTAGAAGAAAGTTCTACATTAAGTTATTTCTCTGTGTGTGTTCTACCTGAAATCATCTTAAAGTCTATCCAGCATTATGATGACACCTGGTTAGTGCCTGGCTTTATGTCAGCAAATTACCCCAAGGACATATTTTACTTAACATCAATTCTAGAAAAGCATTGTAAATGTGGAAAAATATCAAAAGCATTTTTAAATAACTTATGACATCCATTCATTCAACAAATGTTTAATGAATACTACTTAGTATTGTATTAAGGCTTAGGAATCAGAAATGGATCATACATAGTTCATGCTTCCAACAACTGTAGAAGAAACAAGGAGTCATGATAGCTCACTGTGGTAGTGGTAAGACCAGGGAGCAAATGAAGGAGGTACATATGCGAAGATGGGATGGAAAGGATAGAAATAGAAAGCTTTCAGGAAAATGCAGAATGAGAACTGAGCTCCAAAGGACAATAACGAGTTAAGTGGAAAAGCAGAGAAACTACCATGTGGGAAAATTTAGAGGTGGGAAATAGCATGATGTCATTAATTACACGTAGTTACATGTGGCTAGAGACAAGTCTGTGGGGGAGGGAAGGAGGAAGTGGGTAAGATGAAATTTGGGCTGCAGAGGTGAGTAGGGACAAGTACCAGCTAAGGCTACGGGAAGTTTCTGCGAGGACTAACCAGCTCTGAGTTTATTTGGATTTCTGCTTTGCCATCATTTCTCTGTGCTACCGTTCAGAGCAATCCTGGAACAGTTCACTCCATATCAATTTAATCAATTTGGAAACTAGTCTGGTAAAAATAGGTTGAAAGAAATTATGCTGTTCTCGGAAATTCTGAGGAAGAAAGGTTGCTGGCATGTGGACATGGCCATTTCTTTCTGGAAAGACTTGCTGTTAGAAATGGCTTGTTGTTGGCTTTCTCCTGCTGTACATGGGAGATTTGTCTACCTTCTAGAATTCTGATTAAGTGCGACTTAACGGGTTTTGGGGGAAGTAGAGGGACCATCGCAGAGGCGTACATTCTCAGATTTAGAAGAGCCCTGAATGTGCAAGCCTTATCTGGTTTACATCGTAGTTCTGTGAAGTCGTTAATACCCTAGGCTTCCTTCTTTTCTGTTCTGCTTCTCATAGTCTGTCTTCCACCTATGGGCCATCTCACGATCTCATGATGGTCACTGAAGCTCTTTGCCATCTTGTTTCCCTTTCAGGAAGAAAGCAGCAAGAAAAATTTGGGCAACAGCAAAACCTGTGTGCCCGCAGACTCTGACCCCTTCGACAGTTTTGTTCAGAAACCCTACCCAATGACTTACTTCTATCTCATTGGCCAGAACTATCGCATGACAATCTCTACCCGGAAAGGAGAATGGGAAATATCATCTTTTGGTTGGTAGTGTTGCTATCCAAAATAAAATAGCGATATAATAAGGAATGAGAATATAATGTTTATTGGATAGACAATTAAGAATCTGCCATATTGGAAGTCTGGTCTGAGGCTGGCACCCAGCTCTCGTAACTCTTACTGCTAGTTTCTCTCTTCCCTTCTGCCTCTCAAAATGCAAGTGCACTGCCAGAATCCTCCAATTCTGCAGCTCCTACTTTGTGTCTAGTGTGTTATCAGCACTGTGTTTCTAAGCCATTTTCCTCTCTTTAGCGCAGTTCTCCTTTTTTTATCCTCTCTTCTATTCACCACTGGTACTAAGGCATGTACTCATGTGGGTGGACCCATATGTACATGTATGTGTTTCCAACTGCTCTGAGCTCATGCATAAACATGGAATTATTTCCCGAGGCAGGACTACGTGTTTTCTATTTATGCTTTACAATCTCCATTCATGAAAGAGCTCAATTGCTTTCCAACCCCTCCTCTCCTCTGCCTTTGGAAAATTATCCTTGAAGAAAACACAGTGAGTTGTCCCATTTGTCAGCAAATGAAATAAAAAGAAAAAATTGAGAAAAGAAGCCCGTGCCTCTCATAATTAGAACTTAGGCTTACATCTGTGTCCTGGAAATTGAGACTTTAAAAACAATTCCTTAAGGGCTAATTAGAGGAAAGTTGGTGGTTGTGTGTTTTGGCAAGAGTTTCTTTGCAATAAGATATTGAGAAAAGATGGAAGGATGACTTCACAGCACTGTTCTGAGTTCAGGGGAAAAAAAAAAACTTCAGCTACTGGCATATTGAATATTTTATCAAGCATATACTTCTAAAATTTAACCCATTCCCTGGATGTTGTTTTCTTTTAATCAGCTGGAGACAGATGGACTGTAATAAGACTAAATAACATAATTTCACAGTTAATGTATAGAATCATTCAGAATAAATACAGATCATACGGTCTTTGGAAGGCGTTCTGATTTCTTTGCAGAAGTTTAGCTCATTTGGGCTGAGGAAGAGTACATGGGGATACATCATTTCCAAAACCAAACAGGCATATGGAAATTTCTTTATGAATTAGAGAAAATGTCTGATAAAGGAGAGGGTGATCCCAAGGCCGTGCTTTGGCCCATTTCCTGTTTTGTTCATCCACAGCCCTTTTCCTCAAGCCCATCCCCATCTTGTATTCTCTTCCAGCCTCCCTCATGCTACCCATGTGGAGAGTTATGAAGCTGGTTGTACATGCATTATTTTGGGGGTGGGGTCCTCCTAACCAGCTCCCTTTCCTTAAATAAACAGCTTCCCATGAATATATGAGAATATAAACTTTGCTTTAAAAAGATCCTTTCACAGATTCTTAGGTAATACCAATTCCTGAGTTTCCAGTGAGAAAACGAAGAGTGTGTTGTGGGTGCTCTATGGCACCACTTAGGTGCAAGGAATTGTTACCACCATATGAAGGCTGAAGTGTCCTCTGCACGGTTAGCACACATAGACCTAAGCCACTGCACATACACATAATATTTGTATGAACACGTATACATTCGTGTACATCCCTTTAATGTATGTGACTATTTCTTCTGGAGTCCTC
Source organism: Ursus maritimus (assembly GCF_017311325.1). Classification (NCBI taxonomy): domain Eukaryota; kingdom Metazoa; phylum Chordata; class Mammalia; order Carnivora; family Ursidae; genus Ursus; species Ursus maritimus. The sequence continues at coordinate 17,538,365 of NW_024423319.1, read as the reverse complement.
AAACTGTCATTGCGAGATTTAAATAGTTCATGCATTTCTCATTTTGATAGATAATGCCCGATTGCTAACCCAGAAAGGAGGCATAATATGCACTCCTCCCAACGGTTCATGAGGTTACTTTGCCCCCATATCTCATTAACAGAGCTTATTAGCAAACATATTTTGGCTAATTTCAAAGATGAAAAATGGCATTTCATTTTAATTTGCACTTTTGTATTCATGAGGTTGAACATTTTTATATGTTTATTGACAAGTATCTCTTTTTTTATATAAACGGACCGTTCATATTCTTTGTACATCTTGTTGCTGGGTTGTGTTGTTTTTCTTTATTTTTAAGGAAAGGATGTTAGAAGACAGAAAAGTAATTGTGGAGGAGACATTCCAGGCTGAGGAAATGCTAGAGAGCAGTGTCAAAGTGGCATGAAAGAGCGTGGCAAGCCTAAGAACTGTCAAGTCAGCCAACAGGTCTGGAGTGTAGGATAAGTGAGGGCCGTGGGAAACGGTGCTAAGAAAATTGCTCTCTGTCAAGCCAAACTGAATAGGTTAACACCGTGCACGATTATGAGAAAAGTATTTCTTGATGCCAAGATCAGTCTCTGTGCATAAGCATTGGTGCGGATTCACGTTCACGCTGTGGACCAGTTGCTAATTGCACGGTGAAGAATTTTAGGTATCTTATCAGGTGGAAGACTAAAATCCAAACAGCATTGCAGCAAGCAGCTGGGAAACACTAGCTACAAAAACACCATCTGAAGCAGCACAAATGCTCTTGGCAAGACCCCAGTTCGAGAAGTCAGTAAATCCGGATTAGCCCCCAACTGGACTCTCACAGACTGGCCAAGCTTGAGCTAAGCATCTTCAGTTCTCTGGGCAGTTTCCTCGTGTTCAAAAGGAGATCGATCAGGAGGCTTTTACGTTCTTTATAACTTCGAAATCCCGTCACTTATACTGTTCACACCATTGGCTAGTTCTACTTCATGATAGGCCATGACGTTTGTTTAGTCCAGAACATGAAGGAAGGCTGAGGGTACTGTGATCATGTCTGAGTGCTCCTTGGAACCTCCTTCGGTGCCTGCTAATTAACCATGGAGCACACTAATAATTTCCCCGGTACATTTCCAGGGATACAAATAGAGCAGGACAATCTGACATTTTCAGCGTCATTGTGCCTTCTACTTTTAAAGATATGGACATCAGTTTCAACTCTTCAGAAAACTCCTTAGGCCTCCTACACATCCTCTTTGATTTTTCTTCATCGACATGTTCTGGAACCAACGTGCTTATTTGTAATACATGTCAAGTTGTGTACAATCTTCTTACAAGTATATTAAAGGGGAACTTAGCCTTACTCAGACCCATTCTTCTCTATGTTATAGGACCTAGGTATGATTTCATTATTCTCTAATAGGACTGTTTCTTCCATCACTAAATGTTATAGGAGAGAAGACAAAATTTGATTGCTTTCATATGTAACTGCTAACAAAAATTGTTTCTGGATAGCTATATACTCATGATTAAATTCATTTTATTTCAATAAAAAGAAATTAAGTAAAAAGCAGCAACTGGTAAAATGAGGGGTCCAATATGTCCACAATCATACCTGTGATCTTCTATTAGAGAAATGTCATGGTCTCCAGTACGGCTATAACCGTGTGTCATTTGTTAAAATACATACACCCTTTCCTTTCAAAGACTTTGTTGCCATCAATTTTAACTGCTAGATGAAAAATTTTTGTAACAAAGCTAAACAGTAATTTCTTTACTAATATTCTCAATTAAGCATCAACATTTTTCAGTTATGAAAATCAAAGCAAAGCTCTCATAATTAAAGTGCTCTATTTTATTTAGAAAAACCATTTTTCTCTTTGGAAAGGTTTCATGGACTATGTATCTATAAATTTTTTGATATGTGCTTAAGAAGTTGACAAAATCTGTGAGAGAAGCTTATTTCCCAATCCCTAACCCGAAATTAATGCTAGAAATAGAAGTAAAAATTAAAACCTTTTTCATAAGTGAATGAACTAAAAGGTTTTCCTTAATAAAGCACTTCAATTTAACAAAGTCATGATGTTTACATGCTAAAGACATTGCCGTCCTATTTAGATTTTAACTGTTACAAAAACAAATTGCTTTTGTTTTGTATAAGGCACTTGAAAGGCAAAAGAAAACAATTCGTTTTTCACTGACATTATCCAAACTAAAGCAAAATTTCGTTTTGTCAAATTGACAACATCTTGACTTTCTATTTAGTCAAAACTGGTCTATCATAAAGTCAACTGAAAACTTATTTGGAAGATATTGAGATATTCCCCCTTGCCAATCAATCTGTCATACTCAAGGTTACAAAGACAAATGATCAAAGGCCTGGGAACTCTAGGAGAGGCAAGCACGTGGTAGGGTCCACAGAACAGCAAAAGGCTAGCCAGCTTCCTGAAACTCCCCTGGGACAAAAGCCAACAGGACTCAAAGGTTTTGGAGACTGGGAAGAGGTAAATGCCCTTTTCCAGAACAGGGAGGCTACACCAAATGTGTGAACACAGCAGTTCTAGTTAAACGCATAGACCCCACGGATTTTCCCTTTGCAGATATTTGGCACTACGCGGGAAAAATTTTATTGACAGAGGACCTTCACACAAAAAAAGATCTGGCTATTGTCTCTAGAGTGGTATTTTCCAGGTACAAGCTATGAGGTTGAAATGGGCCCGCCCTAATTCAGAAGTGCTGCAAATTTTACAGATGCCCTTCTCATTAAAAGCGTCCAGAGGAAAACGGAGTAAGGTTACTGGTATCTACCCTATTTGGATTACCTCTGTTATCAACCTCGCTAATTTACAGGCAATCTATTTCAACTGTCCAAGGTCTATTCACAGTTCAAACTTAGCACTTTTTAACTTCAATCACTCAAAAATGAAAGTGGAAAATGTATTTACAGGTTCTTGCAAGAACAAAAAAAAAAGAGAGAGAGAGAGAGAAAGGCAGAAAGAGAAAGAGAGAAAGAAGAAAGGAAGAAAGAAAGGGCAAATGGCACCAACTTTCTATCTCCTTACTTCCTACTCTGCTCTCAAAATAGAAGATTTTCATAGGCTTGGTAAACTTCCTAAGAGTTCACGTGCTAGGAAATGGATAGATATTACATTGTTGACCTCCCCTAGGTTAACATTTCACTGCTAGGCTCCCATTTGTGGTTTGCTTGTTTTTACAGGAGAATTCAAGATGGAGTCAAATTAAAGCTCAAAGTTATCATCTGGAGAAGTAAAACATGTGCTACCATGTAAATCTCCTGATTAGGGCTCTCGAAAATTGGTCTTCTTCATTGTTCCAACCCATAAGGTAAGGCTGTCTTCTCACAGGTACTTGTCAAAGGTTCAATTGCAGCAGAAATGGGAAATTCATGTTTCACTGTCTAACTAGTTTACTTTGCTTGGGAAAACAAGACATGGCAAGATCAGATGTCAAGCATTTATCTTTCCAGTTAGTGCTTACCTAAGCAAAATGATATCTAATCCATTTAAAATAAAAAAGTATCATTCTCCACATTTGGAACATTAGACAACCTATATTTCTCTTTTTTGAAAGGAAGAGAATACCAATATTCAGATTAAGAAAATCTTTAATTCACAGGCTGTACCTGCTTCATCCTTTCTTGTTCTAATTAAAATTATACAGTTATAAATAGTATTTTAAGACATCTCTATATTCCCTATTTGCCATCATGACTCAGACATAATCTTTCATAGTACAGTTTGAAATGGTGAAAACGGGCTCTCATAGGTTACAGATACAGGATCCTGTAAGGAACAGCACTTCAAAGGAACATTCTATTTCGTGCACAGAAGTGGATTTTTCCATGTATCAGGAATTTGGGGGAGGCATGAAAGGTTGATGCATGCCTGAGGCTGTTCCAAGAAGCACACCATACATAAAATGGTTTCTTACTTGACCAATGAGGATCCGTGTCTTGACTCCCTTTTCCTTCAAAATTGCAAGTTCCTTGTAGACATTATAGTATGCTTTCTACATCTTCATGTTTTTTTTTAATCCTTGTGATTGCTAAGAAGAGTCTGGGCTCATAAATGATTCCTGATAAATACGTAGTGGTTTTCCCAATAGATTATAAACTCTAAGGTGGCAGAGACAAAGCTTATCAGTCCCGTACATCACGCTGCATATCCAGTGCAGGCCCAATGTCTGATAGACTGTAGGGCTTCCAAGTTTTTATTAAACAGATCAGTGAGTTAGTGAATGAAAGACCTCACCATGCTCCAGCAATAACCGAATGAGCAAATTGTGAAGGAAACTGCATTCATTCAGCCCTTTCTATTCAGACACATTTGAGGAAGAAACCTGAAAGTGGCAATTCTCAACATGGTTTAATAGATCTAGGAAAGCTCAATTTGAAATGGAATCAGTTCATGGAAAAATTTATTCAAGAATTGTTATGCCCAGATAGCAAGACCTACAGCTACTCCTGATTCTCCAATATTTCCCTTCCCCAGCTCCCAGCACATTATAACAGGGAAATACTTCAGTGGTCAGAAAGCACACCTTGACAATGGGGCTGTTCACCCTTAACAGCCCTGGGGTAGAAAGACTGAGGTAAGCAGCCTCAAGTGACTCCAGAAAAGACTTCCCAAATCTTTCTCAACTTAGCCAAAGGTGAAGTATGGAATAACATAGTGAAGTTGTAATTCACTCATCTTACTGGAAAGACATTTATTCTACTATTCCCTTGGCTAGTGTCAGTTGGCAACTCTTTATAAAAAACAGTGTTAAATTCAGGGATGCTCTCTAAAGTTACAACCTAAAGACCAAACTCCCCTGGTCCCTACTAATCCATTTGTATAAGGCCTTATAATACCCATGGCAATGACAACAGAAAGCTATCTCTCTCTGGAAGTATCTACTACTTATCAATATATCCAGATAGGTTGACCTTTATAACCAGACCTTATTTGTAATTAATTCATTAAATAACTTATTCTCTAAATAACGAAAGCTTCTATTATGTTCTAGTTATGGTTGTAGACATGAAAAATACAAAGTTGAGCAATACATGTCCCCTGCCTTCAAGGATATTGCCACAAAAGAAAAGGCTTATGGTAGAATTTGTGTACATCGGAGGAGATAATGCTAAGTGAAATAAGTCAAGCAGAGAAAGACAATTATCATATGGTTCCTCTCATCTATGGAACATAAGAACTGGGAGGATCGGTAGGGGAAGAAAGGGATAAAGAAAGGGGGGGTAATCAGAAGGGGGAATGAAGCATGAGAGACTATGGACTCTGAGAAACAAACTGAGGGCTTCAGAGGGGACGGGGGTGGGGGAATGGGATAGACCGGTGATGGGTAGTAAGGAGGGCACGTGTTGCATGGTGCACTGGGTGTTATACACAACTAATGAATCATCGAGCTTTACATCAAAAACCAGGGATGTACTCTATGGTGACTAACATAATATAATTTAAAAAAAAGAATACAACATTAAAAAAAAAGAATTTTGTGTACAATGCTGTGAAAGCTCAGAGGCAGTAGGACTTCATTGTCCTGGGTGGTAGAAAAGATTTTGCAGAAGAAATGACATTTGAGCAGCATCTCAAAAGAAGGAACAAATATCCCGTAGGCAAGCAAGAGTAAAGTCCTCCTAGGTAGGGGGAACAATATGTTTTCAGAGTGCGTACACTTGGTATTTTGGAGAAGAGAGAACCACATGTTGCTAGAGAGTTGGACATTTAGTTGGATTGGGTGGTTATATTGGGGGGTGAGTGGCTAAAGAAGCTTGGATAGTTGATAAGACCTTTGTACTTTATTTTTAAAATTTTTGACTCTTCCTGGTAACTGAAAGGAATCCATCAAACTGTATATTAAAAAAAAAAACCTGTATGTCTTCTTTGGCAAAATGTATATTCAGGTCTTCTGCCCCATGTTTTATTTAATTTGTGGAGTTTGGGGTTTTTGTTTGTTTGTTTGTTTGTTTGTTTGTTTGTTTTGGTGTTGAGTTGTGTAAGTTCCTTATATATTTTGGATATTAACCCTTTATTGGATATATCATTTGCAAGTATCTTCTTCCATTCAGTAGGCTGCCTTTTCATTTTGTTGATGGTTTACTTTGCTATGTAGAAGTTTATTTTTTGCTTTTGTTTTCCTTGCCTAGGAGACATGCAGATGGCCAAAGGACACATGAAAAGATGCTCAACATCATTAATCATCAGCAAAATGCAGATCAAAACCACAAAGAGCTATCACCTTACACCTGGCTAGAATCAAAAAGACAAGAAATAACAAATCTTGGCAAGAATGTAAAGAGAAAGGAATCCTTGTGCCCTGTTGGTGGGAATGTAAATTGGTACAGCCACGTGGAAAACAGTATGGAGGTTCCTCAAAAGATTAAAAATAGAAATACCATATGATCCAGTAATTTCACTCCTATTTACCCAAAGAAAATGAAAGCACTAATTCAAAAAGATATATGCACCCCTGTGTTTATTGCAGCATTATTAACAATAGCCAAGATATGGAAGCAATCCAAGTATCCATCTATAAATGAGTGGATAAAGAAGATGGGGGGTGGGAATGCCTGGGTGGCTCAGTTGGTTAAGCGTCTGCCTTCAGCTCAGATCACGATCCCCGGGGTCCTGGGATTGAGGCCCGCATCAAGCTCCCTGCTCAGTGGGAAGCCTGCTTCTCCCTTTCTCTCTGCCACTCTCCCTGCTTGTGCTCTCTCCCTCTCTCTTTCTCTCTCTCAAATAAATAAATAAAATCTATAAAAAAGAAGATGTGGGATGTATGTACACACACACACACGCACACACACAGAGTATTACTGAGCCATAAAAAAAGAATATGTTGCCATTTGCAACAACATGGATGAACCTAAAGGGTATTATGCTAAGTCGAGTATTAATTTAGTCATCTAAAAAATCATGCCCAAATCTAAAGGTATATGAAAAATAATTTGATTTTATTTGTAAAATGTTTTCAGTTTTCATATTTCCTTAAATGTCATTAGCAATGCTGCAGATTAGTTTCTGCTATTGTCAACTATAGCAATCATTAGAAAGGAATGGGAGAGAAATATTCTCGTTAGTGGAAAAACCTATTCCCAGAGAACAATTAAATGAAGTATTCACTAAGTGACAGAGCTTAGAATTTTTGGCATGCATTGTGCTTAGATGCTTTCATATTTGCTCCACCATAATTAAGAGATACTAAAAAGTTTGCCAAAGTCTCAGAAGTGAGTCAAAAGCAGAATTCCTTTTCCCTTTGATTAATAAGTAGTGATGTTGGGGTGCCTGAGTAGCTCAGTTGGTTAAGCACCTGACTCTTGATTTCAGCTCAGGTCATGATCTCAGGGTCATGAGATGGAGCCCTGCATCAGGCTCCATGCTGAGCGCAGAGCCTGCTCAGGATTCTCTCTCACCCTCTCTAAAAAATAATAAGATAAAATAAAAATAAGTAATGGTGTTAATATCTGTATTAAAACCTCACCTTCCAGCTGAGTTCCAAAAGCAGATTGAGGAACAATTAAAGAGAGGTTTTATATGAATAATGAAGTTTGGTAATAAAGATTGTACTCCTCCTTGAATGAGGATTGCATTTCTACTCCTACTTTCATTTTAGTTCCACAAAGTTCACTAAAATGTGTTTTGGGGAACAAAAACTTCACCTTGATGACACATCAACTTTGCTGGAAGAAAAACACATGAATGCTTTCCATTAAAGATGAGAAAGTGTTGCCAAAAGCAATAAAAGCCCCCACTAGAATTTTGTTTTACCTTAGGAGGCCTAATGCAGTTAATTCTCAGAATTCTTCCATCTGTGACCCCCTATAGGCCAAGTTCTTGGATATCAGACTTTGGTCCCAGATTTGTGAGGTAAAAGGTTAGGCATGCCCTGGGAGTTGACATTTCCCTAATAGTTTCTACAACTTCAGATCAAGTTAGCCCTGAGTACCTCCTGAATCTCCTATTCCTATTTTATTTTTTTTATAATGATTTTTTATTATATTATGTTAGTCACCATACAGTACATCCCCGGTTTCCGATGCAAGTCTCGATGATTCATTAGTTGTGTACAACACCCAGGGCACCATGCAATACGTGCCCTCCTCACCACCCATCACCGGCCTATCCCATTCCCTCACCCCCCTCCCCTCTGCGGCCCTATTCCTATTTTAATGCCACTTCGATAAAATCTTTTCTTATGCCTCCAACCTTCAGTCATATTCTAGTAGTTTCCTTGTCTGTAATACCATAGGGCATTTGTCTTGCAATTTCTAGATATCTGGACACTTGTGTTGTAGTTAGATGTATGTATTTATTTATATTTATATTTTATATAATCTCATACCTGATATTGAACTCCTTGAGATGTCTAATTCATTATAGTGCCCCTAGAAGCTTCCAACTAAAGTAGACTCCAGAATCCTGGCAAAGCCTAGAGACAAGCAAGACCCAAGCCTTTGGAAATGTATAAGCTAGAAGTAGGCATGTCTCAAAATCACCATCTTCTTAAACTTGCTCTTTAGTAAAAGTACTGTAATTGTTGACAAGAATGGCTCCCCCACCAAATTATTATCCTATCAAGGCAGAACTGTGAAATATTGAAATGCTTTATGAGAAACCCATGAACACTGGAACCATTTATGCCTGGTTCAGATTGTGCAACTGCCACTTACAGTGTGGCCTTGTGTGCTGGATATGTATCTCCGTCCATATCCATTCTCTATCTTCCTCCATCCTGTTCTTTGCCTGGTGGGCTGACTGTTATGAAATACATAAACAGACTCATTTGGTTTAGGGATGAGTTAGGTTAATGGAAAACCCCAAGGAAGAGATTTGAAGGAGGGAGAGTGAGGTCTGTTATGTGGGTAATGCCAGACTGGTTGTATCCCTAGACAGACTGCCACTGTTGCTCTCAAGGAGTCCAGCTTTACATAATTCTGCCTCTCCTTCCAGGTCCTTTCACACTAGAGGTGGTGACAATTTTGCCACTACTAATTGAGGTTCCTGCAGTATCCTTCGAGGTTCTTCTCTATTCTACCCAAGCCTCTGTAATTAGTTCTTTTATTAAAAACCTACCCTACTCCATAAATTATCTTATTTGAACAGATTCTCTGTTTCTTATGGAAACCCTAACTGATAAATATTAGAGAAGTCATTAGGGATCATAGTGACTGCCACTCTAAGTTCTTGGAAAGAATAAATAAGAAAGGGCATGTTAATAGTCTGCCTACCACAAATATTGTTGTATAATCTGCATTCAGTAGACAGTAGTGATAATATTTATTATTTTTCAGGTCTATATCCAGGCATCAACCAGAGACTCTGGTATAAACAAGATACTCATTAAATGTTGGTTATATGAATAAATACAATTGAAAAAAAAAAAGGCCAATTTAGACCTCATTTTAAAATTGATCTACTATCATTCTACACTCTTCCTCCAGGTTTTCTCTATGTTCGAATAACACAGATCTCCTTTGGTTGTGTCTCCAAGACCTGAACTATATTTTAAGTTCTTACAGATTAGGAACTATAATTTTGGCTCCTATTTTTAAATAATTTCTCTTCCTTCTCACATAATGGGAACTTTAGGGATAGACTACCCATTCTGCCAAGTAATTTTATGTGTTTCTGCTGTTGTGTTAAATGTAATTCAGTGAGAGCATGTGACAGGTTGAAATTGTGATACCTAGGTATCATTTTGATACCCAGATACTAGCAACATTCAAACAGCAGTGAGTTACTGGAGAAAACAAGCGTACTGGGAGCAAAACATTGTCGTTACTTCTTTACAGTCCATAATGTATTTTCCATGTCCTTTCATTCCAAAAGAACCCAATGTCCTTTTTATACTGTACATTTGTGCTTATTGTCCTGTTCAGTCATACTGTACAGCCAGGATCCTTTAACTTTTTCTCTTGGTTTCCAACAATGTCAACAATCTCAAATTATTCCAAAATGTGCCATTAGTACCAAGTAATCATCATACCTGCCTCACTTGGAATTGTTTGAAGTGACAAGCCTATTGCCAGAAGGGAGACTAAAGGTTTTTTAATCATTTTATAAACCTAATGAATTGGAAGCAAAGCTCCTTCCTTGAATATCTGAAGAACAGAATCTATATAAAATAAATGTTTTTAGCCTTCACAATTTCATTAAAGGCTAAATGACAATCTAGGAGCAATAAAAAAACTCTTTTTTTCATTGTGTATATATTTTGATTTAATTCCTCAAAGAATTCTGATGTATCTCACTTCCAAATTAAATGTAGTTTCTGTATTTGAATCCCTGCCAGGAAGACTACTCTGGGTTTCCTAAATGTATACATCCCTAGGTGCTTTCCTCCAGAGGCACAAGATAATAAGATGGTAGATTGAATATACACATCTAATTTCAATTCCTCAGAAAACTCCACTAGGATCCACAAGGACAGAGAGAACAGGAGTGACTAAAACAGCAACATTTTAGAAGTTGGAAAGCAAATGAACCAGTGATAATTGGCTTAGAACTAAGAAAGCTGAATCTCAAGCAGGACTTAGGAAAAGTGAGAACCAACCAGATTTATATAATAGAATCCTTACAGATTCAGGAAATATTAGCACCAGGTACTTATTGGGCATGAAAGGGAGATGTTAAAATAAGGAAAAAGGTAAAAACTGTTGAAAAACATTCAGATTTCTAGATCCCTTAACCAGTCGGTGTTCCTAGGGAATGGTCTCTGTCCCACTCCAGCAGATACCTGCAGGTTTACTCTCTGGAAATACGAAGCGCGGTTGAGAGTATGTGTGCTAAAAAACAGGGATGTGAAATGACCATGAACCATGTGCACATCAAATGCTGAGAATTCCTGGCTCTCCTTCCTTAATTCTGAGTGTTGCTCCCAGATCTCTGGCAGCCAGCCAGATCCTTACCCATCCAGAAAGGAGATAAGAAAATTCTTCTCAATGAATTTGACTAAAGAAGAATGATAAAAAGATAGAAAAATGTGGCATTCTTTTTTTTTAATTTTTTTTATTATATTATGTTAGTCACCACAGCACATCCCTGGTTTCTGACGCAAAGCTCGATGATTCATTAGTTGCGTATAACACCCAGTGCACCATGCAATACGTGCCCTCCTTACTACCCATCACCGGTCTGTGGCATTCTTTAATAACAAAAACAACATTCAGATAATTTTACGATAAAATTCAATGTCAACCAATCAGATTCACACACTCAGAACCTCCAAACATCATTTCATTCCTTTATCCTTAACTGTGAGCAGATAACGAAGGGTTATCGGACATCGGACAAAAACTTCAAGCAAAGAAAATGAAGACTAACAGAAACAAAGTAAAACATATATTGGAAGAAACAGAGAACACAGTGGGGAAAGAAAACTTCAAAACGCCCTTAACATTACCATAATCAGAGAAAGACTAGGTTACTATTACATTTCCATGGGTGGGGAACTTGAGGATTTGTAGAGGCTCAAAGCCTTGCCAACAGACCACAGAAAGTGATTTATAAAAACGTATTTTTATGTTTTTAGATAAAAATATTTCATAGTTTAAGCATCGAAATGCAGTAGTGATTTATAATGCAACATGTAATAATCTCCCATTACATAGCTTTCTTTTCACATCCTATTTGCACCCCCAATATCTACTTCATGGGTTTTATTCAAATACATTCCTCATGTGCAAAGAAATGCTGTTTGGGGGCTGTGGAGTGAGAGATAGGGAGAGAGGAAAGAAGGGCGTGTAGAGAGAAGGAAAGATTTCACTATAAGGCCTGCTATGGGTTAGTTTATTTTCCTATAAACATTGGAACACACCATGCACATGCTATGCACCTGGTTTACTCCCTTATCGCCCCCGTGGACATCCATACCAAGAGGTATGTATCACTGGACTGATATGTAGGTCTATGATATAGGCCGCAGATTTTAAAATTAACCTCTGGATACCACAAGCAATGTTGTAGGGAGAATTATTTTTTTTGCAAAATGGCATCTTGGTTTTTCACTGTAAGATTCATATTTATCTAACAGCATTTTGTGTATTCATTTTTTTCCATTGTGCACTTCATCAAAACTCTAGCTAATGCCATACTTTAGAAATGCACGTATGACAGATCCATCATATACTTTGGTTCTTGCTATTGCCAATCCCCTTAACAGCGTCCTTTTTTACGGCGAACCTAGGAGGTTTGGGTTAAGCCTTCATGTAGCAGCTAACTAAAAATTACCCAAGTAGGCAAATATCAGTTGCACTGACTCAAGACTTGACTTATAAGAAGTGAAAATAAAATGAAATGCTCGCTATTTTGGGAAAGAAAAAAACCGACCAGTGGTAAGGGTAGGAGAGTAATAAGAGTTCTACCAGATAATGAGCTATTATGATATATGTTATAAGCAGGAGCTCTAGAATCTGGGCGACTGCATCTAAATCTCAACTCTGTCGCTTACATAGTAGCGTGAACCTGGGCAGATTACTGAACGGAGATTACCGAGATTCAGTGTCTGATCTTTAAAATAGTGGGTCAGGGGCGCCTGGGTGGCACAGCGGTTAAGCATCTGCCTTCGGCTCAGGGCGTGATCCCGGCGTTGTGGGATCGAGCCCCACATCAGGCTCCTCCGCTATGAGCCTGCTTCTTCCTCTCCCACTCCCCCTGCTTGTGTTCCCTCTCTCACTGGCTGTCTCTATCTCTGTCGAATAAATAAATAAAATCTTTTAAAAAAATAAAATAAAATAAAATAAAATAAAATAAAATAAAATAAAATAAAATA
>NW_024423319.1:17517366-17525581 GCF_017311325.1 Ursus maritimus | reverse complement strand
AAAATAAAATAAAATAAAATAAAATAAAATAAAATAAAATAAAATAAAATAGTGGGTCAGTAAACATTTTCTGTAAAAGTCAGGTAGTAAATATTTTAGGCTTTCCAGACTATATAGCTCTCTGTTGTTTTAGCACAAAAGCCACCACAGACACTATATAAATGAACGGGTATGGCTATGTTCCAATAAAATTGTATTTGTAAAAATAAACAGCTGTGATCTACATACGACCCCACATGGACAGTGCTTTGCTGGCCCCTAAATCACAGTGGTATGTTATATACATATATGTGTGTGTGTGTATATAATATATATAATATGTAATATATAATATACGAACCACATATATATCAATAATAATATACAACACATATATACATGCACACAGTTTAATGATTGTCATCAAGAAAGAAGAATTCAAGCGAGAAGGTAAAATACCAACATCTAAAACACATATAAAAGAGATTTAAAATAAAAGATTACTGTGAACTAAGAAGTTTGGAAAATACAGTCTAATGGAGGATTTCTCCAGAATTATACAATAACAATTTTCACATACAAAATTGCAAAAAAAAAGGAGAACCAGAATAGATGACCTGAAGAAATATAAAATTAATAACTATATTCTATAAATCTCACTTGGTCCCTATTACAAAGCATAATAAAGCAGAGTTCATGGTTGTTTACAATTGAGGGGCAAAGCTCGGACAATCTAGCCCAGCAACACAACCTGAAGAGGATTTAATTGCGATACAAGCAGTAAGAAAGTAAAATATGAAAGTACAACATTATTGACTGTAGAGGAAAATGTTTTCATTGATTTTTTAAAAATATATGATTTAAAATTATTTTTGTCAGGCTTAGGTTTATATTTAGTAAGACAAATATCTCATATCCTAAAATTGCTTTACCAGGGAGAGACCACATATTTTTTCAGCAGTAATAAGAAATATTAATCATTCCATCATGTCATTTCTGACAGTTGCATATTGACTCTATTTCTTGGCACTATCTGCAAAAAGGATATTTCACTTATTAGTATTTCACTATTAGAAACTCTTAGGGGATCTGAAAAGTTAGCTCAAGTTCCAGAAAGACCTAATTGCAAATATTGGGTTAGGTAACCTCAATATTTCTAAATATTCCTTCTTTGTAGCATCCCATTTCATACTGGTTTTCAGAACACATTATTTTATCAGGTTACTTTATCTTAAAATCTCTGGGGAGTAACTCATGTCACAGTTTTCTATATGCAAATATTTATTGAATACCTACTATGTGCTTAGCTTTGAATGAGGATTGGGAAAAAAACTATAAAACAGCATTATTTGACACAGATTATTGGTAGGAAATATTAGGAAAACATTTTAAGCAGCACACACAGAAGTATAGCAAGATCTTTGTAGTTCATCTGTGAAGCAGTGATGGTAACTCCTCTACACAAACTTTCTGTGGTTTATCTCGCTTCCTATGAATTTGCATTTAGAATCCATTTTACTGTTATAATACAGATGGAACTGACACTGAGAAGTCTTACTTATTGTGAAAGTAAGTAACTGACCTTCCTAAAAATAAAGCACAAAGACAACCTAAATGAACTTTCAACTTCACGGCCCAAAGTCACGGTCGGGACAGGAAACCTAGCCTCAAGAGTGATAGAATTCTACCCTTTGTCCCCATCTCTATTTTAAGAAATGTTCTGGGGCGCCTGGGTAGCGCAGTCGTTAGGCGTCTGCCTTCGGCTCGGGGCGTGATCCCAGCGTTCTGGGATCGAGCCCCACATCAGGCTCCTCTGCTGGGAGCCTGCTTCTTCCTCTCCCACTCCCCCTGCTTGTGTTCCTTCTCTCGCTGGCCATCTCTCTGTGTCAAATAAATAAATAAAAAATCTTAAAAAAAAAAAAAAGAAATGTTCTTCCTTTGAGAAACCAGAATGATGCCTGAAGGGAAAGTACAGTAATAATACTACAGATGTTTGACTAGAGATGTTATTTGAGAGCATGGTATAGTTATTATATAGTGCTCAACAGTGAGAACCTCATTGGAAATGTTTTATTTTATTTTACTAATTTTCAACTTACTTATTGCCTCTAATTATATTAAGGGTTAACTATCGGGGCGCCTGGGTGGCTCAGTCGTTAAGTGTCTGCCTTCGGCGCAGGGCGTGATCCCAGTGTTCTGGGATCGAGCCCCACATCAGGCTTCTCCACTAGGAGCCTGCTTCTTCCTCTCCCACTCCCCCTACTTGTGTTCCCTCTCTCACTGGCTGTCTCTGTCAAATAAATAAATAAAATCTTTTTAAAAAAATAAGGGTTAACTATATGCTGTGACCTGCAGGAATACACAGATAAATGAAACCTAAACCCTGCCCTCAAAAGCTCATGAGTGGGCAATATTTTTTCTGTTAAAGAACTAGATAGTAAATAATTTTGGCTTTGTGTACCATATGGTCTTTATCGCAACTACTCAACTCTGCCCGTGTAGCATGAAATTAGCCATAGAAAATAGATACATGAATGTGTATATCGTTTTTCATTTTGCTTGTTTTTGCCTAATCAGGCAGCCAAGCTGAATTTGGCCCACAGGCCATCATTTACTGACTACTGATCTAGCATGAGAACAACAGACAGGTATACACACACACACACACACACACACACACACACACATTAGTCAATGCTTATCCATTCACAGGGACTGGCTAGAATGTTGTGTCTGATTCTGAGGCTGCAGCAGGAAAGTATGGCATGCTGAATTAGCTATGCACTGGTGTGGTTGTAGAAATGTCACCTACCTATTTTTAACGTGAAAGACAGACAATAACAAACATTAAAATTTGTGAAAAGACATGAGACTTATGCACATAAGTCAAAAAGTGCTTCAAAGATATTGGAAGTACCAGAAGGGATTGCTAAAAGTTTTATAAAACAGTACAATAGGCCTCCATGTGTCCAAATCATCGATACTTGCTCCCAACAATATGATATTTTAAAAATCATATCATAAGCCATAAAGAAAAAGACAAATATAGTTGACTAGATAAAAATTAAAGATTTTTATATGTCAAAAGATGATGAACACATTTCTCAAAAGACAAATGAGAAACCAGGCAATAAGACAGATACATTTCACAGACAAAAGGCAGTTTTACATAATATAGTATGAACTTTATACAGTTAAAGAGGAATTTAAGAAATTAAGGACAAAAATGCCAAAGGAAAAGACATGATTAGCACTTTAAAGAACTCCAATGGCTTATTGACATGTATAAATATGTGAGTATTGCTGTTAATTAAATAAATGTTTAAACAAAATGAGAAGAAAATTCTCAATAATTACAGATGACTAAGTGAAAGTTGACATTTAGTTGCTTCAGAGTGATGGTAGTACCACTGCCTATAAGCTGCCTGTACATTTACGCATCTATGTGGTCATTCGTTAACTCATTCAAGCATTTACTGAGCTCCTATTATATGTCCACTGCTTGAATAGAGAGCAAAGGCATGCACTTTCTGTTCACTAAAAGCTCCCATTATAATAATAAAGGTAAAGATGTGAAAGATCTAAAGGAATTGTGATTAAAAATTTCTCAGCTAGGGGAAGTCTCAAGTGTTTCATTTCCACTCCCCAAAAGTACAAATGTAGGGGGACTTCTACATTTACTAGGGGTCCAGAGACCTACATCCTTTTGTAATGCTTGTAGATGGTCTAGGGCTTTGCAGAGAAGGTTCTTCCTAGGACCATCAGATGGAGATATGGCAAAGTCTTTAGGCTCAGGCATCTGTCCCACTAGATAATCAGCGGGTAAGGTGCTGAATTCTGACAAAGTGAGGCCCCCATCAGAAGTCTGGTGGATGAAAATGAAGGTATGGAAATAGTTATGCTAGGCAATTAGAAATCAAAAGAGAAAGGGCCAAAAAAAAAAAAAAAAGCAGAGAAAGAGGATACGAATAATAGAATCAATAAACACAATGTTTATAGCAGCAATGTCCACAATAGCCAAACTATGGAAAGAGCCCAGATGTCCACCAACAGGTGAAGGGATAAAGATGTGGTATTTGTATATACAATGGATTATTACTCAGCCATCAGAAAGGATGAATACTTACCATTTACATCAATGTGTATGGAACTAGAGGGTATTATGCTGAGTGAAATAAGTCAATCAGAGAAAGACCGTTATCACATGATTTCACTCATGAGTGGAGTTTAAGAAGCAGCACAGAGGATCATAGGGGAAGGGAGGGAAAACTGAATGGGAAGTAATCAGAGAGGGAGACAAACCATGAAGGGCTCTTAACTCTAGGAAACAAACTGAGGCTTGCTGGAGGGGAGGTGGGTAGGGGGATGGGGTGATTGGGTGATGGGCATTAAGGAGGGCACGTGATGTGATGAGCAGTGTATATACAACTGATGAATTACTGAACACATCTGAAACTAATGATGTACTCTATGTTGGCTAATTAAATAAAGAATCAATAAGCACAAACTAATATATAGAAAACTTACCCTCAACAAATAGATAATACACATTATTTTCAAGCAATCAAGGAATCGTCTCAAAAATTGACAACATACAAGTTCACAAAGGAAGCTTTAAAAAACTTTAATGAATCATTATCCTATACACTATGTCCTTTGACTATAATAAAATTAGAAATAGATTTTTTAAAGGATGGCTTAAAAATCTGATATGTTTAGAAACTAAAATCATACTAAATGATTGGATTAAAGAGGAAATAATTTTAAAAATTGTGAGATATTCCTTTTTTTTTTTTAAAGATTTTATTTATTTATTCGACAGGATAGAGACAGCCAGCGAGAGAGGGAACACAAGCAGGGGGAGTGGGAGAGGAAGAAGCAGGCTCATAGCGGAGGAGCCTGATGTGGGGCTCAATCCCGTAATGCCGGGATCACGCCCTGAGCCGAAGGCAGACGCTTAACCGCTGTGCCACCCAGGCGCCCCAAAAAATTGTGAGATATTCCTAATACTACTTAGCACTAGAAGATTTGTGACATAAAGCTAACATAGAATGTTGTGAGAAATTCTCTGCTTTAAATCCTTTTATCAGAAATCAAAAAATATTGAGGACAGACAAGCTATGTGTCCAGCTCAACGAGCTGGAAGAAAGGGCAACAGAGTAAATGCAAAAGAAACCAGAAGGGAGGAAATAGAAAGACAAAAAAATATAGACCAAAAGAATAATTACAACATCAAGAAATGATTACTTAAAAAGATCAATAAGATAAACCACAAATGAGACATGAAGGAAAAAAACTAAGACTCAAAATATGAACAAGGAAAAATACTATAGCATCTTAAAAAGGAATGAAATAGTATGAGTAAGTACTTGCCAATAAACTGGAAGCTCAGGAAGACATGAACATATTGTTGGGGGAAACAGTATAAATGGCTACATTTTACAGAAGAAACCTGTAAGGCCAATTATTTGGGAGACTCTTATTTGTTCTGGTGTAATTTTTAACACGTTTAGCCTCTCTTCACCACTTCACTCACTTTTCCTCAGGAAGAGGCAGGGATTTAGCTGGTAAATTTTTAAGAAGCAGTGGGGCATGCTTCACTTAGCCTCTTCTCATCCACTCTCTTTTCACAGGATCAGCCCCTCCAGCTGAAAGGTGAATTCTGATCTGCCATGTGAAAGGGATCTGGTGAATTCAAGGGTGAACTATTAGCAAGTCCACTTGGCTAGCGATCTAAAGTCACAACTCACGGTCCCCTTTATCTGGATCTCTGACACGTATGTATCTACCAATAGGTTCTAAATTCTGAAAGGGAAGAAATTGGTATTATTAATTAGTCCCTGTCACAAATTCAAATGCTCATAAGTATTAAATAGCAATGGTAATCAGACTCTCCGCAGCCGCTGTCCCACATACAGTAGAGCCCTAGATCTAGATGGCTTTATAAATTTAACAAAATGTTCAAGGAACAGGCAATTCTCTCAGACATATATATCAGAAAATTGAAAATGAGAGAAACCTTACCATTTTATAAGACTAGCATAACTTTGCTTTCAAAACTGAGAAAAAACAGATCATGAAATGAAATTTAAAGGACAATTCAGACCACAGGGAAAGGGTCGGAAAACTGAATGGGAAGAAATCAGAGAAGAAGACGAACCATGAGACACTATGGACTCCAGGAAACAAACTGAGGGTTACAGAACAGAGGGGGGTGGGGGAATGGGGTAGCCCAGTGATGGGTATTAAGGAGGGCATGTGTTGGGATGAGCACTGGGTGTTACGCACAACTAATGAATTGTTGAACACTACATCAAAAACTAATGACGTACTATATGCTGGCTAACTGAACATAATAAAATGAATAAATACAAATTTAAAAAAAATAGAAAAAGAAAGAAACAAACAAACAAACCCTACCCAATGACTTACTTCTATCTCATTGACCAGACTATCACATGACAATAGCTACCTGGAAAGGAGAATGAGAAATATAATCTTTTGGCTGGTCGTGTTGCTATCTAAAATAAAATTGCAACACAGTAAAGTTTCAGGTGTACACTATAGTGATTCAACAATTCTATATATTACTCAATGCTCATGATGATAAGTGTACTCTTAATCCCCTTCATCTATTTCACCCAACCCCTCTCCCACCTCCCCTCCGGTAATCATCGGTTTGTTCTCTATAGTTACAAGTCTGTTTCTTGGCTTGCCTCTCTCTTTTTTCCCCTTTTCTCCTTTGTTTTGTTTCTTAAATTCCATGTGAGTGTAATCATATGGTATTTGTCTTTCTCTAACTTATTTCGCTTAGCATTATACTCTCAAGCTCCATCCCTGTCACTGCAAATGGCAAGATTTCATTCTTTTTTATGACTGAATAATATTTCATTGTATACATATATCACATCTTCTTTATCTATTCATCCATCGATGGGCACTTGAGCTGCTTCCATTATTTGGCTATTGTAAATAATGTTACCATAAACACAGGGGGGCATGTATCTCTTTGAATTACTGTTTTTGTGTATTCTTTAGATAAATACCCAGTAGTGTGACTGCTGGATCATATGATAGTTCTATTTTTAACTTTTTGAGGAACCTCCATATGGTTTTCCAAAATGACCGCACCAGTTTGTATTCCCACCAATAGTGTATGAGGGTTCCTTTTTCTCTACATCTTCGCCAAAACCTGTTGTTTCTTGTTGATTTTAGCCATTCCTACAGGTGTGAGGGGCTATCGCATTGTAGTCTTGATTTGCATTTCTGTTATTGTAAGTGATGATGAACATCTTTTCAGATACATGATTATTTTAATTTTTAATTAAATTCAATTTAGCCAGGGTGCCTGGGTGGTTCAGTCAGTTAAGTGTCTCCCTTTGGCTCTGGTCATGATCCCAGGGTCCTGGGATTGAGTCCCTTATTGGGCCCCCTGCTCAGCAGAGAGCCTGCTTCTCCCTCTCCCTCTGCTGCTCCCCCTGCTTGTGCTCGCTTCCCCCCGCCTTGTCAAATGATAAAATATTTAAAAATAAATTCAATTTAGTTAACATATACTGTATTATTAGTTTCAGAAGTAGAATTTAGTAGTTCATCAGTTGCATGTAACACCCAGTGCTTATTACATCAAGTGCCCTCCTTAAATCCCATCACTCAATTACTCCATCCCCCCACCCCCCTCCCCTTCAGCAACCCTCAGTTTGTTTCCTAGAGTTAAGAGTCTCTTACGGTTTTTTAAAAAGCTTCTCCCAAAAACTGAGAACAGTTAGAAACTTCTTTAACAGGATTAAGTCTCCATAGCAAAAACAAAACATCTCCTAATTACTGTTAACACATTAGGCACATGACCTTCAGATTATAAATATCTGATATTGCCTCTACATTCAACCTAGTACTGGAGGCCATGATCGATGAATACCCCCTAAAAATAAAAGGTATATGATAAAGATATCACCACATATCAGATGGTATAACAAAATCGGATACACATGAAGGATTTATGTTCAAAGTATATCAAAGACAAATTTCACAAACAAGGAATTAATATCCAAAAACTACAAAGTAATGATGGAATCAACATGAAAAAAGACAAGAAATCCAATAATGAGAAATATTAATAACCAAAAAACAATTTTAAAAACAGAAAATCTGAATTGCTTCATAACTAATAATCACAGAAGTAAAAGGAGATTGTGTTATCAATCAAATTTCTTTAAAAATTAAAAGTTGGATAATACTA
>NW_024423319.1:17491908-17517358 GCF_017311325.1 Ursus maritimus | reverse complement strand
ATTAGTTATCATTCGCTGTATAAAAAAATTACCCCAAAATGTAGTGGCTTAAAACACCAAACTCTATTATCTCAGAGTTTCTATGGGTCAAGAACCTGCGTGTAGCTTAGCTGGGTCCTCTGGCCCTTGATCTCTTACAAGGCTACATCATCTCAAGTCTCATTTGGAAAGGACCAACTTCCCAGTCCCCTAATCTGGTTGTTGATAGGATTCAGTTCCTTGTGGTTTGTACACAGAGGGCTCAGTTCCTCAGGAGGTGTTCCTTGAGATGTGAGCCTTTACACTGATCATCTCACAAAAGCTTTCATCAGAATGAGAAAATGAGAGGGTAAGAGAGATTGTCAGCAAAAAAGAGTTATAGTAAGAGGGAACCTCATTATGTTAATAATTAATAACATCCCACTACTTTTGCTGGTTTCTATGGATTCTATTCATTAGAAGCAAGTCACTAGATATATCCTACGCTCAAGGGTAGTGGATTACACAAAAGTGTGAACATCAGAAGGCTGGAGTCATTGGGAGCCATATCAGAAGGTGCCTTCCCATACCAAGCATTAGTGAGTGTGTAGGAAAACAAGTCATAATTCTATTGGGAAGCTAGATTGGTACATGTTGGAAAACAATCTGGCAATAATTAGCAAAATTATTGCTTATATACTGAATGTCTGTGTCCCTCTAAAATTCATATGTTGAAGCTCTAATCCCCAATGTGATTGTATTTGGTGGTGGGGCTTTTGGGAGGTTATTAGGGTTAGAATAGGTCATGAGAGTGGGGCCTAATAATGTAATTAATGCCCTATTTTAAAAAAAAAGAGAGGAGATAGCTCTCTCTCACACATCAAGGAAGGCCATGTAAGGACATAAAAAGAGGGTCTTCATCAAGAACCCAACCATACTGACATCTTAATCTTGGACTTTCAGCTTCCAAAACTGTGAGAAATAAATGTTTCTTGTTTAAGCCAGCCAGTCTATAGTATTCTGTTATAGTAGCCCAAATGGACTAAAAATTACGTATATATCTCTCTCTTCCTCTGTCCCTCCTACTGCTTGTGCTCTCTCTCTCAAATAAATAAAATCTTTAAAAAAAACCCAAAGAATTATGTGTATCTAGGACCTAGAAATTCTATCCTTGAGTGTATATCCCAGAGAAATATATGCAGAAGTCCGTAAGGGAACATGACTGAGGATGTTCATTGCAGCATTGTTTGTAGGACTGGAGTGGAGAGCCAACACAGGTGCTCCTCAGAAGGGGAAATAATGGACAAGCAAAACTTGGTGCATGAATACTAATGGAATATGATGCAACATTAGAAGCAGTGGACTGAAGATACATATAGCCATATAAGTCGAACTTAAAAGCATAGTGTTGAGTGCATAAGTTAAGAAAGAAGATCTGTGGCACAATACTATGCATTCAAACACCACATAATTAACAAGGCCACATATTTCACAAGAGAACAAACATACACAAGGATATAATTCAAACATCAGAGTAGAAGCCTAACGGTGGGAAGGAAATGAGTGTTGGGATCTAGGAAGAAGAAAAACAGATAAAATATAAAGATAAAATATAAATAAAAGAGAAAGAACCTTGCAAAACTCAATGACAATACCATGGTCAGAGTCCAAAAATAGAATAGAAGATAAAAGCAACCTTCATGGGTGGGCAGTTAATTCTAATCCCTGCCTGTAAAGTCGCAGAGCTGGCAGAAAATAATCTAATCAAGTTAGCAGCCTTTAATGCCAAATGCTCTAGGTAGAGAGCTTATTCATGGGAGCTTTTTGTTAGTTTGTAAGATAAGTCGTGTTTCCACTGATATTTAAATTCAGCCATATTGCTTTTGGAGGGATTTTAGGTAAAAAATCCCAAACACTAGCTAATAACTAAGGGTGGGACACAACAAAATAAACCACTGAGTAGGGGTGGCCTTAGAGAACAGATTGCAGGAAAGGTTCTTTCTCTACCATGTGCACTACTGCAATTGAACATGGGGATATGAGGAACAGTGGTAGTTGTTTGGAAAACTCTTTGGATGATGTTAAAGAAAAGCCCCCTTTCTCTAACCAAACCATTTTTGCCTCCTTATCATTTCCCCTCCCACCCAGATGTGTCAGGAATGGTACTTTGAAATGTCAGAGCCACATTTTGGCCTCCCTAGCAACCTCCCCAACACAGAGTAGTGTCATAAGTAGTGCTTTGTGATGTCTGAGCCCCACCTTAGCCACCATTGGCTGGGGGAGAGCCTAGCTGACCAATCAAAGCTGAAGGGATGGTGCTCATTGTCCTGGGAAGAGTTAAAAGCAGTAGAATAGTTAGGAGGCCTGGGGTAGACCACTGGGAAGTCAATATGTCCACAGTAACCAGGAAACTACCACAGCCCAATCAGGATATGGAGCAACCAACCTCAAGTTCCGAAGAGAGGAAGAAGATGAAGACTCCCTATAAACCCAGGTCCAGAGGTGGTGGCAAGGTAAGACGACCCCACCCAAGCTGCTCTTTTCTTCATTGATTTCCCCCTCTCCCAAGAATCTTAACCTTTGCTCACCTGGCACAAACTCCTTCCTCAGCCCAGACATCTTCTCATGATGCCCCCTTTTCTATCAATACCCCCTCCTTTTCCCCTAAGTCAATGCCCTTTTGGCCTCACTCTGTTGTTGTTCCAGGTACTGAAGACAACCCTGAAGGTGAAAAGACCCCTTCACAGGAGTTTGAGTAAAAAAGTCTCAGAAAAAACTACCAACCCTGTAAGAAAGCCTAAAAAAGCTAGAACACCACTCTTCGGTCACTACCACAGACTGAACGAGACGCTGAAGCAAAATGAGCCACAGCAAGCCCAAGAGAAGGTGGAGAAGTCCACCACATCAAATGATGACCAGGGCAGCGAGTAACTCCAGAGTGAGGCCAGAGACTTCGGTAATATCTGCTAAGTCTCCAGAGGTCCGGTGGCTGAGAAATGGCTAATCATGTAGACGTTGATTTTTACAGCACCAGGGTACACTTGATGGTACCTAAAATAAAGCCAACCTGTTGTGGAAACTTGTGTTTCTAGGAGTTCTCTCATGGTGGGATCAGGGAGGGAAGGGGAGAGACAGTAGTGCAAAAAGGAAGAAACATGGGGTAGTGTCGGGTTGGGGGCCGGTCTGGCAGGATCACAGTTAACCTGATCGTGGGAATAAAGACTGGGTCAGGACTGAGCACTGAAGACAAATTTCCTCCTTAACACTTGACGTAATGGGCAAGATGAAAAAGGGCCTGGTGTTTCTGCCTTTGTGAGGTGGGGGGCGGGGGCGGGAATGACATCAAAGTGTAGATTGCAAGACCCTATATGGGGTGAGGTGTGTGGGTGGCAGGGCCATCCCCAAAGCTGAACAAGGAAAGAACTTCCAGGCTGCTGACCTCACTGTGGTGTTTGTTACATTTTACCCTATAATGTCAACAACTAAAAGTCCTCAGGAGGGCCAAAAATCTTACCCTAATAAAAGTGACTAAAAGCACCCTAAAGATGAAAATAATGGTGATTGGAAGCCACAAACCCAACACTGATGAGCCCACTTTCTTAAGAAACAGTGTGGCGCAGTGACCTTCCAAGGGCAGGGCAGTGGGAACAGTCTGCCTTCAGGGCAGGCAATAAAGGAGGGCACTGTCTACAGAGAATTCTAAACACTTGGAGGGGAGACTGTCTTTTATTTATTCTCTCACAGTTGTTCTTTTCTGAAGACACGATCACCGTAAATGAGTTTATTGAAGTATAATTGACGTATAATTGCACGTGCTTAAAGTGACAGCTTGAGGAGGTTGACCCTATGTATACACTGTTAAACCATCACCAGGATCATAAGAGAGAACACATGCATCCCCCCAAGTTTCCTCCTGCCCCTCGGTAGTTGCTCCCTCCTCCTATCCCTCCCTGTACCCCCATCCTCAGATAACTACTGATTTGCTTGCTAGCTCTATGGATTGTACTCATTCCATTAATATAAAATGCTACAAAATGTAAACCTTACTCATTTTTAATCCAACTTTTTTCACTCAGTATAATTTACGTGAGAACCATCAATGTTCTTGTGTACATCAATATTACATTTTTAGGTTATGATTGCTTTGTTGAGAATTTAGTAGCATTTAAAGGATGCTCCACAGTTACTTTTTTTTTAATTTTGAGATTATAAATTTACATGCAGTTGTAAGAAATAGAAAGATGCCTTATACCCTTAACCTTATCCCCGCTCCAAAGGTAACATCTTGCATGTCTAAAGAATATCAAAATCAGGAAGGTAAGATTGATATGATAGAGTTACCTTATTCAGAGTTCACCAGTTACACATGCACTAGTTTGCGTGTGTGTGTGTGTGTGTGTGTGTGTGTGTTTAGTTCTGTGCCACTTTATCACCTGTATAGTTTCCTGGGACTCCACTGTAGTCAAGACACAGAAAAATTCCATCATAAGGATTCCTCTTGCTATTCATTCATCACAGCCACGTCCTCCCTCACCCCTGGAAGCCAGTAATTTGCTCATCTCCATAATTTTGTCATTACGAGAATGTTACATAAATAGAATCATTCAGTATGTAACTTTTTGTGATCGGCTTTTACATTCAGCATAAATCCCTTGAGAGCCATTCAAGTTGTTGTATGTATCAACATCTTTTTTCCTCCATTGCTGAGTAATATTGCATAGTGTGAATGTACCACAGTTTGTTAAACCATTCATTTATCGAAGGACATTTTGGTTTTGATTTCTGGAATTACAAATAAAGCTGATACAATCATTCCTGGATAGGTTTTTCTGTGAACTTAAAGTTTTCATTTCTCAGGGATAAATGTCCAAGAGCAACTGCTGGCTCATGTGTTAACGGCAAGCTTAGTTTTGTAAGAAACTACCATACATTTTTTCCCCCAGAATGGCTATACCATTTTATATTCCCACCAGCAATCTCTGAATGATACTTTCTCTGCATTCCCACCAGCATTTGGTGTTACCATTAAACAAAAAAAATTTAAGTCATTCTGGTGCCTGTATAGTGATACCTCATTGAAGTTTTCATTTGCATTTCACTGATGGTTAATGTTGAACATCTTATGTGTTCATTTGTCATCTGTATATCTTCTTCGTTGAAATTTCTATTCATGTCTGTAGCCCATTTTCTTTCTTGACACTTGCATGATCAAGCTTTAATGAATTTGAACACAAGGCACTGTTTCCAGGTGTACATAAATATATCTCCATTTTACAACTGTTTTTTGCTTCCTCTACTTCTATCGTTTTGGACACTGATAAGAAAATCCTCAAACTCTTATTTAAGCAACGAGAACTTCTTTAATAGGACTTTATGACTTCTTTCTAAGAGCTGATCATCTGAATTTCTGGGACTTCTTACAGTAAATATTTTGTTTATATTTCCTTTCTATATTAAATATTTGTTTATATTTCCTTTCTACCCACCTACCACTAGCTGGTTATTGCCTCCCAGATTCTGGCAAGTTGTTTATAGTTAAATAAAACCTTTTTGGTTTGGGGGGTTTTTTCCCCAATGAAATAAATATGGGTGCTCAATGCATCCCCTAATTATAAAATACTGGATTGGGGTTCCTACCCTTGACATTTATGATGATTTATTAGGGACTTGTTGTGTGTGCGTTCTCATTCCTACTACAAAAGCACAGGTCTGCTTTATGACAGGGGGCTTAATATTTCTCCATTCTATCAACTCCGTCCATCTTTGGTCCTGCCAATATCCTTTGGGGTACTGCAACAGAGTCCAGTCCTTGCAGAATATAACATGTGAATCTTAACTGCACTTTTAGCCTATACCGTTAAAGGTGGGTGACATTGAACTCCTGACCCTCCCACTCATAGATCCACTTGATATTTTCAAACTTAAAGTCCTATAAGACTAGAGAAAATTCTACATCCATACTGTATTGAGGTTTCTGGGGATTTTTCATCTCTGTTCAGCAGCTCGTCAATAATCTCTAGCTTCTCCATTCCTCGGCCAATCAGAAAGAAGATAACCATCATACAACAGGCTTAATGATAAAGGAATCTCTGGCCAATCACCGAAAACTGAAATAACTAGAAAGGTTCTTGCAGTTTAATTCTGTCTCTCCTCACCCAGGATCTGACCTATTGGCTGTACTTGAGCAGACAGAAAAGCCCTCTGAAAATTAATCATTCCATTGGCTACAGCCATTTTACACAAGTTTCTGAAATCATATGTGCCAACATACCTCTGAGCCACATAATTCATGGTTATAGTATCTAAATCAGCATAAAGGAAAAAATAGCAGTAAGCCTTCTCAAGACAGCTGAACCTAGTACTGAAACTGGGTTCGACCGAAGCCCAGGCCAGTATATGCATGTCTGGAGGGAACACCTGATGGAAAATGCAGCTATGATGAATTTTTTAGCAACCTTGTGGACTTCTTTATATTAAAATCCTCTGAATCCTTGCCCTTGGAAAGTGAAAACAAAGGTCAAGAGAAATCAATTGTCCAAAGGCACTTAACACCCTTGTCCATTGACCCACATCAGCGAGAGTCGCACGTCTGTCTGCTTTCTCATGGTCAAGTCTTATAGAGCCTCAAACAGTTTCTCTTCAATAATATCGTTTGTGTTTTTCTGACTGGCAAAGCTCTAGTATCTCTAGCCCATACAGGCTGCTCTTAGGGCTACGTGGCTTTGGCCATTAGCACTGAAATCAAATGCACACTTACTTTTTCCAGTTCCGGAAGAATTTTCTCTAACGTTTGAGTTCTTGTTGTGTTGGCCTTTTCCTATTTAAGCCATTGCATCTCCTTCTCTACTTCTTGTACCCTTTTCTACGGGAGTTCCTCAGTTTAGTTTGTCACTATGTCATTTTCAACAATGATAGGACAACCCCAGAAATAAAAAAGAAATAAAGGAATCATACAGGTCCATCCTACCTGTTGATCAGAGCCGCACCTGTAGCTCTTTTTCCATTCTTTTTTTAATTCTGTAGCTTGCCTTTGGTCATCCTTATAGGCTCATTCAGAGAGCAGAAGTTGTTCATTCTGATGAGGGTCATTTTATGGATCACGCTTCTGGTGTCGGGTCTAAGAACTTTTCACCTGACCTTCAGTGCCGAACATCTCCTCTAAAATGTTACAGCTTTACATTTTGACCTATGATCCATTTTAACTGCGTTTTTGTATAAGGTATGTAATTTAGGCCAAAGTTTAGTTGTTTTACTATGGAGATCTAATTATTCCAGGACCACTTGTTAAAAAGGCCAATAGTTATTCTTCCTCCACTGAAGTGCTTTTGCACCTTTATCAAAAATAGTTGGGCATATTGGTTTAGGTCTATTTCTGGGTTCTTTATTCTGTTGCGTTGACCTGTGTCCATCTCTCAGCGAACACTACAGGTGTCTTCATGCTGGTGGCTACATAGAAAGCCTTCATACCAAGTAGGATGATTCTTTCCAGTTTATTCTTCTACTCTGTGGTTTTGTTATCAGGTCATACTGGCATCATAAAATGAGATATAAAATGCCCCATCCTCTTGGATTTTGTGATAGAGATTATAAATTGGCTCTTTAAATGTTTGGTAGAATTTTCCAGTGAAATCACATGGGCCTGGATACTTTTTCTTCAGGACTTTCTTAAACTAAAAGTCAATCTCTTCATCAGTTATAAGATTAATTATATTGCCTATACAACTTTGTGGGGGGGGTTATAGTAATTTGTGGTTTTTCAAGGAATTGATCCATTTATTCTAAGTTTTCAAATTTATGAGCATTCAGTTATTAACAGTATTCCCGTGTTATCCATTTAATAACTGTAGGATATGTAGTGATATTGGTCCTTGTCTTCTCTAATTTTATCTTTGCCAGTTTTGCATATAGTCTATCTTATTATATGTTCTGCAGACACATGAAACAAGTGTGTATTGTGCTGTTGAGTGGAATGTTCTGTTTACATAAATAAGATTCTGTTGGTCACTGTTGTTCAGTTGTTCCATTCTTCCTGATTTTGTCTAGTAGTTCCATCAGTCACTGAGTGTCGGGTGTGTGAAGTACAATGCTAACTATGGCTTAGTCTTTGTCTCCTTTCAACTATCAGCTTTTGTTTTATTTGGAAGCTCTGTGGTTTGCTTGATACACATTCAGAGTAGATATAACTTTGATACTTGTATAATCCTGTAATGGCTCTCTTTGCCTTTAGCAATTTTCTTGCTATGATGTCTACTTTATCTGATATTAATATAGCCATTCCTGCTTTTCATTTTTGTGGTAAAATATACCTGACATGAAATTTCCCACCTTAACCATTTCTAAGCACACATTTCAGTAATATTAAGCACATTTATGTCAGCAATCTCAAAACTTTCTATATTGCAAAACTGAACCTCTATACTCATTGACCAACTCCTAACTTCCTCCCCACCACAGTTCCTGATAAATGGCATTCTACTTTGTCTCTATGAATTTAGCAAATCTAGGTACCTCATATAAATGGAATCATACAGTATTTGTCTTTTTGTAATTGGCTTGTTTCACCTAGCATAATGCCCTCAAGGTTCACAGTGCCGTAGCATGTGTCAGAGTTTCCTCCGATTTAAAAGGCTGAATGACACCCATTGTACATATACACCACGTTTTATTTATCCATTCATCCATCAGTGGACACTCGGGTTACTCCCACCATTTGCCTGTTGTGAATAATGCTGCTATAAATGTGGGTATACAAATATGTCTTCCACCCTGCTTATAATTCTTTTGTGTATATACCCAAAGTTCCTGGATCACACAATTCTATTTTTAATTTTAAAAAATTAATTCCTGTATAATTTCGTGTTACATTAATTTCAGGTGTGCAATATAGTGACTCAACAGTTCTATACATTATTCCGTGCTCATCAAGATAACTGCTCTTAATCCCCTTCCTCTATTTCATCCATCCCCAACCCATCTCCCATCTGGCAACCACAGTGTGTTCTCTATTAAGAGTGTTGTCGTTTTCTTTGTTTTGTCTCTTAAATTCCACATGAGTGAAATGCTATGGCATTTGTCTTTTTCTGACTGACTTAGCATTATACCCTCTAGATCCATTTATGTTGTTGCAAATGACAGGATCTTGTCCTTTTTATGGCTGAGTAATATTCCATTGCATATATACGTCACATCTTTACCCATTCATCTATCAATAGGCACTCAGGTTGTTTCCATATCTTGGCTGTTGTAAATAATGCTGCAATGGACACAGGGCTGCATGTATCTTTTCAAATTAGTGTTTTCATTGTTTTGGATAAATACCCAGATGTGAAACTGCTGGATCGTATGATGGTTAGATCTTTATAACCATTTTTTTGAGGAACCTCCACACGGTTTCCCACAGTGGCTGCACCAATTTACATTGCCACCAACAGTGTACCCCTTTACTCCACATTATGCTGTGCTGAGATTGAGCACTTGGGGTTGTTGAAGAGTTTTTCCTCAATGATTGTCCTCTGTCTCAGCTTTTGGTTGAGACAGAGACATCGGCTCCATACGGGGAGTCTCTCTCTCCATGATTTTGCCAGTTAGCTAGTGGTAATTGTTGTTGCTTGTTATTCATTGGTAAGTTAGCAGTATGGAGTGAGGGTTCTCTATTCTAGTCCAATCTCAGTCTTAGTTAGGCCCCATGAGACTGGTCTTCAGAAGTGGCTTCTTCAGTGCTTCTAGCCCTATTCCCCATGATAGGCAGACTATCTTGTTATGTGTCTTCAGTGGGAGATAGATTCCACCTCATCTCCCAGCAGCAGATGCTTCCCACATAATTGTATCACCTAGAAATACACATTTTTATTTTGGGCAGGAAATAATGCCCACTAATCTTACCGGTAGGCAAGGTTACAGGCCTGAATGCACATGTGATTGTGTGCTATTAGTGGAAAGAGCAGTACACCCTGCAAAGTCCTTATAGGTCACACTTGGTTTGAAATTACTGCTTTGGATCCTGTGGATACGCTAGTAACTGAGTTATTAGTGCTATAGTTGCTGCCTAGAACATTCCAGGAGGATGGTGCTGGTCACTAGTTGCTACAGCCAGAGTCTTCTCTGACAGAATGTATTTGGTAAATAAAGTTCTATTCAATTACTGGTGATTGTTCACACACATGTGCCTGGAAAATATCACCAAAGGCAAAAGACCAGTGCATGGGGGACACAGGTATATTTAGTGGACTGAGTAGAACAATCTTGCTAAAAAGCAACAGAAACATGGAAACCTCCTTCTCTCACTGCACACCCATTAACAGGGTAAGACGGAAGAATCACTTGATCTGCCTGTATAAAAATGGCCTCAATCATCTAGCAAACATGTATTCAGCACTTACCATGTGGCAAGCACTCTTCTGGGTGCTGGAAACTACAAAAATGACTACCAAATAATTGCCTAATTGAAAGGAAAGAGAGTCCTTTACAGCACCCTGAATTTCACCAAAACCCTTAGAATTCTTTAACACTGCCATCCTATCCAGGGACACCTGACTGGCTCGGTCAGTGGCACATGCCGACTCTTGATCCTGGGGTTGTGGGTTCAAGACCCATGTTGTGTATAGAGATTACTTCCAAAAAAAAAAAAAAAAAACCTGCCATCACATCCAGTTTCAGAAGTGTGATACTGCCCCTCTAGTTCTCTGTCTTAACCCTATTCCTTTCGTTCCCGTCATCTAGCCAAGCCAGGCTGGCATTTTGAAATGTAATATTTATTCAGAATTAAGGGAGGACGCAGAAGAAGTACATAAGAATAAATCAGAAAGCAAAACCTTGCCAAACTTGCCAAGTCCCTATTCCAAATACAGTCACATTCCTAAGGACTGTGACAACTTCCCAGCGCCTGACCTTCGCTCCCCACCCTCGCCTACCTGCTATCTTATTCGCTCTCTCCAAGCACCAGCCAGCTGTTCCCGTTGTCATTCATCCAGAGAAATACAAGGAAATCATGTTTCAACTGCATGACTTGGTTTTAGTCTCCAGATGAAGAACCTACTTTTTCCAGAGGCAAATTATAAGACTGTGATGATTGATAACAAAAAATTCACCATTATTAAAAATAATTTTATTTCCTTTCAAATTCCTGACAGCTTATCTTGTGTTTTCTCTGATTCATAATTAGATTTTACCAAGTTGTCTATTTTCATTCTTTGCGATGTGCCAATGCTTGGATTAATTTTAATCTCTATTTTCAATGCAGTAATTCATGTTGCTAAATTTAATGATTCATTTCTCATGGTTCCTTTTGTTTGTTTTTTAACTTTTTGAATTACATCTTCAGTTCATTTGTTTTCATTCATTCTTCTTTAGTGATGAAACTTCTTTGGACTATGGATTTTCTCATATGTACAGTTTCTCTGCATTTAATAATACTAATACTTATTAAGTGCTTACTCTGTGCCATTTTTACAACTATTTTACATACAGTTGTTTAATCCTCTCAGTAACCTTATTGAGTAGGACACTTTACAGAGGTGTTAGTTTTTGGTTTTCGTTTTCGTTTTTGTTTTTTGTATTTCCCTAAAACTATGCAAGTAGTAGATGGCAGAGCCAGCATTGGAATTCAGGCAATCTGTCAGCAGATCCTGTTTTCCAAACCATCATAATTTTAAAAGTAACCTATAGCATTTCCTGTATTTGCATTTGTCTTATGGAAAATTCTGATGAGGCCTTGTTGCCTAATTATGTCATTCTGGTACAAATCAAGATAAATAGCAATACCCTTGAGTCCTCAAAACTAACATCAGTTATTTGGAAACTATTTAAAAGACTTTCTTTTAAAGTATCTATTAATAACATATAATATAATATAATATTTATATATATATAAATATATTTATATAAAAATATTAATATATATTTATAAATATATATTTATATATTAAAATATATTTAATATATATAAACTATTTAAAAGACTTTCTTTTAAAGTATCTATAATATATAATATTTATATATTATATCTTTATATATTAAATATATTTAATATATATAAATATAATATATAAATATATAAATATACTTTTAAAGTATCTATTAATAACATATAATATAATATAATATTTTATATATATAAATATATATTTATATATTAAATATATTTAATATATATAAATATATAAATATATAAAATAATATAATAAGTAACTATTTTGTGGAAATCTTAAATTGAATACAAAATAGTAAACTGTGAACTAGCTTTAAAATTTTCATTTTTCACTTTGCACTTCAGCATATGAACCCTGAAGCCTTTCCTGAATACCCCCAATACCTCCACTGTCTTTAGGTGGCTTCACCCAGCTTTTAGAAAAATTTCTGTTCCATGGGCTCTCTTAAATATTTTAACTGTATAATTGAATTTCCAAACGCAGCCTGCCAGTGATTAGAAGTGGGAAGATATTTTCAGTCTTAAAATAATTTCAAATGGCGAAATGTCCAAATTAACTTCCTATCAAATCTCCATCTTGGATAATTATGAAACTCATGATCCAGATTTACATCGATACCATACTCTTCAAAATTTAACCACTTTCCAAAGAAGCTAAATGAAGATTTTTGTGACCAATGGCATCTAAAACATTTTTCTTCTGCAAGTGGAAAAGAAACTACAGTGGAATATACAAATTTGCAATCAGTTCACGTGCAATTCAGTTAAATACTCATAACAACTCAGCAAACATGAACACTTATCTTTACGTGTGTGTGCCAAGATACGGCGAGGTTCAACACTGTATAATTTGTTCCTTTCACTTAATCCTTATTCTCTTAGGGAGTTTGTATTTGTACATTTTATGGAGAATATGACTATCCAGCACCCTTTTAGGATACTACGCCTGAGCCCAACTTGTTCTGCCATTATTACTACCCAAAACTTATACCTTTTCCACGTTATAAAAATAAATGATCTTAAAACTACACACGGTATTGCCTAAAAACCAGTATTTACAGGAGGATTTGTGATGTTTTATCTAATCATCTGAATGGGGAGAACTGGAGACTAACACTCCAACCACTAAAATATGTTGCGAGATCTCTTTTCTACTACTTCCTTTGTTCTGTATCAGGAAATCCCTCTGGTACCATCTAGAAAAACATCTGCTACCCTTTTTGTCTTTACTGTTATCATTTCACTATTTGCTTTATTCCAGGCCAATATTGAGCAGAAATTGAAAGTGAGTGTACTCAAAATTAGTCCTTCAACTCATCCTCTTTTTTTAATATCAGAGAGTAGACAGAACTAAAACATCAATCAATGCTAAGTCAATAACCCTGGAAGAAAATGTTCTGTTTCTTGCTTCCCTAATCATCCTTCTTCTAATTACTTCCTGAACAAAATCTAACATTGAAGACCATGGACGTGACCTTCATTTTGACTATCTTGGGTCAAATCATTTGGTATGTCAGCTCCCACTACTTGAAAACATAATTTTGAAAGTGGCAGTCTAAGTGATTGCCCCTAAGCAAGGGCAGGGAGACTATGCCTCATCTCAGACCAATGGGGCTCTTGCTTCTCAGAGCCCCACATGAAAAGTGATGTATTTGGCCACGGACAGCTGCTGCAAATCACTGTTACCCAAACCTGTATGTGTGGTCTGTTTCTTTCTGGCATGTAGACAGTCATGCCTTATACTGAAACATTTTGAACTGATGGAAGTTTCCTATTCATCTTATAGCATTGCATTTGAATTTCTATACTGTGTTTTCTGAGGGAATATTATTCAGAACTTATTCTGAGTACTTCTGTAGTACCTTACATCATAAATATTCTGTCAGCCAAACAAGGTTCCCTGTTTTCAGTACAACATCCATTATTCACCCTCAAAAAGGGCACTGAAGATAAGGCCCAGCATTCCGTGTGAATCCTGGCTTCTGGTGAGTGCTGGCCTTAAACATTTCTTCTGTACTCTGTGTACATACGCCTAGCCTTCAACATCCTGCCAAGATAGTAAAATATGCATACAATACTTCAGAAAAAAACTTTTTTAACCATCATATTGATAATTTATTTAGAACAGGGTGTATATAGTCTGACTTATCTACCAAAAAGTTATATGTTAATATCAAAGGCGGAATAGTAACTTCACATTGGAAGAACTTAGCAAACACGATCTTAACTAAGTGATTAAATTGAATATCAGCAGGGGCACCTGGGTGGCACAGTGGTTAAGCGTCTGCCTTCGGCTCAGGGCGTGATCCTGGCGTTATGGGATCGAGCCCCACATCAGGCTCTTCCGCTATGAGCCTGATTCTTCCTCTCCCACTCCCCCTGCTTGTGTTCCCTCTCTCGCTGGCTGTCTCTCTGTCAATAAAATAAAATCTTTAAAAAAAAATTGAATATTAGCAAGAAAGGGAGAAACTGACGTGACACAACTAATGAAAGGATGCATCGAGAACGCTGTATCTTTTGGGTGTTATTTCTACAAAAAAATGCATAACCTGAATCTATCATAAGGAAATATCGGATAAACCCATATCAAGAGACATTCAATAAAATAAGTGGCCTTTACTCTTCAAAACTTTCAATGTCATTGAATACAAAAAAACGTGTAAGGAAGTGTTGCAGATTGAAGGAGATTAAAGAAACATGACAGCCACATGCAACGAGTTATCTCAGGTGGATTCTGAACGAGGAAATACAATTATGAAGGTTCCTATTTGGACATAGTCAAATTGGAGTATGGACTTTGAATAAAAGAAGGATCAGAAAACTTTTTCTGTAAAGGATCAGATAGATATTTTTATACTTGTGGGTCATATGGTCTCTACTGCAGCTACTCCGCTGTGTTGTTGTAACTCAAAAACAGTCAGACCAAATGTGGTTGTGTTCCAGCAAAACTTTATTCACAACAACAAGCAGCAGTGGTCCATATTTGACCTGAGGGCTATAGTTTTCAGATCCCTAAATGAGAGAAGAGTATTGCATCAGTGTTAAGTCTGGTTTTGGTGATTTTACGGTGGTTTATTGTTCTAGGATATACTTCCTAAGGTATTTAGAGTAAAGACTCATAATATGTGTGATTTAACTCTTACATAGTTGAGGGAGCAGGGGAAATATATTTTATATATACATACATATATATATACATATACACATATACACGTATATAGATTATAGAGAGAGAAGAGGGAGAGAAAATGTGATAAAATATTGATGAATCTGGCAAATAAAGGAATTGCTAGTACTATACTTGTAACTTTCCATAAATTTGAAATTGTATCAAAATAAAAGCCATCAAAAAATCTAAATTAAAAAAAATAAACATGTATACCAGATGTTTATTTTTGTCATTGGTTTTCTAAACCTACATAGTCAATACATCATTTTAAGACTCTTCTCTCATGCACAATAGCTATACTTCAATATTTTTTAAACTCTCATTTTTAAAATGTCTTGACTCAACAAGCACCCTATCTTTGGTTCTTTTTTTGACTTTGAAAAATGTTCTTAAACTTAGCATTGAGATGGTATAGTAGAAAGAGATTTGTGAAGTCAGAGGATCTGAATTTGAGTTCCATCTATGTTTCTTATTAGCTGCATTTATAGGCAAGTCACTTCGCATCTCAGTTTCCTCATGTGCAGCTATGTCGTAGTGTTCTGAGCACTGAGAGATAATGAATATGATGCTGTCAAATCCAGGCAGTGCTGTGCACAAGAGAGAGCTGCCCTCATTTACAGTGACCAGATCTGCTAAGGAGCCAATGCAAAATATACCATTGCATTTATAAATGCTCTTAAAAGATCAGATGGATTTCCTTTTATGAAACTGAGGATTTTGAGACAAGATGTCAAACTGGTTGGGTTTGGAGAGAGAGCCCATGCTAAAAAGGAAACAAGGGAAGAGTCAGGATATCGACAGAACCCATTCTTATACTCCACACCTGAAACAAATGTGTTAGAAATCCTTCCGGAGACAAAAAAAAGCATTTAGGTCCCAGCATGGGGGGAAATGACTAATTGAAACTGGAGCAGGTGAAGGACCAAATGCAGGGGGATAAACAGGGTAGATGGTTCTACTTGTACGCATTAATTTCTTCTACATCGTGTGGGCTAAATGAAGCATGGAACTGGAAAGTGCCTCCCAGTTGCACTTACAAACCTAGACGTCTACCCACTGTCCCTGCACGAGTCTCAGAGCACTCGGAGCCTTCAGAAAACAGAATACATGTGAAAAAAGCAATAAAGGATATAAATAAAAGCACAACTAAAAGAGTATTCAAGCCTGGGCACGTAGATCTGTGCCGGTAACAATGTGGGGCAATCAAAAGAGAGTTTTTAATATTCAACTTAAAAAATCCCAACAACATCCTGCTTTTAGAAGATATATTTAAACCTCCAATGGATAGGAGTCTGTGTGCCTGTGTGAGTCAGAAGGGTGCAAGACCAGAGAAGTAGGATGGGGTACGCGCACAACCACGGGGCAACTTTCCATACTAGTTATGTCTGCACATCGGATTATTTGCAGGGGGAGAGGTAGGGAATGGGGGGCTTTTGCAGATTAAAATGTTAGCCTAATAAAAACAAATGAAAAACAATATTCTTTAAAATACAAAACTAAACAAGATTTAACATCACAATGAAACATGGTTTTTGAACATGGTGCAATTGAGGCAGTTTTTAAATATAGCCACAGATTATTAGAGACTTCTTCATTCAAGAGGTGAGCTCCATTTCCTCTTCATTTGAATCTGGGCTAGCTTGGATGGCTTAAACCATTAGGGTACCATGGGTGCCCCTCTATGTGCCTTCTGAAACTAGATCATAAAATAGTCTAGCAGATTCCATCTAGGTCTCTTAGAATACTTGCTCTCTGGATGCTTCCTCTTGGAAACCAGCCATCATGTTGTGAAAAACATAAGCCAAGCAGGGAGTCCACATATAGTCAGTACAGTCTGTCCCAGGAAGCCCAGCCTTCAGTACACTGAACACCAGGTGCCAGACGTATGGATAAAGAAACTCTCAGCTGAATATAGCCCACAGTCATTAAATTCTTCCAGCCGCAGGCCCCAAATGTTGTGGAGCAGAGAAGAGCCATTCCTGCCATGCCCTGTCTAAACTCATGTCCTATAGTATCCCCGAACATAAAATGGTATGGTTTTATGTAGCAATACCTAACTAAAACAACAAAAATTTTAGAATTAAGGAATAAAAATCTTTACGTCTTGAGGAAAACACACAAAACAAGCCAAATGTTAAATAAATTCTGATGTAAATAATGAGATCCTTTGAGCTTAAGAACAATGGAAGTGTTATCTGTCAAAATTGTGGCATATATCTAAAGCATGAATTTACAGAGATATTTATATATTTGAATATGCTTATTAGAATATGTGGGAAAATAATCAACTAATTAAGCGTGGAAAAATAATCAACTAATTAAGCTTGAAAAAATCAGTAAATCTGAAAATAAGTAGTAAAATATAACTGAGGACAAATAAATGTGATAGAAAATAAAATATGAGAATTAACAAAAGTTGATTTTTTTTAAAAGATAAATAGATCGATAATGACTCATCGATATAGCTAATATGATCAAAGAGAAAAAGAAGATGCAGTAAACAAAATGGAGATAAAAAAATCAAGCTCATATAATTATACTGGGCCCAGCCAGATGATCCAGGATAATCACCTGTTTTAAAGTCACTAATTAGAACCTTAATTACATCTGCAAAGTCCATTTTGATATGCAACATACTATATATTCATGGAAGCGAATAGAGAGGGAGAAGGTCATGGGGGCCAAAATTTTGCTTACCACACTCCCCATGTCCATATGGTCTATTAGACACTTCAGATTCTTCTATTGTCAACCTTGCAAGTTCTCATCAAAAACTTCGGATCCTCTCTCACGAGGGTTAAATATTTGTGTTGTCCCCATTGTGATTTTTTTTTTAAGATTTTATTTATTTATTCGACAGAGATAGAGACAGCCAGCGAGAGAGGGAACACAAGCAGGGGGAGTGGGAGAGGAAGAAGCAGGCTCATAGCGGAAGAGCCTGATGTGGGGTTCGATCCCAGAACACCGGGATCACGCCCTGAGCCAAAGGCAGACGCTTAACCGCTGTGCCACCCAGGCGCCCCACCTATTGTGATTTTTTAAACATTCTTTAGATCTTTAAAAACTGCTTTGTGTTTAGTTTTGTATAACCCTCTATTTTTCTGCTTCAGAGGCTGAGGACCACGTCTTATTTATCTCTGAAGGTCTCCAATACCCAACGCTGTGATTGGTGCCCCGTGTACTTTCTTTAAATGTTTTCTTGATAAGGAGATAGTGCTGCCTAGTGGGCTTTGACATAAAGCAGAGCTGTGTTCAAAATGACAGCACTGCCACTTTTTAAACAGGTGACTGGAGCTGTAGAACGTGTAAGTTACTTAAAACTTTCGGCCTTACATCCTTACCCAGAACATAGACATAATGCCACCTTTCCCTTATTATCAATAGCCATTACTAAATGAGAAAACCTAGGCATTATGAGTCTGTTCTTCAACAAACATTTTCTGAGTATCTTCTAATTATCAAGCCATGTGCCTTTTATAGATATTTGGTAGTAAGAAATACAGTCTCTTTTCTCATGGAGCTCAAAGCATACAAGGGGAAATACACACTCAATCTAATAATTTGTTACAAGTTACTTTAATGCCTGGTGTATGAACCAACTTGATTTCCTTTATGAGTTGGTAGCCCATACATGGAAATACCAGTGAGCTTCACATAAAATTTGCAAGCTTCCCTAGCAATATCACCGGAGAAGGCCTAACACTCTGTTCTCCACTAATAGCTCTCCTCTCACCTAATGTGTTCATCGAGTCATCTTATACTGCTAATGACCCTCTCCACAGTCCTTTTGGATTAATGTTTCTGCTCAACTCTTTTTTTTTAAATAATATTTTTTTATTATGTTATGTTAGTCACCATACAGTACATCCCCAGTTTCCGATGTAAAGTTCGATGATTCATTAGTTGCGTATAACACCCAGTGCACCATGCAATACATGCCCTCCTTACTACCCATCACCGGGCTAGCCCATTCCCCCATCCCCTCCCCCCTGAAACCCTCAGTTTGTTTCCCAGAGTCCATAGTCTCTCATGGTTCATTCCCCCTTCTGTTTACCCCCCCTTTCTTCTTCCCTTTCTTCTCCTACCGATCTTCCTACTTCTTATGTCCCATAAATGAGTGAAACCATATGAAAACTCTTTTGTTCTTAATCTCAGCTTCAATCCTTTACGTTGCTTTTCAAATCACCCTTATTTCCGTTCTCTACAGGATAAGGGCTGTCGTGTTCCAAAACTACACTCAAACCAATCTCTAGGACCCTTTAAGGTGCAGGGCCTGTAGTTTTATAGAGAAATAATGACAAGGTCTCAAATTGAGAGAAAATACTAGAGGATCTTGTGGACTCCTTCCTCCAGATACTCTGGACACTGTTACCGTGTTTTTCCGTCATTACAATAGTTGTACCTTAACTCGTTTGCCTTGTTTCCCACGGTGAAGCCTCCCCTGAACTCTCAGGTAACTATGTACTACTCA
This sequence comes from Ursus maritimus, assembly GCF_017311325.1. Classification (NCBI taxonomy): domain Eukaryota; kingdom Metazoa; phylum Chordata; class Mammalia; order Carnivora; family Ursidae; genus Ursus; species Ursus maritimus. Next base: position 17,497,834 of record NW_024423319.1, on the reverse strand, counting down.
TCAAATCCAGTGGGTTATGAGGCCACAGACCCTGGTTACTTCATAGTCTAAACTGACATTTACTCCCACAGAGAAGTGAGTGGTAAAAAGTACTAAGCTCTTTATGGTCAATTTCCGGATGCAAAAAATACACAGGTTCATTAGCTCGTTCTTAAACACTGAGTTCTGAAATACTTTGCCAAGTTAGCTCCGTACAAGGTAAATATGAGGATTGAAATGGTGAAAATGAGATATGAAGCAGTTTCTTTCAAATGAATATTCAGTTGACTGCCTAGGCCTTTATTCTTTTGAGCCTTTCTTCTTCACACCTGAATTGACTTAGCCTGACCGCTGATAAGGCTTGACCTAAAACTACACCTAAAACTCCAGCCAGGGATGAATGCAAGGGCTACTACGCTTAGCCTCCAGCCCCCCTTGCTAGGTTTCTGGATATGAAAGGCATTATGAATTTTAACGAATTACTAATAGCTCAATTTTGTTCTTCAAAAAATAATAGGGTCCCAATATCTAAAACAGGTAAAAGCAAAACTGCCTGAGTTGAAGCACAGATAAGAGACCCCGAGGCCTCGCTCTTAAAGGTCTCTAGTCTGGCCATCTCTGTTCTGACGGCTCACTCTTCGTGGTGTATTTGGTACTTCTGAGGAAAAAGGCGATCAATAAAAGTTCAACCCATATCTTGGTTAATATAAATAATGCTACAATAAATATAGGAGTGCACCTTTTTTTCAAATTAATGTTTTCATTTTATTTGGGTAAATACCCAGTAATGGAATTATTGGATCATATGGTATTTCTATTTTTAATCTTTTGAGGAACCTCCATACTGTTTTCCACAGTGGCTTCACCTATTCGCATTCCTACCAACAGTGCACCAGGGTTCTTTTTCTCCACATCCTTGCCAAGCCTTATTTGTCTCTTTGATTTTAGCCAATCTGACAGGTGATATCTCACTGTGGTTTTTTTTTAATTTTAATTTTTTTTTATTATGTTAGTCACCATACAGTACATCCCTGGTTTTTTGGTGTAAAGTTTGATGATTCATTAGTTGCGTATAACACCCAGTGCACCACGCAATACGTGCCCTCCTTACTACCCATCACCGGTCTATCCCATTCCCCCACCCCCGTCCCCTCTGAAGCCCTCAGTTTGTTTCTCAGAGTCCATAGTCTCTCATGCTTCATTCCCCCTTCTGATTACCCCCCTTTCTTTATCCCTTTCTTCCCCTACTGATCATCCTAGTTCTTATGTTCCATAGATGAGAGAAATCATATGATAGTTGTCTTTCTCTGCTTGACTTATTTCACTTAGCATTATCTCCTCCAGTGCCGTCCATGTTGTAGCAAATGTTGAGAACTCATTCTTTCTGATAGCTGAGTAATATTCCATTGTATATAGGGACCACAACTTCTTAATCCAGTCATCTGTTGCAGGGCGTCTCGGCTCCTTCCACGATTTAGCTATGCTAAATGCTGCTTGCATTTCCCGGATGATTAGTGATGCCGAGCATCTTTTCATGCGTCTGTTGGCCATTTGTATGTCTTTTGGGGAAAAATGTCTATTCAGATCCCCCGCCCATTTTTTAGAATGGATTGGTTTTCTTGATATTACGTTCCAGAAGTTCTTTATGTACTTTGGATATTAACCTTTTATCAGATAAATCGTCTGCAAATATCTTCTCCCATTTAGTAGGTTGCCTTTTTGTTTTGTTGATGGTTTCCTTTGCTGTGTAAAAGCTTATTTTGATGTCGTCCCAGTAGTTTGCTTTTGCTTTTGTTTCCCCTGCCTTAGAAGACTTACCTAGAAAAATATTGCTATGGCCAATGTCAGAGAAATTAGTTCCTGTGCTCTCTTCTAGGATTTTGTTATGGTTTCAAGGTCTCACGTTTAGGTCCTTAATCCATTTTGAGTTTATTGTTGTGTATGGTGTTAGAAAGTGGGCCAGTTTCGTTCTTTTGCATGTAGCTGTTCGGTTTCTCCAGTACCATTTATTGAAAATACTGTCCCCTATGTTTATTGTAGCATTATTTACAATAGCAAAGACACGGAAGCAACTACGTGAATGGAGAAGGAAGGTGGATGATCACTCAATATGAGCAGAAAATTATTTTCTACTTCTATTGAGGTATAATTGACAAATCAAAATTATATGTTTAAGGTGAACATGGTGATTTGATAGACCTGTACACTGTAAAATGATTACCATGGTTAACATGTCTATCACCATTTTTGTGGGGAGAGGAGAGAAGCTTCCCTGGAAGCTTTGTACTTTCGGACCATTTGCACTATCTCTCTGTGATAGTTCCTATGATATTGATGACATGGAATGGTGAACCCCTCCACTTGCTAATCAAATTTTTTCCCCAGATTCATTACAGGTAGTTTGCAGCAATGGAGATAGACTTTTCACTAGGCCATCCAATAGTATCACCCACCCTCCCAGGACACATTTCTGAGATAAATTAGAGATTTCATCTTTAATAGGGACAGATCTTTCTTGCCTTGTGTGAATCTGAAGAGTTGATAAAATGTGAGAGTTGAGCCCGTAGCCTTATACTTGTATTAATACACAACATAATAGAAATTTGCATCTTTCTCCCACTGAGCTAACAAAACATATGTTGATGGCTTTGTTTTGCCATTGCTATTTATACTCTAAATTTGTTTGGGTCATTCGGTGCATTTGATAATATCCCTCAAGAATAGGATTGTGGTTAGCCTATTCTTTTCTCTCCAGGTTTTCCAGAATTAGATGAAATATACCCAATACAGTCCCTCTTACCACAGAAGTATCTGAGTAAAATTTGCATGAAACCTTAGGAACACATGCCAAATATCCCTGGAGAATTTTCACATGGAATCCAGAACACGACACTTGGAATCACTAAGAACATAACCACTGATGTCTACCTCATCCTTGCAACTAAAGGATCGTTATTTCCATCTTCCCCGGGGCTTCAGTTTTTCTACATCACTTCTAACCCCTCCCCCGCCCCGCCCCGCCAGTATGCATGGACAAGTATATTATCTGGAGCATGACTCTGATATATTCGTGGCTCTATATTCTATATTCTAGAGACTACTCGTCATCTTCTATTGGAGCCTATAGGGCATCCCCTTGTCTGAGGTGGGTGGTAACCACTGGATTGCGGACTTTGAAGAACAGTGAGTGAGGGTGAATTCTAATCACATAAACAAAGATGAGGACCCAAACAGAATTCAAGATAGTGCAAAGGAAATAGATAGCATCGGAAGGTGCTCTGATAATTATATTCAGCTTGTTGGGAAGATGGGTATGGTTCCTCTGGAGGTCCGGCTACTTGGTGCTGATAGAACAGACCGGTAAGTACTCCCTGGCAGCCCATGGCAGAACGTGCTTTATGTCAATCCTTGCTGCCTTGTGTGTTCGTTAAACTTCAGGAAACAAATACAAACACATAAAATACTTTCAGATAGCCTCCCACTCTGCCATTTGGAATCTGTGTTTCAATCACTTCCCTCTATCTGTCTGCATCAACTGACATCTAGTGCAGTGAATGAGACCAGATGCAATCACAAATCGAGAAAAAGAACCCGATAAAACTCTTGGCATTTGCTTTGGGCTGCCTGTACCGTGGGCAATAGCAGATGACAGCCTCTGTGTCTAAATGTTTTTTAACTCCTTATGCAGCCCCAAGAGAAGCTTTGGTGTGTGAGGAAACACCAGAAATTGATCAAGGCTGGCGTCCATTCTGCTTTATGTGGCCTACACTGCACATTGGAAAACATGCAAAGATCCTTTTTGCTTTAATCCTAATATGCGGTCAAATGAGTGAAATTACTTACCTGCTGGTTGTGACCATAAAAGTCAATAACCCAGGGACGAAAGGTTTTATTTGACAACTGCCTTACTCGAAGATCTATGAAAAATATTAAGAGCAAGTACTTTTTTACACTCATAAAAAGGCAGCGAAGAAAACTGCAAAATCACTTTTTATTTCTTGCCAAGGGCAAGAAAGTAGAAGCATAAAGAGCAAACCAGCCACACACAGCATGGATATCACTCCACATCCTTCATGTTTATGCATTATGTAATGAAAAAGGCTTTCCAGAAATACAAAGTGTAAATACATCTCAGAGAAAAATGGAAATGAGAAAAAAGTTAAGGTATTTGTTCTGTAAAGGAAGCTTACTTTTTTTTCCTCTTGCCCTTATCTTACCTTCCCTCCCATCAAAGGAGAAGAACCATAGGAGGAGTGACGGTAAATCTTTTTGAAAGGCTCTGGTTAATCTAACAAGATGATATTTCTTAATGACAGTGTTGAAACAAAGATAATAAGCCGGGCAGCATGATGTAGGGAAGCTCAGGGGTAGGTTAAACTTTCCCGAAGCAAAAGAAATTCAGTGACACAGAGCTGAAAATGTGCCAGCTATCAGGCCACTGCGGTGGGGGTATCAAAAAAAAAAAAAAGGCAATTTCAAGAGCACTGTTTTCCATAGGTGATTTATAAAACGTAAAGGAAGGATTCTGTCTACTTTGATGTGTAAGTACTATAAGCCTTTCAAAAATTACATAAGTTAAATTATGGCTTTAATGAGTTAAGCAGTATATTGAGAATAACATAATTCTACTTCTTCAGAGATTAATGGCAACTCATTTCAAAACATTTCTGGGGGAGGGAGAAACATGTCTTTACAAGATCTAAATAAACCATGTTTTCTTGGCCAAAACTGCCACCGAGTAGGATAGATGATCAAAAATGTGTTCTTGCAATTGACATGCTACTCTTCCAAATTTACAGTGGATATTTAAACATCAGAGATGACAAATTTTTATCCTGGTTTTGAAAAAATAATGAGATTTCTACATTTATAAAATATGGTGTGATTTCTAAATGTTAGAAATAAATGGTCCCAGGGCGCCTGGGTGGCGCAGTCGTTAAGCGTCTGCCTTCGGCTCAGGGCGTGATCCTGGTGTTCTGGAATCGAGCCCCATATCGGGCTCCACCGCTGAGAGCCTGCTTCTTCCTCTCCCGCTCCCCCTGCCTGTGTTCCCTCTCTCACTGGCTGTCTCTCTGTCAAATAAATAAATAAAATCTTAAAAAAAAAAAAAGAAATAAACGGTCCCTTATCCTGTTTTCTCAACTCTTATTTAAATTTTAAATAAATGTAAATAATAGTCTCAAAGACAATTAGCTTTGCTGTCATCCAATTTCCTTAACTTTTTTTTTTTTTAATCAGCCTCCAGGGTAGAAGGGTGGTAGAGCAGGAACACACTGAAGGGAAAATGAGAAGAGTCGCTAGCACTGCCTGTATCGGATGCTGGTGCATCTCCTCTCCGTGCTTCACTTTGCTCCATGTATCAGTAGTTCTGTGCTCCCGTTCGGCCCTAAACTGTCACTCTTTTTTCTTTTCTTTTTTTTTTATACTGACAAACACAGATATTATCTGATTTAGGGCAGTTTTACTCAGAGTACAATAAAGTTCTTTTTTTTTTTTTAAAGATTTTATTTATTTATTCGACAGAGACAGAGACAGCCAGCGAGAGAGGGAACACAAGCAGGGGGAGTGGGAGAGGAAGAAGCAGGCTCCCAGCGGAGGAGCCTGATGTGGGGCTCGATCCCAGAACGCCGGGATCACGCCCCGAGCCGAAGGCAGACGCTTAACCGCTGCACCACCCAGGCGCCCCTGTCACTCATTTTTCTAATGGGACTCTCACAAATTCAAACGTCTTCATGAGGAAAAACACCACAGCTCTCTATAGCTACGTCTCATTAACCACTCACTGTGTGTAGTCATCCACTTAAACTATGTACTCACTTATTTTTCACAATTCCCACAGCAAAACTATGAGTTCTGTGCCTTTTCCCCGTTTTATAGATCATAAAATTGAGGCAAAGAACGATTAAGAAATTTGTACTGTATGCAAATAAAACGGGGGGGGGGGGGG
>NW_024423319.1:17452455-17491898 GCF_017311325.1 Ursus maritimus | reverse complement strand
GCCGGGCAGCATGATGTAGGGAAGCTCAGGGGTAGGTTAAACTTTCCCGAAGCAAAAGAAATTCAGTGACACAGAGCTGAAAATGTGCCAGCTATCAGGCCACTGCGGTGGGGGTATCAAAAAAAAAAAAAAGGCAATTTCAAGAGCACTGTTTTCCATAGGTGATTTATAAAACGTAAAGGAAGGATTCTGTCTACTTTGATGTGTAAGTACTATAAGCCTTTCAAAAATTACATAAGTTAAATTATGGCTTTAATGAGTTAAGCAGTATATTGAGAATAACATAATTCTACTTCTTCAGAGATTAATGGCAACTCATTTCAAAACATTTCTGGGGGAGGGAGAAACATGTCTTTACAAGATCTAAATAAACCATGTTTTCTTGGCCAAAACTGCCACCGAGTAGGATAGATGATCAAAAATGTGTTCTTGCAATTGACATGCTACTCTTCCAAATTTACAGTGGATATTTAAACATCAGAGATGACAAATTTTTATCCTGGTTTTGAAAAAATAATGAGATTTCTACATTTATAAAATATGGTGTGATTTCTAAATGTTAGAAATAAATGGTCCCAGGGCGCCTGGGTGGCGCAGTCGTTAAGCGTCTGCCTTCGGCTCAGGGCGTGATCCTGGTGTTCTGGAATCGAGCCCCATATCGGGCTCCACCGCTGAGAGCCTGCTTCTTCCTCTCCCGCTCCCCCTGCCTGTGTTCCCTCTCTCACTGGCTGTCTCTCTGTCAAATAAATAAATAAAATCTTAAAAAAAAAAAAAGAAATAAACGGTCCCTTATCCTGTTTTCTCAACTCTTATTTAAATTTTAAATAAATGTAAATAATAGTCTCAAAGACAATTAGCTTTGCTGTCATCCAATTTCCTTAACTTTTTTTTTTTTTAATCAGCCTCCAGGGTAGAAGGGTGGTAGAGCAGGAACACACTGAAGGGAAAATGAGAAGAGTCGCTAGCACTGCCTGTATCGGATGCTGGTGCATCTCCTCTCCGTGCTTCACTTTGCTCCATGTATCAGTAGTTCTGTGCTCCCGTTCGGCCCTAAACTGTCACTCTTTTTTCTTTTCTTTTTTTTTTATACTGACAAACACAGATATTATCTGATTTAGGGCAGTTTTACTCAGAGTACAATAAAGTTCTTTTTTTTTTTTTAAAGATTTTATTTATTTATTCGACAGAGACAGAGACAGCCAGCGAGAGAGGGAACACAAGCAGGGGGAGTGGGAGAGGAAGAAGCAGGCTCCCAGCGGAGGAGCCTGATGTGGGGCTCGATCCCAGAACGCCGGGATCACGCCCCGAGCCGAAGGCAGACGCTTAACCGCTGCACCACCCAGGCGCCCCTGTCACTCATTTTTCTAATGGGACTCTCACAAATTCAAACGTCTTCATGAGGAAAAACACCACAGCTCTCTATAGCTACGTCTCATTAACCACTCACTGTGTGTAGTCATCCACTTAAACTATGTACTCACTTATTTTTCACAATTCCCACAGCAAAACTATGAGTTCTGTGCCTTTTCCCCGTTTTATAGATCATAAAATTGAGGCAAAGAACGATTAAGAAATTTGTACTGTATGCAAATAAAACGGGGGGGGGGGAGTGAACCCTGAGCTGTGACTGTGAAGGACTGAAAAACGTCAGAATCTTTTAGACAAAATTGATCATGGCATCTATAAACAAATACAGGCCTAAAGATCCAAACTGTAAGACAGTGCAGTGGTTCTAGAGATCTAAACCAAGAAATTCCAGTCCAATTTAGATAATTGCTGAGCCAATCGGGTGCACACACACACGCCCACACACTTGGATCCTTTATGTAACAAGGTTGGAAAGAAATAAAGACTTGTGAATGAAGGGGAAAAGAGAATGGGAGAATATTAAAGCAAGGAGGCGGATTGGCAGAAAAATGGTCAAATGACAAAAATACAATCTAGTGATGAGTGATACCCCTTATTCAAGAAAAACTATCCATGGATTAAGGGAGCACAGTGCCTCAAGCAGTGAAAGACTGTTCTGGAAGGATTTGGGGCAAGAGCAAATTTTATAGAATGCTGGAAGAGGCACTGTGGAAACAGGGCTTGATGGGATAAGAGGTCAAGGATTTCCTTATGAGCTAACAGGTCCTGTTTTCTAGGTTAAGGTGACCGAGCTGAAGCTGGGCAGGAGGACTGTGATTGGTGCATGTTAGGATTCTTTGACAGGAGTTTCTTAGAAGTGGAGGCTGACTTAGGTTTCGATTTCTGATGTGGGCCCCAATATACGAATTAACTTCATCAATATGCATGGATTGTATGGCCCGGTGCAATGGCTAGAGCTGGGCTAAAACTTATCCCTAACGACACTGTAACCGAAGCGATGTAGGGATTACCTTAACAAAGCGCTATTGACCTTTTTGACAAGACAGTTCTGTTTTTCAGGTTTATTCTGAGCATTTGCAGGACACTGTCTTCTAAACCACAGTAACTGATTACAGCAGCCCCCAGTTTTTGTGCCCACCTCAATGTCTCCACACATTTCCAAATTGTCCTTGAGAACCTCGGAGCTATAGGATTGACATCTTTCATCATCTTCTGTTTGGAAAACCATCATTAGCTGTTTTAGGTTACATCAGATCCTTACTGTGGACTTTATTATAATGTTACTTAAATGTGTACAAACAAAACTAGGTACAAGCTTGTTCCGATAGCTCTTACAGTACTGTAAAACAAACTAAAATTTGTAGTTAAATGACAAAGTCGTAAGATCTGTGGAAACAAGACCACTGTACGGAACACGTGTACAATGCTGACTGCCGTGGCCCACATCTCTGAGCTTTGTAATACCTAGGATACCAAGGACTGTAGGGGTCTCGGTTTTTTCCCCCCACCACGTTTCTGTTGTCAAGCTATTTTCAACTCTTCCTTTGTACAACATGCCATGGCATCGTTTGGCCTTTATTGGTGCAAATGCATCGCTTAGACATAAACCCCACACCTACTCTTTCCTCACTAGTTCAAGGCTAAGTAGTAGTACTTGGTGCCATCACAACTATAAAGCTAAAGGTAGGCACTAATATTATGTGGCGATAGTCAGTTAAAAGATGGTTGTCAGGAAATCCAGAAGTGTGTAAATTACAAAATGTTCGCAGATTCACTCTCTTCATTAATGGAGTTTTTCTAAGTGTCACCTCTGTCATTTGTCCCACGTATGTGCAGCCTGAAATAGAGGTTAGTTTTTGCAGAGCTACGTACAGTTTTCAACTTAAAGAATAATGAATATTAAAAGCCTAAAGTATTGCGTTGTCATTGTCACCAAACACAATGTGGTAAGCATTCTTTGTCTCTGCATATGCAGTTGACCCTTGAGCACCGTGGGTTTGAACTACGGAAGTCTCCTTATCTGTTTTTCTATAAATACAGTACAGTACTGTAAATGTATTTTCCTTGTGATTTTCTTAACATTTTTTTCTCTAGCTTACGCTATTGTAAGAATATGCCATATAATACATATAATGTACGAAATATGTGTTCATTGACTGCTATTGGTAAGGCTTCCAGTCAACAGTAGACTATTATTGGTTAAGCTTTGGGGGAGTCAAAAGTCGTACATGGATTTCTGACTATGCAGCGGGATCAGCGTTCCTAACCCCTGTTCACGCACACTTCAAGTTTTGCTGACAGCGATGCACACAAAATTGGGCTTATGTAAAGTGTCATCTCCTCCTTGCGTACAGTCTGACTTTATCCCTGCCTTATTCATATCTACAGGATTCCAGTTGGCAGGAACATTCTTGACTGTAGAAGAGTTTAGGAACTACCAGACTCAGCATATTTTATCCAGCATCATCTGAGACTAAATTTTGTGATTTCCATAGATCAGTGAGCACTTCCCAAAGCGTATTCCTCAGATTTCTAGCTTTTTAAAATATGAACAGGTATTTGCAATATTAAGATTTATGAGAAATATATTTTGGTCAGCTGTATAACCAAATACATACTTCTTATATGTATTTGGTCTTTGTCCATGGTTCCCAGCTCATAGCTCCCCAAATCCTTGGAATTTCCTGAACGGTAAGGGCAATGGGAGCATCTTGTTATAATATTTGGTCTCTTGTCCTCAGTTCCTGAAATTGCATCAGAGCCATGAAGGTCTTGTTATTCATAACAAGCTCCTGGGGGTATAGCTCAGTGGTAGAGCATTTGACTGCGTAACAAGCTCCTTTCCACCATGACTAGGTTTATGTTACTGAGGGGACTTTTAAAAAACTTCTAAGTTTGGGGCTGATTGCCAGGAGAACCAACCATGAATAGAGAGTTGGAACCGTCCCACCCCAATTTCCAGGGAGGGGAGAGGGGCTGATGTTTGAATCAATCACCAATGGCCAAAGATTTAATCAATCAGGCCTATGTAATGAAGCCTCCATACAAACCCCAAAGGACAGGGTTCAGAAAGCTTCTGGGTTGGATTGGTGAACATATGGAGGTACTGGGAAAGGGGTACCCCTGCCCCTATGCCTTGCCCTATGCATCTCTCCCATCTGGCTATTCCTGAGTTATACCCTTTTATAATCAACCAGTGTTCTAATAAACAAAAGCTGAGTTTTGTGAACTGCTCTAGCAAATTAATCGAACCCAAGGATGGAGGGGGTTATAGGAACCTCTGATATGTAGCTCGTTGTTCAAAAGCACAAATGATAACCTGGCGTTTTGATGAGTGTCTGAAGGGGGGGAAAGTCTGGTAGAACTGAGCCCTTTCCCAGTGGAACAGGATGCTGTCTCAGGGCAGATACTGTCAGAATTGAGTTAAATTGTAGGATAACAAGTTGTACCAGATTGCTTGTCGAAAGTGTGAGGAAACCTCTCCACCACAGTGGAACTGGTGACTAGAACTCTCTCTCTTTTTTTTTTTTCATGAGAACACGAAAAAGTTCTGTCAGTTAAACTAAACTGTGTTAAGAAAAGCAATTAAGCCCTTTATTATAGGACTTTAGAGTTTTTAATGTGCTAAAATATGCCGTGCATCTTCAAGAGGAAGAAAGTATTCTTCAAGTGTTATGGTCAAATTGGAGAAGACTCCATCATATTTATCATAAAAAAATTCAAATATGATTCTAAAACCATGTCACTGTAGCTTGCCACGCTCCAGTCGTCTAACAAAGCAAGAAATGGTTTTGGAGATCTTTTGGCTCCTCCCACTTGATTAGCTTATGATCTGGGGCAAGTAGCTTAACTTCAAGCCTCATTTTCTACTTCTGAAAACATGGATCATGACTGGAATTATCTAATAGAACTGCGAAGTGGATTAAGTATGGACATACAAAGAGCTAGCAATCAACGTTTACTACTTTTTTCAGCTACTATCATTTCTCATAGGCGATTTGATTGCCTGCTTTTCTCTTTACTGCAGAATTAATTTATCTACTTATCCGTGTAATTGCTGAAAGTTAACCAATGATTATGAAAGATGCCAATGAAAATATTCCCTTCTTCACTCATTCATTCAATATTCATTGAAAATCTATACATTACTCTCTGTGTTAAATTTGAAAATAGAGATGGGTGTGACACAAAGTTCCTCTCCTTGATACTCACAACTTCTTATGGGGAACAGCAATGGAAACAAATCCGAATACAGTGTCAGAGCACAAAAGTCCATTATTTACAATGTGCAGATCTCATATGGAAGGAGTAACAGACTATCATAGAGGACGAAGAGGCAGATAGAGTTTCTTGGAGGACATCGATAGCTGACCTCGAATTTTAAAGATGACCCACAATGTTGGGGGTAAGAAAAGTGGAATAAAGAAGGTATTCCAGGCTCAGGAAACACCATATGGGCTGGAAGCAGGTATTGTGTGTCCTAGAAGTTTTTGTTATTTCTATAGCACAAAGTATAAAGAGGGCAATGGTAGATGGGACTGCAGAAAGCACCATTCTTTTATAACAAATATAAGCAATTTCTTTAAAATGTTGCCTTACTTGGCATTTCATTTTATAATTTCATTCTCAGCTGATGACCCCAATTCATATACCAACTCTAAGTTATAATAATAAGGAAAGCTAACTTTTTGAGTACTTACTATGTGCCAGGCAACATTCTAAGAACTTTACATTTGACAACTCTTTTAATTTTCACACGTCTGAGGTAGACACTTGTAACAAACTTTACAAATAAGAAATTCAAGCCAGGAAGCTGTCAAATGGCTTGTCCAAGGTCATGAAGCTAGTCAATGACCGAGTCAAGATGGGCTTTAGAAATATATTTTTATTTTCACAGCATTCTCTCTCCTGCTCCCTAATTATTATTCACTCTGTTCTCCCTAGCAGGAGACATGCTTTTTACACGATGTCTGCCTCTCGATCTTTTGCCTGTTTCCTTTACAACAATTATTCTTGTTTTCTTGTTGGCTTTGCAGATCTCCTCCACTAATATGTAAGGTCCTTGCCCAGAGTACGCTACTGAACTCCAAGTTTTAGCACAGTACCTAATATAAAGTATTTTTGTTTTGTTTTGTTTTTAAATTTAAATTTTGTTAGTTAACAAGCAGTGTAAGAAGCAGTGGGCTTCTGGAGTAGAGGTCTGTGATTTATCACTGACATAGGATACCCAGTGCTCATCACAAGTGCCCTCTTTAATACCCATCACCCATCTAATATAAGTATTTAATAAACGCAGTAAAGGGATTTCTATTTTAAAAAGAAAACAGGGCGCCTGTGTGGCTCAGTTGTTAAATGTCTGCCTTCAGCTCAGCTCATGATCCCGGGGTCCTGGGATTGAGTCGGGCTCCCCGCTCAGCTGGGAGTCTGCTTCGCCCTCTGCCCCTACCCCGGCTCATGATCTCTCTCTCTCTCTCATGCTCTCTCTCTCTCTCTCTCAGGTAAATAAAGTCTTTTTAAAAAATAAGAAAACAATTGTGCAGGAGAAAAGTTGTGCTTCTTGCCTGAAGTTTATAATTTAAGAGCGCTAAAGTCATACCTTGAATGCATTTCACTTAAAGTTCCTGATCTATAACAGATACCTGCTCCACAGATTTTTAGGAAAATATTTTTATTAAGTAAAATACTGGTTGTTCATAAGATCAACACTCTGCAAACTCTAATCCTGCCCCCAATTAAAACCAGTATCACAGGTGACTACATTAATCATTCTTGCTATCCCTTTGTTATTAAACAAGTCAAGTCTCCACTCCCTCAGCTACACAATTTTCTGTTCCACAATATATATTCCTTTTAAGCCAGGGGATTCTCAACCTAGCAGTTCTTTTGCCAAATCCCACAGATATATGTTGGGCCAACATAATGGTCTTTTAAAGGATTGAATTTCAAGGTCTTTATACTGAACATGCATTCCCCAGTCTAACAGAGTTTAGGCCCTTCCCTTCTGCCTCATACTGGACTCCTTGACACATTTACTTTATAGAAAAATTAACAGAAATGCTGGCAGCAAAGCAAGATTAACTGGTTCTGGCTCTCTCATACTGTGGATGGAAATGCAAGTTGTACAGCTGCTTGGGAAGCCAATCCAGCCTCATCTTTTAAATAAAAATACACCTAGACTCTGTGAGCCTGTAATCCTCAATTTGGTGAATTGGTCATTTTAAAACTCGGCTTCCAGCAAATTGATCTGATTAATTGGCCTCTTTCCAGCATTCGGTAATGTTAGGTATTGTTTCCATTTGAATTTTTAATTACTGGTTGTGGTGAGTGCTGCGGTGCACTGCCGAGATACCCCTTCAGGACCAAGGCACTTATTTTCCCCAGCTGCCAGGAGTGTTGGCTGCTGAAATGCTCACAGCTGTGATCTTCTCGGAGAACTGCCCTTGGCCTAAAAGTTGCCTCCCTCAAGGTTTTGTATCTTGCCCAAGGGCAGCCAGCATCCAATGACTGATTGGTATAGGATTACAAAGGCCCAGGCCCCTAGCCTCAATTCTGGACAACTGTGAAGGGCCATCCCAGCTCCAGAGCTTCTGGTGGGATCAGATGAGGAATTTGTTACAACTACATTACAGTTCACCTCTCCCTCTGTTCAGTCCAGCCCTCACCTTTCCCTCCACCCCTTGCAGGTGTTGTTTCCCACTGCACTCCCAGTCAACCTCCTGAATGCAGATTTCCCTCTTGATAAGAGTCTATTACTCAGAAACCCAATATAACACACTAGTGATATTGAATAACATATTTAAATAAAAACAAGTCTTTCAATCTTTTGCAAATTGCAAAATAATACATCCTCTTATCTGCTGCAAAATATAAAATGCCACTCACCCTATGCCACAGAAATAAGAGTCTTAGTACCTAGATAAATACACAAAAAATGATTTACTGTAGCTTTGCTCATGATATCCCAAGGCTGGGAATGACTCTCCATTCTCCAGATAAAGGAACTAACTAAATGATTTTGTATGCGCTAACACCATAGACGATCATGGAGTATTTTCTTTAAACAGTGAACTGGAGCAATATTAGTTGACATGGTAGGATGTTTTGAGGTTTTGCTGAGTAAGAAAAACAAAGATTCAAAGATGTGTGTGTTAAGTGTGTGTACAAATACACATAAGGGAATACTTACATGAATGTGGGAAAGTAGAGCATCAGTGTGGGTTTTGTGATGGGCATATGCAGATACAGTGTGTTGTCTCACGTAGTGCAAAAAGCACATTCCATTTGCAATTTGAGAAATATCCGATGAAGAAAAATTTTAATTAAAATGAAGTTTAGGTTGAGGAGAGGAAGATGGTGGCAGAATAGGAGGACCCTAGGCTTGTCTCACCCCAGGAACACAGCTAGATAACTGTCAAATCATCCTAAATACCCCAGAAATTGACCTGAAAACTGTCAGAACAGACTCCACAACTAAAGGGAAAGAAGAGGCTACACTGAAGAAGGTAGAAGTTGTGAGACATGGTTTAGGGGAGAAATGGGTCATGGGTACTACAGAGGGGAGGGAGCCATGGTCGTGGACAAGGAGGGGTGAAGGAGGGGGTGAGAGAGAGGGAGAAAGGGAGAGGGGGGATAAGAGCACACAGGGGGAGCTCACAAGGAGAATGTTTCCCAAAAGCCATTGGCTTGGAAAATGAGACAGGCTGAATTTTGTGAGTTCTTGCAACCAGTGGGGCTCAAAGCCTGGAGTTTTAAAGGTCAGCTGGCTTGGCTGAGATAGAGCCCACAGGACATTGTGCTGCTTCTGGAGAGAAGGCAAGCAAACAACCCAGGGGAAGACACTGTGGAAGTAGCCATCTGAGGAGTGCCTGAGGCACACAAGGGGGAGATTATTTGCTCATCTCAGAACCCGTCCCTGAGAGGCATTGTTCACCTCGACACCTCTCAAAGAACAAAGGAGCTGGCTGGCAAACATTTCCTTCCCCAGCCATTCACAGACACACAGAGCCACCTGCAGGAAGCAGTGCAGTGCCAACACTAGCTGCCTAAGTTGTTTACATGAAGCCCCACCTCCCTTCACTCTGGCAGGACTGGCCTTTTCAGTCATGCCTGCCTCAGTCCCAGCATGGCAGGCCTCTTCCCCCAGAACACCAGCACAAACCCCTTACCACACCATGTATCCCAATCAGAGAGCTCTGCAGGACCTCAGTTCTGGTGGAGGTGGTGTCAGGTCTCATTTCATAAGGAGACCAGAGCACACCCAGCTAAAAGTCAGCACACCCACATTCAGGCCAGGGACCAAACACTGCCCATAGCAGGCAAGGAGAGCCTCTGCAGACAACTAGCTTGAAGAATAGAGCAGCCAAAACACAACAGCACAGTGCCTGCAGTACACACTAGAGATACTCCCTGAAGCACCAGGCCCTGGGAACTATGTGACCTCTTCTTCATAAGGCCGTTATTTTCAGGAACAGGAGACATAACTGGATTTTCTAGCAAACAGGAGGCAGAGACTTAGACTACATGGAAAGATGGAGGAATTTAGGGGCGTCTGAATAGCTCAGTTGTTAAGTGTCTGCCTTCAGCTCAGATCATGATCCCAGGGTCCTGGGATCAAGCCCTGCATTGGGCTCCCTGCTCTGTGGGAAGCCTGCTTCTCCCTCTCCCATTCCCCACTCATGTTCCCACTCTTGCTTTCTTGCTGTCAAATAAATAAAATTTTAAAAAAAAGATGGAGAAATTTATCCCAGATGAAAGCACAACATAAGGCCATGGCCAGAGATCTAAGTGAAACAGATATTAGTAACATGCCTGATGGAGAATTTAAGGCAACAATCATAGGGACACTCACTGGGCTTCAGAATAGAAGACATCAGTGTGACTCTTACTACAGAGATAAAAGTCAAGAAAGAAGCAATCAGAGGTGAAGAGAAATAGGCTTGATGCAATGAACTGCAGGCTGGAAGAGGCTGAGGAATCAGTAAGCTAGAAGACAGAGTGATGGAAAATAATGAAGCTGAACAAAAGAGAGAAAGAAGAATTATGCAACATGAGAATAGACTTTGGGAATTCAGTGGCTCCATCAAATGTAATGACATTCATATTATAGGAGTCCCAGAGGAAGAGAGAAAAGGAAACCGAAAATTTATTTCTAGAAATAACAGGATAAACATCCCTAATCTGGGGAAGGAAAGAGACATCCAGATCCAGGAGGCACAGAGAACTCCCATAAAAAAAAAAAATCAACAAAAGCAGGCCAACACCAAGACATATTGTAGTTAAATTTGCAAAATACAGTGATAAGGAAAAATCTTAAAAGCATCGAGACAAAAAGAAGTCCTTAATTTACAAGGGAAGACCCATAAGGCTAGCTGGAGATTTCTCAACAGAAACTTGGCAAGCCAGAGGGAGTGGCATGATATATTCAAAGTGCTCAATGGGAAAAATCTGCAGCCAAGAATATTCTATCCAGAAATCCTACCATATTCAGAATAGAAGAGATGAACAGTTTCCCAGAAAAAAGCTAAAGGAGTTTGTGACCACTAAACCAGCCCTGCAAGAAATATTAAAGGGGACTCTGAGCGCAAAGGAAAGAGCAAAATTGACAAAGACAAGAAATGATCAGGGAAAATCTACAGAAACAATAAAATGACAATAAATACATATTAGTACTCTGAATGTAAATGGACTAAACACTCCAATCAGAAGACATAGGGTGTCAGAAGGGACTTAATAAAAAAAAAAAAAAAGGGNGACCCTTCTATAGCTACAAGACTCATTTTAGACTTAAGGCCACCTGGGGCACCTGCAGATTGAAAGCGAGGGGACAGAGAAATATTTATCATGCAAATGGATGTGAAAAGAAAGCTGGAGTAGTAATACTTATATCAGATAAAATAGACTTTAAAACAAAGACTGTAACAAGAGACAAAGAAGAGCATAATATAATAATAAAGGGGACAATCCAACAAGACAACATAACAATTGTAAATATTTATGCACCCAACATGGCAGCACCCAGATATGTAAAACAATAGCATAAAGGAACTAATAGATAATACAATAATAGTAGGGGACTTTAATGCCCCACTTATATCAATGGACAGATCATCTAAACAGAATATTAACAAGGAAACAATGGTTTTGAATGATACACTGGACCAGATGGACTTAACAGACATATTCAGGACACTCCATCCTAGAATAGCAGAACACACATTCTTTACAAGTACACACAAAACATTCTCTACAATAAATCACACATTAGGTCACAAATCAGGCCTCAACTCATACAAAAAGATTGAAATCATACCATGTACCTTATCTGACCACAAGGCTATGAAACTAGAAGTCAACCACAAGAAAAAATTGGGGAAGACCACACATTCATGGAGGTTAAACAACATGCTACTAAACAATGAATGGGTCAACCAGGAAATCAAAGAAGAAATTTAAAAAATACATGGAAACAAATGAAAATGAAAACACAATGGTCCAAAACCTTTGGAAAGCAGCAAAAGCGGTCCTAGAGAGAAGTATATAGCAATATAAACCTATCTCAAGCAGCAAGAAAAATATCAAAACAACCTAACCTTACACCTAAGGGAGGTAGAAAAAGAACAAATGAAGCCTAACACCAGCAAAAGGAAGGAAATAGTCAAGATTAGAGCAGAAATAAATGATATACAAACTAAAAGAAACAGATCAATGAAACCAGGAGCTGGTTCTTTGAAAAAATTAGTAAAATTGATAAAGCTCTAGCCGGACTTATCGAAAGTAGAAAGGACCTAAATAAATAAAAATCACAAATGTGAGAGAGGAGCAATAACCACCAGCACCACAGAAATACAAACAATTATAAGAGAATATTATGAAAAACTATATGTAAACAAATTGCACAACTTGGAAGAAATGGATCAATCCCTAGAAACATAAACTACCAAAGCTGAAACAGGAATAGAAAACTTGAACGGACCGATAACCAGCAAAGAAATGGAAATAGTGATCAAAAACCTCCCAAGAAACAAAAGTCCAGGGCCAGATGGCTTCGCAGGCAAATTCTATGAAACATTTAAAGAAGAGTTAATATCTATTCTTCTCAAACTGTTCCAAAAAACAGAAAAGGATGGAAAACTTCCAAACTCATCCTATGAAGTCAGCATTACCCAGATACCAAAACCAGATAAAGAAACTACGAAAAAAGATAATACTACAGGCCAATATCCCTGATGAACATGGGTGCAAAATTCTCAACAAGACACTAGCAAACGGAGTCCTGTGCAGCAAAGTGGTTCTGTATTCACAAATCAACATGATACACATTAATAAAAGGATAAGAACCATATGATTTCAATAGATGCAGAAAAAGCATTTGACAAAGTACAACACCCATTCATGATAAAAAAAAAACCCTCAACAAAGGAGGTTTAGAGGGAATATACTTCAACATAATAAGGCCCCTATATGAAAAACCTACAGCTAATATCTTCAATGAGGAAAAAGTGAGAGGTTTTCTTTTACAGTGAGGGACAAGAGAGGGATGTCCACTCTTGCTACCTTTATTTAATGTAGTACCAGAAATCCTAGCCACAGCAACCAGACAACAAAAAGAAATTAAAGCCTCCAAATCAGCAAGGTAGAAGTCAACCTTTCATTATTTGCAAATGACATGATACTTTATATACTACCCAAGAAGACTCAAGAAAAGTGCTAGAACTGATAAATGAATTCAGTAAAATCACGATACAAAAATCAATGTACAGAAATCTGCATTTTTTACAATAATGAAGCAGCAGAAAGAGAAGTTAGGAACCAACCCCATTTACAATTGCACCAAATGGAATGGAATAGTACTCAGCTATAAAAAGAGTGAAATCTTGCCATTTGCAACAACATGGATGGAGCTAGACGGTATTATGCTAAGTGAAATGAGTCAGAAGGACAAATACCATATGATTCCACTCATGTGGAATTTAAGAAGCAAAACAAACATCAAGGGAAAAAGAAACAGACTCTAGAGAACAAACTGATGGTTACCAGAGAGGAGGTGAGTGGGGGGTGGGGGGGGGAACGGATGCAACAGGTGGTGGGGATTAAGGAGTGCACTTGTGATGAGCAGTGTTATATGCAAGGGTTCAGTCACTGTATTCTACACCTGAAACTAATATGACACTGGATGTGACCTAACTGGAATTTAAATAAACACTTAAAATGAAGTTTAAATGTCCATATAACTAAATACAAATTTAAGCTAGTTTATAGTCATTGAGTGTTAGGAGCAGGCCTGCTTGCTTGAAAGCAATTCACTGAAATCCAACCTATCGGAATATGAATTTGCCAAATTAAGTTCTAATTTGTTCTGCCTCTGCCTCTTGCTGTCGTATCTCTCAAGTAGGAGGCCAAATGCACTTCCTCCTTTATTCTCCTACCTCATCTCTCCCTGCCACTCCCCCTGCCTGCCTGGCTTCACTTCTACCTCTATCCTCACGTCCCTTAAAAAAAAAAACAAAAAAACAAAACAAAAAACAAAAAAAACAACAAAAAACAAAAACAAAAAAACCAACAGTCTTTTTGTAGACTTCAACCTTCTTCCTTCCTGACAATGTAAAGCCTATATAGTGAACCATCCTAAAGCGGATTTCAATTTCTTGTCTTCTAGTTGGCAGGGAATTGCATATTGAGTCAGGTGATTATCAGGGAATTGAGTCTACATGGGTCTCCCCAGCTGCATTAGGGTACTACCGTGTCCCTGGCACTCTACTCGGCTCCTTACTTGTGAGGGCTCATTTACTCCTGATAAACCACCTTAAGATTAGGTACTACTATTTGCCCCCTTTTGTAAATGAGGAAACTCAAACTTAAGAGTGTTTCGCTTGCCCACAGACACATAAGTGACAGAGCTAGGATTCAAATTCAGATCCCAGTGACGTTAAGATCAGAATTATTTGCTAGAAAAATAAAACACTGTCCCCCTTCAAGTTAGTTAATGTAAGAATAAATAATATCACTGTTGGTATTCTCTTAACGTGCTAGAGGAAATTGGTTCAAATTTTTAAGGATACGTTTCTAAACTGTTTTTAAAAATCTTTAAAATACACATTATGAGGGGCGCCTGGGTGGCTCAGTCACGTTAAGTGTCTGCCTTCGGCTCAGGGCGTGATCCCGGTGTTCTGGGATCGAGCCCCGCATCAGGCTCCTCCGCTATGAGCCTGCTTCTTCCTCTCCCACTCCCCCTGCTTGTGTTCCCTCTCTCGCTGGATGTCTCTCTCTCCGTCAAATAAATAAATAAAATCTTTTTAAAAAAATACACATTATGAGTAAGCAGGGAATTCTTCTCTGAAGTAGGATTCTGCCCTCAGAACCTTAGTGGTTAAGTAAAATGAAGATTTTTCATTAAGTACTGCTTCAAATAGAAAAAATATAAACAATCTAAATGTCCAATAGTAAAATCCAAGAATTTTTGTGTTAGCACAAAAACAAGAAAAGTGATATACACTGAACTTTATAAACTTTTTTGATGTAATTTATATACAAAAATGCATAGATCTTAAGTTTAATAGCTTGTCAATTATATCTACCCAAATTACCAACACCCAAGACAAGATAAAGAACATTCCAATTACCCTCCAAATTCTCTGGTACCACTTTCAGGTTCATTCCCATGTCTACAGGCAACCATTTTCTGGTTTCTTGTACTTCACGTCAATGGAATCATCCAGTATGCATACTGCTGTGTTTGAATTCTCTTGCTCAAAGTGACATTTCTTAAGTTTCTTACCATTATCCCAGGTGTCACTAGTTCACTCCTTTTTATTGCCAAGTAGCATTCCTTTGTGTGAATTCACCATAATTCGTTTATCCATTTTGCTGATGACCATTTGGGGTTTTTTTCTTTTTCTTTTTTTTTTTAACTATTATCAATAACTATTATCATATGAACATTTGTGTCCAAGTCCTTATGTGGACATATATTTTCATATCCTTCTGGTAAATTCTTAGGAGAGGAATTCCTGGGTCAAAGGTAGATGTATATTAACTTTTTAAAAACTTGCCAACCTGTTTTCCAGAACAGTTAGACCATCTTATACTATCATCACTAACTTGTGCAAGTTCCAGTTGCTTAGCATTCTCTGAGGCTGGTATTTTCAGTCTTTCCAATTTTAGACACGCGAGTACATGTGAAATCGCATTTCAGAGTGGTTTAAAGTTCTACTTCACTGGTGACTAATGTTCAGCATCATTTCATGTGCTCATTGGTTATCCATCCATCTTTTGTCAAGCATCTGTTCAAGTTTTGCATTCTTTTTAAATGGGGTTGGTCTTAATGCTGAGTTTTAATATTCTTTATATTTTATGTACTTATAAATTCCTTATACAATTTCTAAACTATTAAACAAGGTCACCATACATAATTCTAAGTTGACTAGGATTTTATATAAAGCATATGCTTATAATATAAGCAGTCACCTGCCATCCTGACCCACCACTGACAGCATTTTATCAACTCTTCACTTTTTCTTATATTATTTCCTCCATTTCTCTAAATATGCACATACTTGTTATTCTGCCCCCCCCTTATTGTAAACACTTCCATTTTTTGTCCTATTAGGAAAATTAAGATTTTGCTTTCTTTCACCGTGATCACCCATTAAAACTTTTCCTGTGATAGCAATACAAATGGATCATGTTTTTATTAATTCATTTCAGCATTTATATTAGAACTACATAAGTATTGTTCATGGCATACTCACTTTAGGTACAATGCTTATTTTAATTTTTTTGTTTAGAGTTTATAATTGCCTTATTTTTGTCCTTCTCAATAACGGTAAGTACATCAAGTAATCCATTAACTCAACTTTTTCTGGAGGGGAGCCATCCCTCCTAGAGCGTACCAGCCACCTGTTCTACTCTGAGCTACTGTTTCTCTAAGCCTGATGTACAGCCCTTATCATGGAAATCTCCTTCAGGGTCATCTCTTCTCTCCCATGTTGTCTCTGGTATATTCTTCATTCTTGCTTTAATCTCTATTTTCAGAGGAGTCATACTTTCCAGAAATTCCCTGACAGAGTCCATAAAAGAGAATTTTTTGAGAGGTGTATATTTGGAAATGGATAAATTGTACCCTCACACCTGCATGAGAGTTTGGCTAAGTATACAATTCTAGGTTAGAAATACTTCCCCTTGGAATATTAGGGCATTTTTCATTGGTCTTGTCATAGAAAATTCTAATGACACTGTGATTACAGATAGTTGGTACAAGTGCTTTAGAACGCTATTTTTCATCACCCACTAAAGAGAACTTCTAAAGCCAAACAAGTGTATACTGACCCAGCAGCATCAGTTCATATGCCCTATGAAATAGGTACGTAGACTAAGTGAAAGATATCTGTACATGATTGTTCATAGCAGTATTTTTCCTAATAGCCGGAATCTACAGCTTACCCAAATGCCTTTTAAAAGTTGAATGGATAAATTGTGTTGTATTTATACAATGGAATACTAGACAGAAATAAGAATGAACGCTCTACAACTATATGCAATGACATGGGTAAATCTCAATGTTCGGCAAAATATGCCAGACATAAAAGCATACATGCTATGTGATTCTATTTTATAAACTGCAAAAGCTGAGAAAATATTTTTTTGTTAGAAATCAGGATAGCATTAGCCTTAGCAGGAGATAGTTACTAGAAGGGGGTGCTGTGTTTGTGATGTGACTAATGTTCTATTTCTTGATCTGGGTGGTGGTTACAAGAATGTGTTCAATTCTTAAAGTCAAGCTGTACATGTGTGACATGTACACTTTCCTACGTGTAAATTATACCTCATTAAAATTTCCCAGAAAAGTTCACAGCTTTGGCTTAATATTTATTTTAAATTTTATATTTTGGAATAGTTTTAGATTCACAGGTGAGTTTCATAGATAGTACAGAGTTCCTGTATCTTCTTCACCCAGGTTCCCTTGTAATTAACATCTTATGTAACTCTATTACATTTTTCAAAACTACAAGATTAACATTGGTACAACACTACAAACTAAACTACAGACTTTATTCATGGTTCGGCAGTTTTCCCACTATGTCCTTTTACCATTCCAGGATCCAATTTAAGATATCACATTGCATTTGACTAAGTAATTTTTTTAATATAATTATTTCCTTTTTTTTAAAGATTTTATTTATTTATTTGACAGAGACAGCCAGAGAGAGAGGGAACACATGCAGGGGGAGTCGAAGAGGGAGAAGCAGGCTCCTAGTGGAGGAGCCTGATGTGGGGCTCGATCCCAGAACGCTGGGATCACACCCTGAGCTGAAGGCAGACGCTTAATGACTGTGCCACCCAGGCGCCCCTTGACTAAGTAATTTTTAATACATCTGATAAGTTGTTTTTTGTTCTTTGCTTTTTTTTTCCAGAGAGGGAGGGGGGCAGGGGCAGAGGGAAAAAGAGAGAGAGAATTTCAAGCAGCTTCCATGCCCAGCATGGAGCCCAGTGAGGGGGCTCGATCTCATGACCCTGAGATCATGACCTGAACCGAAATCAAGAATCAGACACTTAACCGACTGAGCCGCACAGGCACCCCTGATAAATCCTTAAAAAAAACAAAACAAAAAACATCTTATTTTTAGAGAGAGAGAGAATGTGTGCAAGTGGAGGGAGGGGCAGAGGGAGAGAGAGAGAATCCTCAAGCTGACTCCCCGCTAAGTGCGGAGCTGGATGCGGGGCTCAATCCCGTGACCCTGAGATCAGGACCTGAGCCGAAACCATCTGACACTTAACCAACTGAGCCACCCAGGCATCCCCTGATAAGTTTTTTTTTTTTAAACAATCTATTTACAAACACACACCAAAAATGTAGAAATCACATCATTGTCCAACATTACCAGAATTGCTAAATTCTATATGTTAGAATAACATCCAGCAATTATAACTGAGAAATATCTAATAACATAATACATAAAATGTGGTCAGTACTATGATCCCAATGATATTGTTACATTATTATGTATGTAGACACAAAACTTTTCTAGAAACATACTAAAAGGACATTAGTGGCTATATTTGGATTATAATGATTATGGGTTATTTTCATAGTCTCTTTAAACTTTCCTGGTGACAGCCCCTCTCAACCAGCTCACCAAGGAGCATTAGGCCTTAATGTTCTAAAGTGGGAGTTAGCCACCTCTTTCTATAAAGGAGTGGCGGATAGTAATTATTTTAGATATTGCAGGCCATATGGTCTCTTCCACAGCAACTGCTCAACTATGCCATTGTAGTGTGAAAGCAGCCATCGACAATGGCAAACGCCCATGAAATTAATGGGTGTGGCTTGTTCCAATAAAACTATTACAAACCAGGCAGCAGGTCAGGTTTGGCCTGGAGGCTGCAGTTTTCCCAAGCCTGTTCTAAAGCATCCGTCCTCTTCATCCAGAGTGGCAGTAACTACGCACTGTCCCTGGAGAATTCAGAAAACAGTTATTCCAATCATTTTCTGTTGGGCTTAATTCCTTCGCTGAAGCTGTTGAGAAAGATTTCCGTATTTTCTAAATTCTCAGAAACAATCAGCTACTTCTTATATAATCAGCATTTTCTTTTAAATAGCCTGCATTACTGGGTGTGATACGTAACTAATGAATCACTGAACACTGCATCAAAAACGAATGATGTAACTGAACATAATAACAAATAAATAAATTGTATGCATTTTTTAAATGAAATCAATATACTACGGAGGAGAGACAAGAAGAGGATGAGAGAAGTACTAATGCAAAGGTTGTGCAAACATGATATTCAGAAGTAAAGAAGAACACGGGTCATGGGAAGGCATGGATGGATTCCAGGGGTTTTAAGGTTTGCCAAACAGGGGCACCTGGGTGGCTCAGTCGGTGAAGCATCTGCCTTCAGCTCAGGTCATGATCTCAGGGTCCTGGGATCGAGTCCCACATCAGGCTCCTTGCTCAGCGGGAAGTCAGCTTCTCCCTCTCACTCTGTGCTAGCTTGTGCTCCCTCGCTCTTTCTCTCTCTCGTAAGATAAAGTCTTAAAAAAAATAAAATTAAGTTCCATAAACAGAGACTGATGACTCATTGGCTATGAGGGAGTGGAATTACCTCATTGATTCTGACTTCTGTGCTGGGTGGATGGTGCTGGCATTTACTCTAAATGAGAAATAAAGATACACAAGAAATAGGTGAGGAATACTAGTTGGGAAACTTCTCTAAGAGCCCGTTTTAGAGACTCTGTAGTAATATTTTCCAGGCGCTCTCTGATAACCATCCATTACTTGGGTCTTGAATTGAGAGGTGGCTGTGAGACAGTGGCCCTTATACTGCATCTCATATTACATGACTGTTTTAAAGACTTTCGAACAAGCATGGGATCCAGTTAATTAACTATAACATATGTATCTTCGAGAAATATAAAGCAGAGAATCATTCTGGTATTTACCAAGATGAGAACAAAGCCTCCCACCTGTTTTTAGCTCTTTGTAATAATCCCCCTTATAAAATCTTCTATGATTCCAGCTGTCAAGTAAAAATTTGGACAGGAGATGCATTACTTATTAACTGGAAAGTCTTACATCTATATCTTATTAATGATATTTCATTTATATATCCTAAAGATTTATGATTAAGCTGGGAGTTATATACAGAAAGCATACATAAATTCATTATATAGCCTCCAAGTATATGGGAAAATTTTAAAAATGGAAAAAGATCTATGGGTGAGAGAACTGATGGAAACAAGTAGAACAATTATGGCCATGACAAAATGCACCAAAATAAATCAGCTTTGTCTTTGACATTCTCTTTCAACGACATCCTGGATCCAATCAATTGTCACAGATCCATCACCATGCCCTTTACCATCTGTCCCTCAGCTCCATTCCCAGAGCCCTTTCAACAGCTCAGCCTCGCGTTTCTTTTCTCAATTATTTCACCTGCTTTCCATGCCTCCAGGCTCTCCCCCTCTTAATCCACTTCCCATACTGCTGCCAGAATTCATGTTAAAGCTTCACTGATGATGTAACTCCCTAACTACAAAAGCTCATCTCCCGCTACTGCAGCCAAATTACATCACTTGCACTTCCCAGAACCCTCCTCTCACTCTTCAATTTCTGGCCACCCTCCATTTCTTAATGCTCTTCATTCTTACCAATTGATCTCCTTCTCCCTTGGTCATCGTCTGTGTCTATCAAAATCCTGCCCATTCTTCAAGACTGGTCTCGGAATTCTCTTTCTTTTTCGGGAGCCATTATAACTGTGTTTACCAATGGAACTGGAAAGTGTGCCCAGACAGCGTAGCAGCTGCACGCATTCCCTTGACCGGAAGTGGACTTCCTGTGCCCTAGGAAAGCTTGGGTGGCACATGGAGACATTAGTCAAATCAGCACAAAACAATGATATGATCCTTACCAAAGCAAATTTCTCCACATCCTTTCCTTGGACTATAGTTGTCAGTCTTATTCATTAGGTAACAAACTCCAAGAGAACGCAGACTGTACTTTAAGCCTCTTGGGGTCCCTTGAGGAGCGTAAGGCAGTGCCTTCCTCATAGTCCATACCACACTAAATCAATGTAGTTGTAAATTTGTGTCTAGACAGTTAAGCGCAGAGGATTCCCATCGTGCCGATGCTGGTATATCTGCTTTTTCTGTGTCATCAGGTATCATACGCGTTGTTTTCTCTCCTGTCCGATTTCTAACCAGCATTCCTGAGCTCAAATAGCATGGCCACTGAAGGACTGAGATCCGTATTGCACATGGCAAAGACTAATAGGAAAATTTCCATCTAAATCTTTACAAATAGCTGGCAAAATGAGACACCTAGACGCCAAATGAACATAGGCCGGAGCACGGACTGCTGACCAGAACAGTATAATGAAAAAAGACACAGCAGGAAATGTGTTAATTAATATTTTTTTTTCCTTTTAACTTCAGCTAATGAAGCAGTGCCCCACGGAGGCTGGAAAGATAGAGATGTCAGTCTGTGTGTTTATTTATTAACTTAGTACGCTTTCTGTGTGAACAAAAAACTGGAAATAACAAATAGGAGAGAAATGCTTTAATTGAATAGAAACGCAGTGTAGAGAAACAGACTGTGCCATTAGAGCCCAGCCACTGTTTGGGTGTTTTTGTTTGTTTTTTGTTTTTGGTTTTGGGGTTTTTACTAATGCCTTTGGCTGAAAATACAATAGGATACACCGCTCAAGGCATCTTTAATATCACATGGTTGTCTCTTTCCTCCCCAAATTGTTTCTTTAAATACCTACAATGCCTGGATAACCACCTAAAGACAAATAACAGATGGTTTTGGCCTGATATGAGCCAAAAGAGATAGAAACAATAATGGCCAAGTATGTAGTTATTGAAAATGCCTGCCTGTAGCAAGGAACGAGCTCTCTTAAATGTTCCGTGTTCGCTGTTTCATGCAACACAGAATTCTTAGTTTTATTAAGAGCTGAACCTCCCCTCATTATAGAATACTGTCCAATTTGTTGCACTACCCCCCCCACACACACACACAAAATCAAACTGAAAAGGATTTTAGGAATTCTGAGAAGACCCAAGACTCAGGATTTTAGAACTAGAAGGAATTCCAGGTCTAATGTTATAAATTCCTTCCTCATACTTGACCAGAGTGAGCAGAGGCTCAGAGCGGTAAAGAGGTTTGAGGATTTGCACAAGAGCATCTGAGTCAAGGACAAGACACAAAGTTACCAAGTTTGTGCTGGGGCGGCCAGCACTGTTTCCAATCAAGCTTTCTGCATGGAATGAACTTTCTAGCTAGGTTTTAAGATCGTTATTTATATAACTGAAAAATAAAGCGTTTCTAATTTAAAAGGACTTTCAAGGACTTTCCTGTAAAAATGTATCATTTTCTTTTTATCTTGGCCTCTGATGTTCCTGTTATAAATCTACGACTAGGTACTTCTTGCAAGTGATCACCTTACAATCTGTGGTAACAGAAACCAACACACGGCAAACATACCACATAGTCTCCAAGCACGTCTTCCAAATGTTCTTCTAATCCCATTGCAGGTCAAAATGAAAGCTACCCCAACTAGAAATCTATTTTTTTAAAAATTTATAAACATAGTTTGTAATTATGCCAGTCAAGCCTATTAACTTCTTTTAAAAAAAGAAAAAAAAAAGCCTTATAACTACTCAGGTTCCTGACAGTCTAAGTTTGGACCAAAAAAATTTAGAGTTGCAAGCTATTTCTCCAGTAAATTACAGATTTCATGCCTTCCTCCCTATCCCAGCACAAATACCTTCCCCTACATATATCACTCAAGGAAACTCCTGGATGTCAAAACGGGCCCAGTGGTTTCCTGGGTGATAAGTGAATACCGCAGTGAAAATGGAGGAATGCTCTTCCTTAGACACACTGACAGCCAGCTGACAGAATGTAAGAATGCCATCCTTTTTTTTTTTTTTTGCCAGAGTTTTGAATATATTTGAGTATTTCCATAACGCGCAAGGAATACATAAGGGGGAGATCCTTTAAAGTCAAGTTTCTGTAATAGGAATATACATGTCCTTTCTCAAGTCTGAATAGGAAATTAGTTTATTACATGTATATTCAGATTTTAGGCTTTCAAACAAAATACTTTCCCATATCAGTCCATATGACCCCTACACAAAGTTAAAGATGAGCCTGTCTTACTATCCTCTTGTTTAGATAAAGAACTTAGGTTCACAGAGATGAAATGACTTGCTAAAGGTCATGGCAGAAATGGGGCTAAATAGTTTTCTAAGACTGCTCTCTTGTTAGAAATTGAAAGGACATACTCAGAGAAGACAAATATATTTGATAACATATGGCATCAGAAGATAAATTGAGCATATCTGTTAGTGACGAAGTCTGTTAATTCCACACCTATTAGACCTCTCCCAGTGGCGTCTCATAAACCACTAAAACTCAGTATCCTTACTAGCATTACTATTATTACTACCCACATAGCCAAACATTTGCATGTTTCTCCAGCCTTTTGTCTTTTATCACGTTGAACGGTAGGACTACTCAGCTTGCCCGCCAATCGTTAATAACGCTCTTTCTCCTCCACCCATCGCACTGGATTGTTTGGTCTACCTATCCTCTGGTCTTCATCCTGATGCTCAGCGACCTAGTTCAATTCATTACCTTTCACCAGGAACAGTAAAACAGACCCCCGATGGCTCTTCTTGAGCCTTTTACCCTCTCCTAACTGCCTTCCCTTTGCTGCCAGAATGAGCATTCTGAACTTTGACCTGCTCACCCCAAAGCAAGAACTATAGCGTTCAACCACTTTTGAGCACTTCCAGGACAAAGTACAAATTCCTTAGCGGGAGCAGAACAAGACCTTTCTGTCTTGATCCAACCAAACTTTCCATCTTTCCCTCTGTAGATTTCTACATCTTTTCTGTGTAGTGCAAGGATGGGAATAGATGATTTCTAAGATTTCCTTCCAGCTCTGACATTCTATGATTTGCTAAAGAAAATGGCGCTTGAGAGAGATGACAAAAATCCCTGTTTCTGAACTTTCAGAAATATCTGTATGTCAGGGTAGAGTAGTGAGCTTTAAATACAAATCAGGGAAGTAGTACCAGTCAGGAGAGAAGGCATGCCATCCACCCAAGTGGAGCAAACCAATCTAGAGAGAATTTCATTTATCCTCTAAGCTGCAAGCCCCAAATTGACATTAATATGATTTCTTACCGAGGAGCACTGCATATTCAGGGCCATTAGGCTGGGTTCTCTAAGGGGCTGAATTGAGAGGTGAAGCTATTGCTTGCATTAAAAATTAATTAGTTGTGGTAGTGGGAAAAAAAAAAAAAAGAACGTGAAGTGGTACATTTGCAGAAAGTAGCCTGAGAAGGCTATTAACTGATGGGGGCAGCCTTGGAAGAGGCAGAAGCCTCTCAATTCTCCCCTCCCACCCATCCTTCACACAGCAGCTTGAAGAACCTCTTTTCAAATGCCATTTCCCTCCTGATAACCTGCAGTGGGTCTGAATCAGATGCATTTTAATAGTGACTTAATGAGATCCGTTTTACGGCTAGTGTGATTGGCCAGGCAAAAACCAATTATTATTTTAGATTAATCAGCTTTTCAGTAGATTCTGTGACCACATGTAGACACAGGAGGCTAGTGTGACTGATCACACTGGAACCCTATTTAAACTATAGACGGATTCTCTTCTTCCTTGGCTTCTCTAGGTCTTTCCTTTCAAAGGCAGCCTTGGGCCCTTAGCCCCTCAGGCATGCTGCCAGGCTGAAGTAAGGCATTGTTACCAAGCTCTGAGAACTCTGGGAGTCTCTGCATTTTATGCTCCAAGAAATCCAGCAACATTTTCCCAAGCTTATGTATCATTCAGAGAGAAAACAAAGAGGAATGGACTACAATTCAAGTTTGTGAAAAAAGGTCATTCAAAATAGCCAAACCTTTCTTGGATGGGAAATCATAGGCCGTGTTTACATGAAGCAAGGGGAAGAAATGTAGATATTCTGGAATAAATAGGTTACCGAGGAAATCATTGAACACACACACACACAAAACCTTCAACTTACTGGATTTGGAGAGTTGGCATTAGCAGAATTTACTCCTTCGCTCTACAGAAAGGCAGAGCTGTAGAAGTTCCAGATTTGAGGTTTTCCCCTATTACTAGAAGCAGCCATTTAGGCAACTTTGACAAGTGGTAAACATTAAATGCTATTAGTTTTATTTCAAGTGCTTTTGCAAAGATCATTTGTAACTAAAAATTTTAAAGACAGCTTGATATTAAAGTGCGATACTTATGACAGAACATGTTTTGCTTGGCCAGGACAAAGCAATTAAAGTGATGAGAGATGTTCTATAAAACTGACCAGAAACTCATTTTTCTGCATTTTAGCGCTTAATTTCACCTTGAATTAAAAGCATTATTTTTGTCCTAGGGAAGCCTGATCAAGACCCACACACTGAATTATAAACACGAACGGTGGGCAACTGCAAATCATTCACGATCTCTAATAGATCAACGGTAGGAGTAGAAACTACACTTGCCGGCATATGCAAGTCACTTTGTTTTCATAGCATATTTTCTGACATGGAGGTGGCTGACAGAAAAAGAGGCTTTTAGAGGTCATGCGTGAACTTCAGGGATTTGGTCCTCGTCTTTTAAGCCAAAAAACCCCGTTTTCTTAGTTTCAATAGACTGAAGAGTCCCTCATATGTTAGCCTTTCTTTTCCTCTGGGTTTTCAATTACTTATGGCTAATGTTCCAAATTTCAGTGTGATTAGTGTTCTACTGATCTGCATTTTAATTTTCTCCATTAAAGTAAGTGGACAAAAATTTAAAACATTATTAGATGCTTTTCACAAAGTGGTGAGAACTGGATAGAAAATAAATGAGAAACTTAAGATCTAAAGTAATGGGAAAACACTTCCATGAGAGATCATTCTAATCTGAATTCAGTATACTACGTAAATATCTGAATTGGACTATAATTTATAACAAATCCATTAATAACAGTTTATAAATTTCCTTTTAAGATATACTGAGATATAAATCACACCATAAAATTCACCTTTCAAAGTACATAAATCAGTATTTAAAACACTAAGTTGTACAACCATTATGAAAATCTAAGTTTAGAACATTTCATCAACCTAAAAGGAAACCTCGTACACAGTAGTCACTTGAATATTACCTTTCAAAATATCTTACAAGGACTCAATGTCTAGCTATGTACTTTCTCAATGTAGGTCACTCAAATAAATAGCTGAGTCAATTGATTTAGTAATTTATTAAAAATAATCTGACCAGTTTAGGGAAAATACTAATACTAGCTAACATCACCTGTGAACTTTGGCCAAATGTTTAATGAATAAGCAAAATGGGGGGTGGGGGCTTACATAACTATATTTGAAAAAGCCTGAAAGAATTCTTGAGAAAGTGGTAGTGGAAGTCTCTTCTTGCATTTATCAACAAGAAGAAGAAAGCATCAGTTGCAAAATACTAAATCAAGTTTAAATGTTCTTAGCTCCACCTGAACTTAGAGTTCGTGTGTTTATCTGACCAAAAAACTGAGGAAAAAAAAATCAGTGTTATTTTCTGTATAGGCATGGTATCCAAAACAGAACAGAAGGCAGCCACTGTTTGGATTTAATGGTGTCCCCCAAAATTCATACGCTAATGCTCTCATCCCCGATATGACTGCGTTTGGAGATAGGGCCTTTACAGAGATGATTAAGGTTAAATGAGGTCTGAAGAGTGGGGTGGCAATCCCGTATAACTGGATTGATCGTAAGAAGGGACAGCATGGACACACCTACACAGAGAAGGGCACGTGAGGCTGCAACAAGAAGGCTGCCATCTAGGGTTCAAAGAGGGGCCTCAGGAGAAACTAAACCTGCTACCACCCTAATTCTTGGATCTCCAGCCTCCAGAATGGTGAGACGTTTCTTGTTTAACCACCAGTTTGTGATTTTTTTCATATGGCAGCCCTAGAAAACTAATACAGCTATACAAACCAAAGTATAAGTTTTTGAATATGTTGTCTTGAAATGGACACATTGTGGTTCTTAGTCTTACAGAGGCTCTAAACCTAGAAGAGTGGCAGCTGCTTAAGGACACACAAGGTAGGGGCGCCTGGGTGGCACAGTCGTGAAGCGTCTGCCGTTGACTCAAGGCGTGATCCCAGAGTCCTGGGATCCAGCCCCGCATTGGGCTCCTCTGCTGGGAGCCTGCTTCTTCCTCTCCCTCTCCTCCTGCCTGTGTTCCCTCTCTCGCTGGCTGTCAAGTAAATAAATAAAATCTTTTTAAAAATTTAAAGAAAGGACACGCAAGCTATGTCAAATAATATTTAATGGAATTTTTTTACTAGATCATGCATCGGAGAGTAGTTACCAAGGATAAATGGGAACCTACTACAAAAAAAAATAAATGAACTTGCCAGGTACAGGAACTATTGAGAGTTATTTTCCTCAAATCATAATTATTATTTATTTAACAGATGTTTGTTGAAAGCCTACTATGTGTTTATGTACTATGTTAGTTGCTAGAGATGTGGAAATGAATACAGCCAAGCCAGGAACTAACATCACGGAACATCTAGTATAGTGAGGGTAGTAGAAAATAAGCAAATGAGCACATAAACAACTATTACTATTTGTGTTGAGGCCATATAAAGTAAGTGAGGGTACTAATAGGAATATGAGGTCAACATAGGGTTCGATGAATGCCTCTTTGGGAGAATTTCAGGGGAAAGATGAATATAATTGAGCCTTGGGGAAAATGGAAGGAAAAGTTTTCCAGATGCAGTAAAGGTGCATTTGAACATGGTTATAGCCCCAAGGAGTGTGAGAAATGACTACATATGTACTCTCAAGTGGTAGAATACACGTTGGGAAGGGAATCTCTCAGCTAGTACAAAGCAGCATGAGTTGGTACCACTGGGGGGTTATGACTAATTAGATGTAAAATCCAGGGGGGTAGCTCTTGGGTAGTCTCCTACAGCTTGCCACTGGAGGTATGAACATTTCAAAAAAACATGTCAAAGCCAGCTTAAGGAGATACTGGCTAAATATAGGATTTAGAAATAGATAATGTTAATAATCTATTATAACCTATGGAATCCATGAGTCCACACTAAAATAAAAAATATAAATGAATACAGAAATGGAGACCAGGAAAGAATCTCTTTCTTAGAGTACAATGTCAACAATTAGAAAATGTAGAAGAAATAATGGGATTACAGAATCAACACCTGGCAACAATTATAGTAATAATTCAGGCATAAGATGACAATAAATGTTGAAATTATTGGGTAAAAGTTGAAGAGTAGGATTTTCTATAGTCTGAAAGTATCTACCCATAAAATACTTAAGTTACTCTATGGTGGAAAAACCTGCAGGCAACATCTTAATCATTTGACTCATCAAGTGATAAAAGGTAACACAACAAGTAATAAGACAAATAGATATCTGCCCCTTCTTTGCAATAAGAAGAAATACAGTTTATGACAGGCCCTGGCCAAAATGCATAACATAGACCTAAGGATCACGAAACATTGAGTAAATGGAACTTGAAGGGCATATTACAAAATGAGTAGCCTATACTCTTTACAAATACCAAGGCGATTGTATTCAAGGAAAGATTGAGCAATAAGCTCTTCTAGGTTAAAAGAAACTAAAAAGACCTAACTCAGTGCAACTCATGACCTTGCCTTTTGCCATAAAGGATATCACTGGGACAGAAGATAAAAGTTGAATGAGATCTCTGGGCAACTGATCTACAAGAGTTCTTTATACCAGCCTTAAAACTTTTCTGGAAGTTTCCTATTTTTCAGGAGAAAAAGTAAAAGAAACCATAACAGTGTGCTTCTGGCTGAGTCACCAGAAGAGAGTTCTGAGACAAATATTAGAACTGTGCTGTAGTAATTTTTAAAGA
The DNA here is from genome assembly GCF_017311325.1 of Ursus maritimus. Lineage (NCBI taxonomy): Eukaryota > Metazoa > Chordata > Mammalia > Carnivora > Ursidae > Ursus > Ursus maritimus. The sequence goes on along the minus strand of NW_024423319.1, from coordinate 17,463,125 downwards.
GCCAAGAGCAACAGAACATGAGAAGAGAAAGTTTCGCAATTTGTAAGCCAATGGCTTACAGAGCTTTGTAAGCCAAGATAAAGCATATTAAATTTATTCTAAGGTCACTAAGGAACCATTGCAAGGTTGTAAACTAGGGTATAATAAAGACTACTTTGAGTACTATACAAAGAATATAGTATGGGGAAGTTGAGAGAATGCGATCAAGGAGACCATATAGGAGGCTTTGAAATTGTCCAGGTGAGAGGTGATTTGGGCCCTAAGGCAAAGTTAGTGCAGACTAAGATTTGGAAGGTAGACTATACAGGACCTCACAATAGATGGAGGGAGAAAAATATATCAAAACAATTCCTGGCTTGAGGTTCCAGGTAGGGGGTAATGTCAATATATGAGGGGGGTGTGGTATCAGGGAAATTAACATTGTTGAGCAGGCTTACTCAATGCATTATGCAAGCAGCTTGCAGAGGGTTTGGGGTTTTAATTTAGCATAATGACTTATCTCAATTGGGAAATAATAAGTTGAGTACATCCCATAGAGCACAAGAGTCCCTAATCAAAATCCTTTGCAAGCACTGAAGCCTGCCACCAGCTAGTTAAAAATCCCTGACTGGACTTCTCCGGGTCATAGTAGGTTAACTGCTACCATATTTGGTTTCTCTGAGGAATTCTAGAACTAGACAAAATATACACAATGACTGCTTTTAGGCATTAGGCCATAAGGCAGCAAAGAATACAGTATTTGAGAGAGGGAAACAGGAAGTGAGATCTTTGTTCACCCAGGCTCCCCAGCTGCTGACTATTTCCCAGCCACAGCACACGGACGCTGAGCCTAAGCAAATCAAGACACTCCCACTAGAGAGAAGCGGCTGCACAAGGGTGGGGCCTAGGAGTCTGTGTGTGTGTATGTGGGACGGGGTGGGTTCCCCACAGATCACTGGCTGAGGACTGGGTGGCACACGCGCAGGGCAAGACTTACTGAGGCTGAGAAGAGTTCAGTTGCTCTTGGGTTGAGAGTGGAACTGAGACACTAAAAGTCACACGATGCCAGGATACAGTGTTCTGGCCTTTCAGAATGGAAGTATCTCTACCACCACACACATTCAGCTGAAATGCCAGGAAGTACAGGATTTAGGATTAAGGAACACACTCTAGAGCAAAGACTTTTCTACTGTCATCCTACATGCTTAACAATAAACTCCAACAGGTTCGGGAGGTGATTACAACAAATTCACTTCCAGCCAGCAAGGAAAAAAAAAAACAGTAAAGGAAGATAACATAATTTAGATTTAAACGTATTATTTACATTGTCCAGGATATATGAAAAATTACAGGAGTGGCTCAGTTGGTTAAGCGTCTTCACCTGGCACGAGTCATGCTCTCAGGGTACTGGGATCAAGCCCTACCCTGCGTCAGGCTCCCTTGCTCAGTGCAGAGCCTGGCTCTCCCTTTCCCTTTGCCTGTCCCCCTTGCTTGTGCTCGTGCACACGCTCTCTCTCTTGCTGTCCTTCTCTCAAATAAATAAAATATTTAAAAAATTACAAGATGTGAAAAAGTAGAAAAATGTGACCAATAACCAAAGCAAAAGCAATAGATGTAATCACCAAGATGATACAGATGTTGGAATTTACAAAGATTTTACAGTAACTCTTATAAATATATCCAAGACCATAATAGAGAACATGATCTTAACACTTGACGAGTTCCGGGATGCTTGGCAGAAAAACGGAGACAACTCAAACTTCTAGATATAGATTCTAAAACTGAAAAGTTCAATATAAGAAACATTAAAAAGATGATTGAGTTTTAAAAGTACATTAGTGACGGCAGTCAGTAGCTTGAAGACAAAGCCGTTGAATTTGTCAGATCTGAAGAAAAGCAACAGCAAGGAAATACTTGATGAACTGTACACAAAATATTAAGCAGGAGAACATGTGTCACTGCAGACTGAGAACAAAAATATAAATGATGGCTCATTCATCATCAGTAATAAGGGTTATCAGAAGAAAAGGAAAGGATGTAGTTAAATACTAAAAGTAAAAAGCATTAATCCATAATTGTACACATGGCAAAAAAACGCTATTCAAAAATGTTTGAGACTAAAGACATTCCGATAAGCAATAACTGAAAATTTACTATCAATACACCTGCACTATACAGAACTTAAATAAGTCCTTCAAACTGATACTAGATGGAAAGAAGACGTTTTAAAAAACAGAAAGGTACAATATATGCCCTGGGAAACTCAAACTAATCAGGGGTCAATTTTTCCCAAGTTGATCTACAGATTCAACACCCCCCCCCAAAAAAATACCCAGAGTATTGATAGAAATTGACAAGTTGGTTCAAAAAATTGATAAGAGAAAGAAATGCATCTAAAATAACCAAAGTATCTTGAAAAAGAATGGAGTCGGAAGACTTATACCACTTCAAGACTTAATAGCAAGTTGCAGTAATGAAGACAACATCGTAATGGTATACAGAGAGATGGAGGAACTCACTGAAACAGAATAGAGTTCACAGAACTAGAACCAGCCATGTATATTCAAGTATTTTTATAAAGTGAACAAGGTAATTCAATGGGGAAAGGGCAGGCTTTTCCATAAATAGTGCTGGATCCACTGGGTATCTGTATAGAAAAAAAAAAAAAACAATACATATATTGTGTGTATACACACACACACACACACACACACACACACACACCACTATATACATATATACGAACTAGTTCAAAATGTACTGCAGGCCACAATCCATGTGTTTGTTAACAATGGAGAGGGAGTACACAGCCAATCAACTGGTTGTTTACGCCCAGGATGTTCACCAATCAGACCAAAGTATTGAATGGTCTGGCCTGTGATTTTTTTTTTTTAGACCTAAGAAAACGTAAATGAAAGTGTCTGACGAAAAGCTCTCATAAAGGTAAAACGTGATATTCTGTAGATAATCTATACCCGCCTAATAGCAATGGTTTCTCCAGTAAGATTTTAAACAATGCTCCAGCCTTCTACTAAAGATCTCCTTGGACACTACTGGCTTCTCAAAGGAACAGGAATAGAAATAAAAGTATATGTAAATCTTCATGGATATTTTTCTACTCCCTGGGGAAAGCTTAAGTATCATCAGAAGAAAAGAACTGCTCTAGCTCCACAGTCTAATAACAAATAATATCTTTCAGAAATTAAATTCCGTTACTTCCACAGTACCACGTCAGGCATCGGACACTGGTAGCCAAGACTAAAAGCTGCAGAAAGGGTCACGTTCCCACTTCACCTGGACTGCAAACTCCGGCCTCAACCACAACGCCCCTGTGCACCTCTATGATACAGACTCTAATGGGGGGAGCCTGTGGGTACAGTTTACAGTTCTTCATATAACTAGTGCACTTTCAGTGCCTTAGCTAGGGGTCCCTTTTTCCTGTTCCAAGAATTCCGCAATGTGACTCTTCTATAAAAGTCTCTTTATGCTACTCACTGGGAAGAAAATGGTTTCTAAACACTGGTCACCGTGCTAAACACTACTTTGTGATGACATCTGGAGTGGAGAGCTTAATGCTGAGGTAGCATTTGCCTTTGAGCTACTACTGACGCTGTAGGAGACAAAAACGGTCTTGCCACACGATGACCGGAGATGGCCCTAAAGTTGTCTTGTACCAGCCTGAAATTTTTATTTCAGAAAAGCATCTTGGTTTTGGAAATTTATCTTTTAAAAAGATAGTTAAGTGCAGGGGGCGCCTGGGTGGCACAGCGGTTAAGCGTCTGCCTTGGGCTCAGGGCGTGATCCCGGCGTTCTGGGATCGAGCCCCACATCAGGCTCCTCCGCTATGAGCCTGCTTCTTCCTCTCCCACTCCCCCTGCTTGTGTTCCCTCTCTCGCTGGCTGTCTCTATCTCTGTCGAATAAATAAATAAAATCTTAAAAAAAAAAAAAGATAGTTAAGTGCAAAAACACCAAGTTTTAAAAATAACTCACAGAATGGACTTAGTGTTCAATGTCCACGGGTATGTTTGGGAGTTGTGTTACGTATAATTTACATCCCAGAACAAAGCTGAGTGAATTAGGGGGAAAAAATGAAATTCTGTTATTCTCACCTGGGAAAATGAGAATATCATTAAAATTGACAATAAGTGCACTGTGCTGTCCTATGGGAGTTTGAAATTGTTTCCTGACTCTCAGATAACAATTTCTCTGATGATTTAATTTGTATGTTTTAGAGTGGCCTATACACTGAGCCAGGCTTGAGAATTTTTTTTTTTTTAAGGAAACAGCTTTCAAGTAGTTCTAGAACTAGTGATCCAAGGAGTCTCTACACCAAAAATTGATAACTTGGGTCTCATTCGTAAAAGTGGGACAGGGTCCTCTTTAAACACTAATTTGTTGATTCTGTGCTATTGCATCTAGGTGAAATATCTTTAAGGACCAGCATTGTCTTTTTTGCCTTCAAAGTTACCTAAGATGCCGGAATTTTTATTTTGTATTTGACTCTAGTGTGAAGGATCTCAAAGTAAAAGACGTTTTGTAAGCTAAATCAAAATAGTACTTTGAGGGCCATTTTCTCCCTAGGAGAGTAGAGTTTATTATATATCTGATACCCAGCACAAAGAACTGAGAATTGAATAGGAAGATTCTTTTTCTCATTTTATTCTTCATTCGGAGCTGAGATCTGCAGTCCATCTCCAGCATTGTCTCAAGTAGTTCAGGCAAATAGGAATTTTTTCTAGAAATACTGTGAGGCTTCACATGCTTAGTGAGTAGACAGATTAGCTATCTCTTTTGCTTCTGTCTTGGTCACAAGAAGACAGTTATTGGTTGCAATATACCATTCCCATCTCCGGTTAGAGATGGGCTCGACTGGCAACATGGTCAGTGTTTTATGTTCATGTGATTTCGCCTGTAACCACACCCGTTTCAGGGAACTGCAATAAAGTCAACCAGGTATTTAGCAGAGAACTACCAACACACTAAAGCTTGACTGAATTTGCCACATTTCAACTGATTTTATGGACATTATGCACACAAAGGATAATTTCAGGTGAATACTAGATCAACAGTAGGAAGACAGATTAACTAGAATTTACATCACACAACACTGAAATAACGTGAGTTTGCAATTGGAGGGAGGACGAGATCTAACACTGATCAGACTCTAATTTAAGTCACAATTCAAGGGAGCATTATGATTATGGAAAGGCTTCAAGTATACACCTCTCTTACTTGATACCAGTTATCCATTCTTAAAAATCATTTTGCCTGAAAACACTAATCAGAAGGTAATGTTCCATCATTTTAAATGGAAAACAATATAATGTATTTTATATAAACCCCAAACTTCTAACCAGCTTCCTTTAAAGTAATTAAAATTGGTAAAACATATAACTGTTATCATGTAGTATGTAAAATGCTTACGGCGGGACTTCCTGGGGCGCCTGGGTGGCTCAGTCGGTTAAGCACCTGCCTTCGGCTCAGGTCATGATCTCAGGGTCCTGGGATTAAGCCCTGTGTTGGACTCCCTGCTCAGTGGGGAGTCTGCTTCTCCTTCTCCCTCTGCCTTTCCCCAATGCTTGTGCTCTCTCCCTTCCTCTCTCTCCCTCATAAAAAAAAAATCTTAAGAACAGGACCTCCTGATCAAACAATATGGGTTTTTTTGTTTGTTTGTTTTTTTGGTTTTTCTTCCAGGTTTTAATTTTTTTTTATCTTAATGTTTTTTTATTACATTATGTTAGTCACCATACAGTACATCCCCAATAGCTGCTGTGTATGCTGTGCCACGGCCTCTCTTTGGACAATTTTTGTGACTCCCATCCCGTTTGTTGACACCTGGTGTAGTTTTAAAGATTTCGATATGGAACTCTGACATGCAAACTGTCTGCAATGTAAGTCGAAAAGTTCTTAGAAATATTGTATTCAGTTCTGGTGACCTAACCGTAAATTTCCTATAAAAATTGCAGTCAGAATGTAAAACACTGAATTGAGAAATAAATCCATTCTATGAAGTTTAGGTATTAAAAGCCAAGAAATATTCTATGGAAAACCTTAACAGGAAAACATTCTGTAAGGAATGCCTATAGAATAGAATCTGGTTCTGTATGTCTTATACACAAGAGAAAGAGGAAGCCAGACAAGAAAAAGGTCAGCCAAGATCAAAATAGAAAATGAATGGAGAAGCAAAAAAGCACGGTGGTTAAAAATTTTGAAGAACACAACGTAAGAAAACTTTTCTGATTTGTAACAGCATAAACACATACAAAAATATCCTCTTTATTTCCTTTGTCCTCTTACACTTCCCTCTATGCCTACTTTACACGTGCTAAACTTTGGACTGGGGCGACTATTTACCCTCTGTGTTTATAATGCATGATGTTAAGTATAATGAGATAGGATCCAGTATGTTAATCGTTCCTGACTTACTCCGGCTTAGGTTCAGCTTCAAGTGACCCAAACAGATCAAAATGGCTTAAGCAAATTTATCTGTCTCATATAAATGAAGTCTGGAGGTAACTAGTCATTCTCCCAATCGAAGCCTATGAATTCAAGCTCATGATTCAACAGGATGCTTCAGCTCTACCCATTATGCCCACATTGCAGTCAGCAGGGGGAAGGTGGGTCAAATAAGGGTGTGCTTTTCTCCATTTAAGGACAAGTCCAGATAGTTGCTCATAATATTTCTACTCACATTCTGTTGGCAAGAGCTTAGCAGTGTGCCACACCTAAGTTCAGAGTGATCTACGAAATGTAATGTTCATTCTGGACAACTACGTGCCCAAATAAAAATCAGAAGGTTTCTACCACTGAAGAAGGGAGTGAGAAAAGACATTTAGGGACAACTGGTATTTTCTCTGTAGTATCAGGACAAATTCATGGTCTACCTCAGGGGTCAGCGAACTATAGCCCAGGGGCCAAATTCAACCTTCCATCTGTCTTTGCATGGGAAGTTTTAGTCCCACAGCCATGCCTATTCTTTTTCGTGTTGTGTATGACTGTGTTTGGGCTACAATGGCAGAGTTGAACAGCTGTAGCAGAGACCATTATGGCCTGCAAAGCATGAAGTATTTACTCTCCAGCCCTTCACAGAAAAAAGTTTGCTGACCCCTGATAAAAATCAGGTTTCTCAGTCCCAGCTCTTGTATCTCTCCCTATCTTGTTTGTGGGCTCTTCCTCCATCCATTCCTTAAACAACGATATTCCCAAGCACTGAACTTCGTTTTATTTACTCTTGCTCTCCATGATCCACCAGGACAATCTCATTTGCCAAGTAAGGAAGATACCTTTGTTTGGAGTTGATGGTATTGTTCTGATGGAAGACAAAGTAGTAGTAGAGACCTTCTATTTTAATTTTGTATTCTCCATCCAGGTAAGTGCTGCCTGCACTGAAACAACTAGAAGATTATAGAATGGTACAGAGCTGTTCTTAATGCATCTCTTGGTCTAATCAAATCCTACCTCTACCACACACACACACACACACACGAGTTTGCCTAACTACTATAGGTAATATTTGAATAATTAGGGAAAACAAGAGATTTTGAAAGGTTTGAAACAGACGCATCGTATTTTAACTTTCCAGAGGACAAATGTGATTTCTGCTAAATTTAGCCTAGGAATCTTAACACCATTTATTATCAAGATTTTGGAATGATTTATTGTTCTTTGTGACCTAAATGTCACTCATATATGAGTGCATATGAGCACTAAAGTACTGGAAGTGAATAAAACATTTAATTTTGGGCATTAGATTTAATAAATATCTTACTTTGACACTGTCTTAAATTAACATTATATAATACTCAGTACCACCAATAAATATTAATACAAACTGAAACCATGAAACTCCTAGAAGAAAATGTATGAATAAAGCTCTTTGACATGGGTCTTGGTGATAATTTTTTGGATATGACACCTAAAGCACAAGCAACAAAATAAAACAAATGGAACCATAGCAAATAAAAGAACTTCCGCACAGCAAAAGAAATCATCAACAAGCTGAAAAGACAATCTACGGAATGAGAAAAAATATTTTCAAACTATATATCTGATAAGTAGTTAATATCCAAAAATACATAACTAATTCATACAACGGAATAGCAAACAAATGACCCAATTAAAAAACGGGCAAAGGACCCAAATAGACATTTCTCCAAAGACAGCACGTAAGTTGCCAACAATACATGAAAAAGTGTTCAACACCACTAATCAGGAAAATGCAGATTTAAACCAAAGTGAGATATCACCTCATACCTGTTAGAATGGCGATCATCACAAAGACAAGCGATAACAAATGTTAGCACGGATGTGGAGAAAACGGAAGCCTCGTGCATTATGTGTGGGTTGTAAATTGGTACAGCCACTGTGGAGAACAGTATAGAAGATCCTCACAAAATTAAAAGTGGAACTACCACGTGATCCAACAATTCCACTTCTGGGAATATATCCAGCGGAAATAAAAATGCTAACTCAAAAAGATATCTTCATCCCATGTCGATAGCAGCATTATTTACAATAGCCAAGACATGGAAACCACCTAAGTGTCCATCAATGGATGAATGGATAAAAAAAGTTGTGGTATATAGACATGATGGAATATTATTCTGCCATCAAAAACAAGGAAATGCTACTGTTTGTGACAACACACATGGACTTTGAAAGCGTTATGCTAAGTTAAATAAGTTAAAGACAAATGCTGTATATGTGGAATACATATGTTGAATCAAAACAAAAACTCATCGAAATGAGTTTGTGGAATAAAATACAAAATCAAACAATCTCGTAGAAAAAGATCAGGCTTGTGGTTACCAGAGGGCACAGTCTTAATTTATTCAGAAGTTTTACATTAATAATATTTTCATTTTCGGTTGGCTTTTGGAACATGCATAATTCAGTAAGCTTTTGAAATATGCATATAGTATTTAGATATCAATATAATATATTGATTTTTAAGAAGTTCAGTATATTGACAACTTTAAATCCTTTGATTAAAAGTTACTTAACCATACTGCAGTGTCAAGCAATACTTATTTTCCTCAATGAAAATTGAGAAAATTCTGTAAGAAAATTATGGTCATGCCACTCTCTCACACCATACACAAAGATAAACTCCAAATGGATGAAAGACCTCTATGTGAGACAGGAATCCATCAAAATTCTAGAGGAGAACATAGGCAGCAACCTCTATGACATCGGCCACAGCAACCTTTTTCATGACACATCTCCAAAGGCAAGAGAAACAAAAGAAAAAATGAACTTATGGGACTTCATCAAGATAAAAAGCTTCTGCATAGCCAAGGAAACAATCAAAAAAACTAAGAGGCAGCCCACGGAATGGGAGAATATATTTGCAAAGGACACTACAGATAAAGGACTGGTATCCAAGATCTACAAAGAACTTCTCAAACTCAATACACGAGAAACAAATAAACAAATCAAAAAATGGGCAGAAGATATGAACAGACACTTTTCCAATGAAGACATACAAATGGCTAACAGACACATGAAAAAATGTTCAAAATCATTAGCCATCAGGGAAATTCAAATCAAAACCACACTAAGATACCACCTTACACCAGTTAGAATGGCAAAAATTGACAAGGCAAGAAACAACAAATGTTGGAGAGGATGTGGAGAAAGGGAAACCCTCTTACACTGTTGGTGGGAATGCAAGTTGGTACAGCCACTTTGGAAAACAGTGAGGAGGTCCCTTAAAAAGTTAAAAATTGAGCTACCCTATGATCCAGCCATTGCACTACTGGGTGTTTACCCCAAAGATACAGACGTAGTGAATAGAAGAGCCATATGCACCCCAATGTTCATAACAGCATTGTCCACAATAGCTAAATCGTGAAATGAGCCGAGATGCCCTTCAACAGATGAATGGATTAAGAAGCTGTGGTCCATATATACAATGGAATATTATTCAGCTATCAGAAAGAACGAATTCTCAACATTTGTTGCAACATGGACAGCACTGGAGGAGATAATGCTAAGTGAAATAAGTCAAGCAGAGAAAGACAATTATCATATGATTTCTCTCATCTATGGAACATAAGAACTAGGATGATCGGTAGGGGAAGAAAGGGATAAAGAAAGGGGGGGTAATCAGAAGGGGGAATGAAGCATGAGAGACTATGGACTCTGAGAAACAAACTGAGGGCCTCAGAGGGGAGGGGCGTGGGGGAATGGGATAGACTGGTGATGGGTAGGAAGGAGGGCACGTATTGCATGGTGCACTGGGTGTTATACGCAACTAATGAAGCATCGAACTTTACATCGGAATCCGGGGATGTACTGTATGGTGACTAACACAATATAATAAAAAATCATTAAAAAAAAATAAAAATAAAAATCAGTGAATCAAAATTAAAGCAGATGAAATAGAATTTAAAAAAAGAAAAAAGAAAATTATGGTCATGCAAATTCATGAGTAAAATATAGTTAAATGGAAAATAAATATGCAAAAATAGAGCTCTTATTTTGGTATTAAATCAGAATACCAAGATAAAAGTTATATCCTCGGTTAACAGGTTAATCATAGTTGTACTTGAATTTTTTTTTTGAGTTTCAAGTTTTTATTTAAATTCCAGTTAACAGACAGTGTAATATTAGATTCAGGAGCAGAATTTAGTGATTCATCACTTACATACAGCACCCAGTGCTCATCACAAGTGTACTTGATTTTGAT
>NW_024423319.1:17438505-17452445 GCF_017311325.1 Ursus maritimus | reverse complement strand
ATATCCAGCGGAAATAAAAATGCTAACTCAAAAAGATATCTTCATCCCATGTCGATAGCAGCATTATTTACAATAGCCAAGACATGGAAACCACCTAAGTGTCCATCAATGGATGAATGGATAAAAAAAGTTGTGGTATATAGACATGATGGAATATTATTCTGCCATCAAAAACAAGGAAATGCTACTGTTTGTGACAACACACATGGACTTTGAAAGCGTTATGCTAAGTTAAATAAGTTAAAGACAAATGCTGTATATGTGGAATACATATGTTGAATCAAAACAAAAACTCATCGAAATGAGTTTGTGGAATAAAATACAAAATCAAACAATCTCGTAGAAAAAGATCAGGCTTGTGGTTACCAGAGGGCACAGTCTTAATTTATTCAGAAGTTTTACATTAATAATATTTTCATTTTCGGTTGGCTTTTGGAACATGCATAATTCAGTAAGCTTTTGAAATATGCATATAGTATTTAGATATCAATATAATATATTGATTTTTAAGAAGTTCAGTATATTGACAACTTTAAATCCTTTGATTAAAAGTTACTTAACCATACTGCAGTGTCAAGCAATACTTATTTTCCTCAATGAAAATTGAGAAAATTCTGTAAGAAAATTATGGTCATGCCACTCTCTCACACCATACACAAAGATAAACTCCAAATGGATGAAAGACCTCTATGTGAGACAGGAATCCATCAAAATTCTAGAGGAGAACATAGGCAGCAACCTCTATGACATCGGCCACAGCAACCTTTTTCATGACACATCTCCAAAGGCAAGAGAAACAAAAGAAAAAATGAACTTATGGGACTTCATCAAGATAAAAAGCTTCTGCATAGCCAAGGAAACAATCAAAAAAACTAAGAGGCAGCCCACGGAATGGGAGAATATATTTGCAAAGGACACTACAGATAAAGGACTGGTATCCAAGATCTACAAAGAACTTCTCAAACTCAATACACGAGAAACAAATAAACAAATCAAAAAATGGGCAGAAGATATGAACAGACACTTTTCCAATGAAGACATACAAATGGCTAACAGACACATGAAAAAATGTTCAAAATCATTAGCCATCAGGGAAATTCAAATCAAAACCACACTAAGATACCACCTTACACCAGTTAGAATGGCAAAAATTGACAAGGCAAGAAACAACAAATGTTGGAGAGGATGTGGAGAAAGGGAAACCCTCTTACACTGTTGGTGGGAATGCAAGTTGGTACAGCCACTTTGGAAAACAGTGAGGAGGTCCCTTAAAAAGTTAAAAATTGAGCTACCCTATGATCCAGCCATTGCACTACTGGGTGTTTACCCCAAAGATACAGACGTAGTGAATAGAAGAGCCATATGCACCCCAATGTTCATAACAGCATTGTCCACAATAGCTAAATCGTGAAATGAGCCGAGATGCCCTTCAACAGATGAATGGATTAAGAAGCTGTGGTCCATATATACAATGGAATATTATTCAGCTATCAGAAAGAACGAATTCTCAACATTTGTTGCAACATGGACAGCACTGGAGGAGATAATGCTAAGTGAAATAAGTCAAGCAGAGAAAGACAATTATCATATGATTTCTCTCATCTATGGAACATAAGAACTAGGATGATCGGTAGGGGAAGAAAGGGATAAAGAAAGGGGGGGTAATCAGAAGGGGGAATGAAGCATGAGAGACTATGGACTCTGAGAAACAAACTGAGGGCCTCAGAGGGGAGGGGCGTGGGGGAATGGGATAGACTGGTGATGGGTAGGAAGGAGGGCACGTATTGCATGGTGCACTGGGTGTTATACGCAACTAATGAAGCATCGAACTTTACATCGGAATCCGGGGATGTACTGTATGGTGACTAACACAATATAATAAAAAATCATTAAAAAAAAATAAAAATAAAAATCAGTGAATCAAAATTAAAGCAGATGAAATAGAATTTAAAAAAAGAAAAAAGAAAATTATGGTCATGCAAATTCATGAGTAAAATATAGTTAAATGGAAAATAAATATGCAAAAATAGAGCTCTTATTTTGGTATTAAATCAGAATACCAAGATAAAAGTTATATCCTCGGTTAACAGGTTAATCATAGTTGTACTTGAATTTTTTTTTTGAGTTTCAAGTTTTTATTTAAATTCCAGTTAACAGACAGTGTAATATTAGATTCAGGAGCAGAATTTAGTGATTCATCACTTACATACAGCACCCAGTGCTCATCACAAGTGTACTTGATTTTGATGAATTACCAAAATACAAATCCCAGCAACTGTCTTTAGTTTTGTAATATTTGCAACTCTCAGCAGCACAGCATATATCATTGGTATTTGTGCTGGAGGCAAACCACACCGACTACATCAAGCATGTCCAAAATCATGCAACTACAAAGTTGGTCTAATGACTACCATAGCAACCCAAGTTTTGGTAAAAACAAAGCTCTTTCCTTGACCCAGATTTCTTGAAACTTCAATTTTATTGAACTGGTTACAACTCTAGTTAAACACACTGCACTCCATGAGTTCATGACTCATGAACAGAGAATTAAATGAATAGCTTGAGACATTATGTCCCATTCATTTTGTGTAATTGCAGAACTGCAACTTGGCTTTACTGGTCTTTAGGTGCTAATATCTCCTTTTTTAATCAACAAAATGGTGATTCCCGGTGAAATGAAGGCACCTAAAGGAGTCTACACGGACAATAAGCATGCAATTAGTGTGTTGACTACTACTGGAGTACAGATATAGAAACACTAACAACAATTTATCTATCACTTGCTATGGGTCAGGCGCTGCCTCAGACTACCTGCATCATCCCATTGATTCTTCAAGTCTATAATGTGGGTCCTACTGGAACCATAATTCTTCACGTTTTACTGATGAGGAAATCAAGGCTCACGGTTCTCACAGGTAGGAAGTGATAAAACTGGAGCTCAAACTTAGGTTTATTTGATCTCAAGGCTCATCCTCCTAATTACCATCCTACAAAAAAAAGTCAGTGATAAAGGAAAAAATGTGCTGAATCCAAAGATAACACTGCAAATAGAATCCTATTTTATTTCAATAATGAATTCTGCTGAACGACAAGCAGGGCGTACTTTTAAACCACTACAATGTTCATTTTCCTATACACTTGTAATTTTTGCCAGCTTGCATTTCTTCCAAAACACAGGGCTCATTCATATCTCCACGTCTTTCTACATGGTGTCCCTTTTGTCTAGAATACTCTTTCCAAAGTTTCTCCACATGGAAAATTCCTACTCATCTTTCAGGATGCAGTCGGCAATGCCCCAACCTCCAGCCAGTAGTAGAATTGAAAAAAAAAAAAAAAAATGAAGGTAACCTCTTTCTGTCCATTCTTAGAGATATTTGGTACTTTCAAAAATCTTTGCTTCCTTAATACTTCCTCACCTTGTACGCTATACGCCATCTTTGCTTGCTTACTCAAACTTACTTGCCGCAATTTTCCCCTCTCCGTCCACATCAATTTTTCCTCTTTACTGGAACATTTCCATCAGCATGCAAAAATTATTCTAAAATAACTTAAGAACTCTTTTGACTCACCAGCTACGGCTTCACTCATCTGTTTCCTTTCGTAACAATACTTGTGAAGAGTGGTCTGTATCTGCTATTTCTTTATTCTTACTTGTTAAGATTCCTGTGCCCCTTGCTTAGTCTACTCCAGGCCCACCAGTCACCTTGTCCCTCTAGCACTCCAAGAACATTCTCAACACAGAGCCTTTCCATTTGTTTCTTCTAACTAGAGTGCTCTCCCCCACATACAAGCTTTCTCACTTCATTTTGAATTCTACTCAAATTTCACCTTCCTAGTGAGGCATGGACTCAGTGTGATCAGAAAGCCAACACAGCATCCCTCCCTCCCAAGCCCCAAGCATTCTCTAACTTCCTTAACCTGCTTCAATTTTCTAGTAATTACCACCATTTTATTCACTATATGTTTACTTGTTTATGTGGTTGTGGCCCACCAACAGAATTTAAGTGACGTGAAGGTAGGGACTTTTTTTTTTTGGTCTACCACCATATCCCCAGTGTCTTTAGCCATCCGTGACATGACAGCAGACCCTTAATAAAATACATATTGAATTAACTGATTAATTTATTGAATAGCTTTTTAAGGCTTATCAAACACAAAGACCATTTTATTCCTTGAAGTAAATAAGTTACTCACCTTGTTTTCCTTCATAGTTCTCTCCTACTTGGCAATAAGAATTTTTATTGAAGAAACAGAAAAATAAAGAAATAGGAGACTTAAAACAATAAGGGACCTTTTGCTCAACTATCATCCACTTCAATACAAATCTTTCTTCCCAGTCCGTCCAAATGTAAAAGGAAATTAATATTAAGGATTTCTTATGACCCAGGCATTGAACTGATACCATGCAGGCAAGCTACAACATGAAACAGCCATGCTATTAGTTACAATCCTGCTCTTATTTTACAAATGAAGAAGCTGAGGTTCAAGGTGGATACGGTAACTTACACAAGGTTACAAAGATGAGAAGCGCAGAGCTAGGATTTGAACACACTTCTCTTGGACTCTAGGGAGTGAATGCATAAGCATGGAGACCAGTTGTTGATTAGCTGTTCAAACTTCACCACTGTCTTCTAAATATTAAAATATCAGGGTAATTTATAGATTGGGTATAAACGGAGCCTCCTTATGTTGTTATAATTGTATAACCAAAACTTATGTAAGACCAATTTCAAAAACAAAATCTTTGAGATAAAGTCGTCTAATTACCAATTCATTTTTAAGTTACATATTGCATTTGCATAGCACTTTAGAGGTTATTCTTGGCACTTATTTCTCATAAAAATCTTGTGATACACATCGAAAAGACCCCCTTTTCACCTGGGAAAATTGGGACTCAATGTGTCAGGATCAGTCCACTACAAATCCAGTGTTCTTTTCATTTATTTTAAGTTGATACATCACAAACCCCGAATAAAGTTGGAGAAGCATTCAGTGTAGTGCTGGAACTTCTAGGCTAGGTATAGCGTGGCAGGGTACCAAAAGCACATATTATACAATGAAAATAAATCAAATAAAAGCCTAATTTATTATGGATATATTTCAGTTTCCTTGATCCAACAACCTCAACACCATGACTCATTAGAAGTATTTGGTAAAAAAAAAAAAAAATTGGGGAAAAAAGGGAAAAACAGCTACAGAACAGATAATAAAATAGAGTAGAAGGGTTAATCATCTATTCTATGCAATAGCAGAGATGGAAAGCAAAGTTGGCATCTGTCAGACTCACTGAATGCATTCTAATGGTAACTAGAAACGAGGAAATTAAATGCTTTGATTTGTTAATCTAGCGAAAGGTTAAGAATTTCCTCATGATTTATACCTAATCATTGAGAAATTTACATCTGAATCATGTATAACTACAGTTCCTGATTCCTTCTCAGAAAAGCACTTGGAAGTTAGAGTCAAATCTACATTACATTGGCCCTTGCCTCAATTGCAGGCAATAAAGGACTTTCTGAAATCCTGGCATTTTCTACGAAGTACCTTTGTGTCACGTTTTAAGCTATACATGTACTCATTCTTCACAGATGACTATTAATTAACTATAGTTGGAAGCACGCCGTGCCAGCATCTATACTTCCGTTCTTTGGAAGTGCTGTAAAGATTCTTGAGAACAGTAGGCACCGTTTCCAAACCCAATGTTAGTGAGATCATATACTTTAATAAAAAGATCAAGCAGATCATTCAAGTAGATGATGTACAGATGAGAGTGTAGTTGACATTTAATGGTACTATAGATTTCGAATTTTGCATACTGCAGTTTTAAAACCCAGAGCAATTGAGAGAGAGAGGGAACAAAGGTAATTCATAAACTTGGAAACAACGGAGGTACTTGGCCAAATGCTTAATAATTAACACTTTAAGAGATGAAAGAGTGATTTAGGCTCCTTCGATACTTAACATTAGCTTAAAAACATACATGATAACAACTTGAACTGTCATTCATTCATCTATTCATTCAAGCACTTAATGAACATTACTTACACGCAAGACATTTCGATACGTGGCCAAATAATACGCTGCAAATAGAACTTTAAGATGCACAGTTAATACCATCAAAATTCAAGTCTGTCTCCTGCAAGATTTAAATATTAATACTGAAGGTAAGCTGACCCACTTCATTCTATTCCATGAGGGAAGAGGTAAAGGAAAGCTGTGGGAAGAGAGGCTGCCATTTGCTGTGGGAAGGATATGGCAAGTGAAATTGGTCCAACCCTAGGTTCCAATCCTAGCTTGGTTGCCTTCACCTGAAAAGAGACATCATATTTGACCCATCAAAATTAACTTTGTAATGAAGAATGGAAGTGAGAAAAGTAGAAGGAGAGCTACTCCTTGTAATAGAGATTGTATAAATCTCTATTAGTAATGCTTTTGATAGTAGTGCATTAAAAATCCCAATAAATGACATATGTTACTATTTTGATATCAAGCAAAATTTTTTAAAAAGGAAAATGAAGTAGGTCTTCTTCCATGATCCCTCTTTAATAAGTCATTTCACCATCCAGTGTCTAATATCCTGGGGTGCTGCGGAGCCAATGTTATGGCATATGGTTTTCTTCCAGGTCCAGACCCTTTATATTCTTTTATCTAAAATAGAGAATAACTACCTTGCCCATTTTGTGGGGTTAAGTGAATCTTAAGTACAAGTAATATGTAAAATGTGATGTGAAATATAAAACTGATGTTTTAATTATAATTATTAACGAGAGAGTAACAGAACTCAACAAGTGTAGGTCCATGGGTCTCAGTTTTGATTTTGAGAGGCAACAAAATGTCCTTTTATTACAAACTCAAGCTGGAGCGCCTGGATTCAAATCTCACTTCCACTGCTTATTTTCTCTGCTTCAATTTTCTCATCTGTATGTAACAGGGATAAAAATAAGCCCCTACCAATTAAGGTTATCGTAAAGATTGAGTTAGGGTTTGCAAAGTGCTTAGAATACTGCCAGATAATAGTAAGTACTACAGAACTTTTTGCTACTATAATTTTATAAATGTTCAAAATCATTGATTTGACCTACATCTATGATATACATATTCTTATTTAATATGATCAAAGAGAAAGTATTCTACGTGCCAAGAGTAATGATTACTTTGGAGTTTCTGTCTTCAGGGACGTATGTAAAAAGCCACTGGTACCAACTAGCTGTAAAAATCATTATTTCCGTAGCTCCAGCGACAGGCCTGGGGAAACTGGTGGCATTGCTGAAGTCTTAACGCTCAGACAGTACGATAAGGCTCACTTGTGGAATATATACCACTGATTACACCTTGTGTGTTCTCGTGCAAGGTATTCTCTGGTGCCAACACTTGCGGTTTAATGAGTGGCCATTTGCTTCTATCCTAAAGTACTTGGTCAGTCTTGAGGAAGCGAATTAGTTGCCCTCCATAGATTTTGAAAATGTTTGCAGAGTATGTGCCCCTTCAGGTAGACAGTATTTATAAAACCCTAAAGTAAAACTGTACTACACCTATAAGCCTAAAATGTGTTCCTTTATTGTAACGTCTTGAGTGAAATCTAGGATTTGGTCTATACTGTGATTTAAAAATAAAATGCCTTGGATGGCTCTAAAATACAGTTAATACACAGAACAGGTACACTCATTTCTTTCGTTTCCAAAGTTTAAGAATTCACATACATCACGATAGAGAATAGTGCTACTTCCAATTAACTAAGGGAAACTCCAAACTCCAGAATTAAGAAAAGATCCCGACCCTCTACAATAGAAAACATGTTGTTTTTAGGGCAAACAGAAAAATCTAAAGTCAGCCTGCAATAGACAAAAAATTGCTCCGGTGATGAAAATACAATGACACTGAGGAAGCCATTTCCTTTGCGTGTGCTCGCCCATCTAATCCTCTATTTAATTGAATTTCAGCAATCCTAAAAAATTTTACAAACCACATTTTACAAGTTCAGCATTTGTTTACGTTGAGAAACATTACTTGCGGACAAACCAGGACTTCACTTTGAGACAAGCTGCAAATTCTTTTACCAATATACCGCCTGTGTTGTTTTTTGGTGAGCTGATTCTTTACCTGGAGAATGGGAATAAAAGTGTAACTTGCCTATGCAAAATCCTGATACAGCTTATCAATAAAAAGGAGACGTGAGAGTCCAAAATGGGCACCATCCGTGATGGGTCTCAGATGGGACCCAAGAAAACCTGTCCCTCCTTTCTCCAAGTTCTACAAAAATTTTAGATATCCTAAAATCACAGGTAAGGTTATAGTCATAAGCTTATTTCTCCATAAACTTGCTGCTCTTGCTTCTGGTCCAGAAACCATTTTATGGAAAACATTTTACAACAGTGGTGACATTTGCTATGACTTCATGCATTGTGTGTCGACTAAACTAATTTGACTTTCATATCAAGGTGACGGGCAGACTCCCGATTCTCATATGAAACATTTATAGACACACACATAAATTTGCATTAGAAATCCAAATCAAGAATATTGAGGTCCTGACATAGCCCAGAAAAAAATTCCACCGATGAAACCAGCACAGGAGACTAGTACATAATTTCAGGACAACAGAAAAAGTAGGAAGAGATTCCCAGTTATGTTCCACTGAGCACACATTCCATCGACTAGGAATCCTTGCACGTGAAGGAGGCAACTCCTGGTTTCTAATATCAGAATTGCTTTCGGAGGAGGCAGAAGGCTTTTCTCCTAGCCTCCATCAGGACCATTAACAGTCCTGATGTTTTATGCTTCTGAAATGCAGTGAAATAGGGAGCAGAATATATAGGACATGTCTTATAGCATTCTCAAGTTAAAAGTTTGTCCTGCAAATGTGTTAACCCCGGGCAAATGCTGGAAGCGGAGCAATGGTCTTTCACGGCTTCTCCAAAATAAACATTATAGACTGTTTCCAAGTACCCAGATATTAATATCCCTTTGTATAATCAGATAGCTGGGCCCTAGAAGTTAATATCCCTTTGTAGAATCAGATAATCAGGCCTAGAGGAAAATCAGATACCTCCCCTTCAGTCTAGCAGTACCACACTATTAAAGTACAGCAGACTTCAAAAATAATGGTAAGTGGCTAAGTACATCAAGCAAAACCCAATGTAATATCAAACAGAAAGAACACTAAGCGCACCCAAGTAGAACCTGAGGGTAATCAAGGAGAAATAATCTACATTGTTTAATGGAAAATCACAGATGTGAATGAAACTCATTATTTCAAAGTAAATAAAACTCGTTACTTTGAAGTTAATGAAACATAAACAACAATGTGGAGACTTTGAAAAGATTTCATGGTCAAGAGGTAAAGAAAACACAGGTATGCTTGAGAAATACTTAATGTAATTAATAGGGAAATTTTGGAAATTACCTTCTCTGTACAGTCACTTAAAATGAAAAGAAACTTAGATAAGCAAACGATAAAATGAAATAAAACCGTAAGAGACTAAGGTGGAAAGATCATTTATGTCCATGTCCAGAGCATTAAAAGAAAATGGATATCAGAATTTTATAAATAAGCCAAATAGAAATACTGAAGAATTTGCACCCAAAGCCAAAAAGAGCAAAAATTACACTTTAGAGTGTCATATCAGTGATTTAACATTCAAATCTGAGAAACTAACATTATTAATGAAGTATATAATTCCAAAATACTGTGTGTGTGTGTGTGTGTGTGTGTGTGTGTGTGTGTGTTTTAAGTAATCTCTACACCCGCTGGGGGGCTTGAACTCACAACCCTGCAATCAAGAGTCACATGCTCTACCAACTGAGCTAGCCAGGTGCCCCCAAAATACTGTTAATAAGAGTTTAAAGTAGTGTAGCGTCTTGGAAGGCAACATGGCAGTACTGGAAGGGAAATGAAGGCCTTGAAATGTGTATGACTGTTAACAGTTCCCATTTTACCTTCATAAAAAATGTGATCAAATTTGTTTAAGGAAATATTATTTATACATTATCATGCTATTTAGAATATTTATAACCTTATTTACAGTTTGTCTTAAATTAAATGAATGCTTAAGTATATTGTGATGGAGCCATATGATGGGATGCCATGCAAGTCAATGATCTGGAGAAGCTCGTGCACTTCCAATCAATTTTTTCCATAAATCCTCAATTCCAGTGAACGAAATTCAATGAAACAAAAAAATGAGAACACATCTATGCTAAAACTGGAAAGTTACCTCAAAGAACATCTGTCAAATAAAGTGTATATTTGACCATATTGGAAAAAAATATTCCTACTCAAGAGTCTGCTGTATTACTTCAGACAAAAAGAGGAAGAAATTTTGAAGAATTGGTGGCCACAAAAGCTGTTGGCTGGGGACCACCGTATTTTGGAGCCTATTCACCACCCATTAGAGATTGGCTTAAAAAGTGTCTACATGGTCTCACGGAGCCATTTCTGATTTTTAATAAACTCCCCCGCTCTGAGTCTTAAGGGAGCAGGTAGATAGGGAAAAAATGGAAAAGGACATGTGGGAGTCAGTTTTACAGCTGTGACCTAACGGCATGAGTTTTAAGACATAAGTGTGTGCTTTTTATGTCACAAAGCCACAAGCTGAGGAGCACTGTTTTATCCTAACTTCTCATCCATAAGATTAGCTCTCACAGAAAAGGAAGAGGGGTACCTGGGTGGCTCGGTCAGTTAAGTGTCTGACTCTTGGTTTGGGCTCAGGTCATGATCACGGGGTCATGAGATTGAGCCCAGCGTCTGGGTCTACACTCAGTGCAGAGTCTGCTTAGGATTCTCTCCCTCCCCTTCTGCCCCTCCCCCCACTCATGCATTCCCTAAAATAAAGTCTTTTTAAACAAGAAAAGGAAGAAACACTGAATAATAAAAGGACAGGCCTTAAACACTGTAGATAGAGCTGATCCCTGGTACGCAGTTTCATTATACATATTTTTTAATTTTTAGGACAGCTTTGGATTTATTGAGAAGTTGCCAAGCTAGTACAAGTTCCTATAGATTTCATTTCCCCTACTGTTAACTGCGGATGTTATCATAGTACACTTGTCACAATTGATGAACCAATATTAATACATTATCACCAAGTCCACATTTTCTTAGGATTTCCTTAGTTTTTATTTAATGTTCTTCTCCTGTTCCAGGATACCATATTACATTTAGTCACCAGGTCCCCTTGGACTCCGCTTGGTTATGACAGCTTTTCAGGCTTGGATCTTGATGACCTGGATGGACAATTTTGAACACCACTATTCAAGTCCTTCAGTGGGCATTTATCTTATGTTTCTCTTACGATTAAACTGAAGTTATGGGGGGGGGGTTGGAAGATCACAGAGGTAAGGTACACATCATAGCAAAGGCACATACAGACAATATAACCTATCACTGTTCATGTTGGCTTTGATCACTTGGCGGAGGTAGTATCTGTCAGGTTTCCCCACTGTAGAGTTACTTGCTGCCCTCCCCTCCAAGACTGTATCCTTTGGAAAGAAATCACTATGCACAGACCACAGTCAGGGGTGGGAAGTTAAGCAGTGAGTAGCTACATAAATGGTATTCTTCTGCACAGATTTGTTCATTCCCCCCATTTGGTCAGTCATTCATTTGTTAGTATGGATTCATGGATATCTAGAATTTGGGTTATAGTCCAATACTACTTTATTTTTACTGAAATTGTTCTGGCTTTAGGACATTAGGGGGTCTTAATTCATTCTTGTGCCCCTTGGACATACACCTGTGATTTGGAGTTGTTTTTGATCTCTTTAATTTCAGACATTACAAGATGCTCAAGGCCCATGTTTCATATCCCTTACCCCAGCACTGGAACCATTTTTCAAAGAACTATGGGACACTTTTTAGTCACACTTTCTCCAATAGTCCTGGCTTTGTATGTGCACGGTCATGTTATTGGCAAATGTCAATTTCTCCCTTTCTACATATTTGTACTTATTTTAGAACTTTTGTCTAATCGCATTAGCTAGTTCTTCCAGAAATATACACACATACATGCACATGCATGTGTGTGAAAGTGTTTAGGAAAAAAAGCCTGCGACTAGAACATCCAGAAACAAACCTAGTCTGTGATAAAATAATTGGGGAAAAGATAGGTTATTTACTCATAGTGTTGGGAAGATTAGATAACTATGTCGAGGTTAGCTGTGGTATCTACTTCATAATTTTAATCAGAATAAATCTCATATGCAAAATAGAAATCAGGATAATATTAGAACAAAAGTACAATTATCTTAAAACAAGTTCTACACTTTGGCTATTATGAATGTGCAAGTTTTTGTGTGGACATATGTTTTTAATTGTACTGTGTATGTACCCAGGAGTAGAATTGCTTGGTCATAATGTTAACTCTACGTCTAGCTTTTTATAGAGGTGTTAAACCGTATTCTAAAGTTCTTACACTATTTTACATTCCCATCAGCAAGGTATAAAGGTTCCAATTCTCCACATACTCACCAACACTTGTTATTGTCAGCTTTTTATTATAGCCATTATAGTACATAGGAAATGGTACCTCATTGTGGTTTTGAGTTGCATTTCCCCAATAGCTAATGATGTTGAGTGCCTTTTCATAGCCTAATTAGCCATCTGCCTAGCTCTTTGGAACGCTCATCTCCTCAAATGAATTTCATGTGTCATGTAGCCTTAATTTTAAACCAGCACAACCCAAATGAACTCTGAATATTTGATGAAACATATTCTAGTCATTTTAATGACTTGATAGCAGAAAAACTATTTGATACAGAAGACAGAAAAGTAGTACACCAGAATATTGATGGTGATTATCTTTTTAGTGCAACTGCAGATGATTTGGATGTTTTTGTGTGTGCCGCGTTCTGTACCATGAAGTATCTAGTTCTAAATAAATTTTTTAGTCAAAGTAAACCATGAATATAATTTGAAAGATCAAATATTACCTGAAGGGTTATAAAAAAAAAAAAAATCAGTGGTCTACTCTATGATGTACAAACATCATTTACTCTCTCCAGAAGTAGCCACTCTGAAATTTTAGATGTTTTCAGTGTTATCTCTAAACAGGTTTTATTATTTCCTGGATTTTCAATTATATAGAAAATTCCAACTAGAAAGAGGAGGAAATACAGCTATTCCTAGTAGTACTATTCCTTCACATTTAAATGCTTTTTTCAGCCATCTCCCAAAGATAGTTGCCCGTGCAATTTTTAGATATATAACTTGTCAGTTTTTAATATCTGTATAGTTGTCATAATATAATCAGAGATGAGCTATGGGTTATACTATAATTACATTTACATTCCCAGCAACATTTTGTTTTAAAGGAATTAATTACCATGTGTGTATCTATTTATAACAGATCTGATCCTAAAATCTGTCAGAGTTTAATTCCTTCATTATAGTCAAATACCTAAGATAACCTGTCGGTTCCAGTTTTTCCCCTTTCAGTGACACTTCGTGCCCTTAGCTATCTGGTTCCAACCTGGACTGGATCTAATTGGTGCAGAACTGTCATCATAGTGTTTCCCTATAACTTAATCTAAAGAAATCCTTTTCTTAATCTCTTCTTTGTTGGATCTCCTATTTTCTGGATACCAAGCCTTCCCCATTAGTAGTCTAAACCCTTATTTTAGTGTAGCATATCCTTCAGTAACCTCCTGAGAAAGGATATTTGATATTTCTAAACATTCAAGATCTCAAAAATAATATCTATACTCTGCCATTATATTTGATGAACAGTTTGGCTGTGTATGGAATTACCGACTGGAAAAAAAGTGTCTCTCTTTTCTTCATTGCCTTTAGAGTCCAGTTTAAAAAAAAAAAACAGAAAAGAATTTTGAAGTCGTTCTAATTCCTATTCCTTTGTATGTAACCTGACCTATTTTAGGTATTTTAGCTCTAAAAGCTTATGGGATCCTCTCCTCTCCATCCTTAGCATTTTCTCCCCTTAGTTGAT
>NW_024423319.1:17437003-17438498 GCF_017311325.1 Ursus maritimus | reverse complement strand
TTCTAATTGATTTTCTAAGTGTCTTAATTCCTCTTTTTTATCTTTGAAATTATGGAATCTTCCATTTTTTGTTTATCTTTAGGGAAGGTTGCTCACCTTTATATCCTAATCCTGTAGTTACCAACTTAATTCGGCTTTAAAGATTTTCTTGAGGGGCGGCTGGGTGGCTCAGCTCTTGGTTTCAGCTCAGGTCATGATCTCATGGGTCATGAGATGGAGACACTGTTGGGCTCTGTGCACTGCAGAAGTCTGCTGGAAAGATTCTCTCCCTCTGCTCCTCCTCCCACTCACGTGCACCTGTTCCCTCTTGCCCTCTCTAAAGTAAATAAATCTTTAAACATTTTTTGAATAGCTCTTACTCTGAACTTTTTAAAAATAGCATACAGTATGTTTCATCACTAGTTTCATCAGTTTCAAGAGTGTTTCATCACTCTTTCCTTCTAGTTCATATGTCATTATCTCCTCTGAGTATCATTTAAATTTTAATCTTGTCTTTTGGGTTAAATGCTTTTCTCAATGCCTACTGACAATTAGCTGGCAGTTTGTATTGAAGGGTGAAATTTTTAAATGTGGATTAGAAGTTCTATGTGTGGCGTGGGGTGGGGGTAGGAGAAGCCAATTGATGGGCTTTGCAGTGTAACAGGATGGAAATCCTACCTTTTGTTAAGGTATTTCCTTTCCTACATCTGCCAGTTTTCGCAGAGACTGCTCCAACCTCTTATTTGGAGTACAGAAACCTGGCTGCCAGTGTTCTGATATCCAAGTGGGAACTGGAACTAGGATCTCATGTTAAACTCTACTATTCTCACTTAATTACCTTATTTTCAATATGACACTTCACCCTGAGCTGTACCTTGTTTCCGTAAGTCCAGAATTTCTTTGGGCTCAACCTCCTCAGTCTCTCTAGAGATTAAAACTACTGTCTTCTACCTAAGGCTGGCAGAAGACCTGTCCACAGAGACCCGGCAGACCAGAAAGGACTGGCACGATATATTCAACGTGCTAAATGGGAAAAATATGCAGCCAAGAATACTTTATCCAGCAAGGCTGTCATTCAAAATAGGAGGAGAGACAGAGTTTCCAAGACAAACAAAAACTATAGAAATTTGTGAACACTAAACCAGCCCTGCAAAAAATATTAAAGGAGACCCTTGAGTGGAAAGGGACCAAAAGTAACAAAGACCAGAAAGGAACAGAGACAATCTACAGGAACAGTGACTTTACAGGTAATACAATGGCACTAAATTCATATCTTTCAATAATTACTCTGAATGTAAATGGACTAAATACTTCAATAAAAAGATGTGGGGGATGATAATGGATTTTAAAAAAAGACCCATAGATAACTCCTCACAAGAGACTCATTTTAGACCCAAAGACACCGCCAAATTGAAAGTGAAGGGGTGGAGAACCATTTATCATGCCAATGGACGTCAAAAGAAAGCTGGAGTAGCCATCCTTATATCAGAAAAACTGGATTTTAAACCAAAGGCTT
>NW_024423319.1:17389695-17436993 GCF_017311325.1 Ursus maritimus | reverse complement strand
CATTCCCAGCAACATTTTGTTTTAAAGGAATTAATTACCATGTGTGTATCTATTTATAACAGATCTGATCCTAAAATCTGTCAGAGTTTAATTCCTTCATTATAGTCAAATACCTAAGATAACCTGTCGGTTCCAGTTTTTCCCCTTTCAGTGACACTTCGTGCCCTTAGCTATCTGGTTCCAACCTGGACTGGATCTAATTGGTGCAGAACTGTCATCATAGTGTTTCCCTATAACTTAATCTAAAGAAATCCTTTTCTTAATCTCTTCTTTGTTGGATCTCCTATTTTCTGGATACCAAGCCTTCCCCATTAGTAGTCTAAACCCTTATTTTAGTGTAGCATATCCTTCAGTAACCTCCTGAGAAAGGATATTTGATATTTCTAAACATTCAAGATCTCAAAAATAATATCTATACTCTGCCATTATATTTGATGAACAGTTTGGCTGTGTATGGAATTACCGACTGGAAAAAAAGTGTCTCTCTTTTCTTCATTGCCTTTAGAGTCCAGTTTAAAAAAAAAAAACAGAAAAGAATTTTGAAGTCGTTCTAATTCCTATTCCTTTGTATGTAACCTGACCTATTTTAGGTATTTTAGCTCTAAAAGCTTATGGGATCCTCTCCTCTCCATCCTTAGCATTTTCTCCCCTTAGTTGATATTAGACTTCTAATTGATTTTCTAAGTGTCTTAATTCCTCTTTTTTATCTTTGAAATTATGGAATCTTCCATTTTTTGTTTATCTTTAGGGAAGGTTGCTCACCTTTATATCCTAATCCTGTAGTTACCAACTTAATTCGGCTTTAAAGATTTTCTTGAGGGGCGGCTGGGTGGCTCAGCTCTTGGTTTCAGCTCAGGTCATGATCTCATGGGTCATGAGATGGAGACACTGTTGGGCTCTGTGCACTGCAGAAGTCTGCTGGAAAGATTCTCTCCCTCTGCTCCTCCTCCCACTCACGTGCACCTGTTCCCTCTTGCCCTCTCTAAAGTAAATAAATCTTTAAACATTTTTTGAATAGCTCTTACTCTGAACTTTTTAAAAATAGCATACAGTATGTTTCATCACTAGTTTCATCAGTTTCAAGAGTGTTTCATCACTCTTTCCTTCTAGTTCATATGTCATTATCTCCTCTGAGTATCATTTAAATTTTAATCTTGTCTTTTGGGTTAAATGCTTTTCTCAATGCCTACTGACAATTAGCTGGCAGTTTGTATTGAAGGGTGAAATTTTTAAATGTGGATTAGAAGTTCTATGTGTGGCGTGGGGTGGGGGTAGGAGAAGCCAATTGATGGGCTTTGCAGTGTAACAGGATGGAAATCCTACCTTTTGTTAAGGTATTTCCTTTCCTACATCTGCCAGTTTTCGCAGAGACTGCTCCAACCTCTTATTTGGAGTACAGAAACCTGGCTGCCAGTGTTCTGATATCCAAGTGGGAACTGGAACTAGGATCTCATGTTAAACTCTACTATTCTCACTTAATTACCTTATTTTCAATATGACACTTCACCCTGAGCTGTACCTTGTTTCCGTAAGTCCAGAATTTCTTTGGGCTCAACCTCCTCAGTCTCTCTAGAGATTAAAACTACTGTCTTCTACCTAAGGCTGGCAGAAGACCTGTCCACAGAGACCCGGCAGACCAGAAAGGACTGGCACGATATATTCAACGTGCTAAATGGGAAAAATATGCAGCCAAGAATACTTTATCCAGCAAGGCTGTCATTCAAAATAGGAGGAGAGACAGAGTTTCCAAGACAAACAAAAACTATAGAAATTTGTGAACACTAAACCAGCCCTGCAAAAAATATTAAAGGAGACCCTTGAGTGGAAAGGGACCAAAAGTAACAAAGACCAGAAAGGAACAGAGACAATCTACAGGAACAGTGACTTTACAGGTAATACAATGGCACTAAATTCATATCTTTCAATAATTACTCTGAATGTAAATGGACTAAATACTTCAATAAAAAGATGTGGGGGATGATAATGGATTTTAAAAAAAGACCCATAGATAACTCCTCACAAGAGACTCATTTTAGACCCAAAGACACCGCCAAATTGAAAGTGAAGGGGTGGAGAACCATTTATCATGCCAATGGACGTCAAAAGAAAGCTGGAGTAGCCATCCTTATATCAGAAAAACTGGATTTTAAACCAAAGGCTTTAATAAGAGATAGAGAACCCTGTATCATAATAAAAGGGTCTATCCAACAAGAAGATCTAACAATTATAAATATTTATGCCCCTAACTTGGAAGCAGCCAAATTATAAACCAAATATATAAACCAATTAATAACAAAATTAAAGAAACTCATTGATAATACAATAATAGTAGGGGACTTTAATACCCTACTCACAGCAATGGACACATCCTCTAAGCAGAAGGTTAATAAGGAAACACACTGGACCAGATGGGCTTAAATATATTCAGAGCATTTCATCCTAAAGCAACAGAATACACATCCGTTTTGAATGCAGATGGAACATTCTCCAGAATAGATCACATACTGGGTCCCAAATCGGGACTCAATAAGTACAAAAAGACTGAGATCCTACAACGCATATTTTCAGACTACAATGTTATGGAACTTGAAGTCAACCACAAGAAATGACTTGAAAGGACCACAAATACATGGAGATTCAAAATATCCTACTAAAGAACGAATGGGTCAACCAGGAAAGTAAAGAGGAATTAAAAAAAATACATGGAAGCAAATGAAAACAAGATGGTCCAAAACCTTTGGGATGCAGCAAAGGTAGTTCCGAAGCCGGAAGTACATGGCAATACAGGCCCTTCCTCAAGAAGAAAAGTCCCCAATACACAAGCTAACCTTACACCTAAAGGAGCTAGAAAAAGAACAGCAAGCAAAGCCTAAATCCAGCAGGAGAAGAGAAATAATAAAGATCAGAGCAGAAATCAACGATATAGAAATCAAACAGAACAAATCAACGAAACTAGGAGCAGTTGAAAGAATTAGTAAGATCGATACACCCCTAGCCAGACTTACCAAAAGGAAAAGAGGAAGGACCCAAATATATAAAATCATGAATGAAAGAGGAGAGATCACAACCAACACTGAAGAAATACAAACAATTGTAAGACAATATTATGAGCAATAATACGCCAACAAATTAGGCAATCTGGAAGAAATGGCCAAATTCCTAGAAACATGAACTACCAAAACTGAAACAGGAAGAAATAAAAAACCTGAACAGCCCAATAACCAGCAAAGAAATTGAATCAGTAATCAAAAATCTCCCAACAAACAAGAGTCCAGGGCCAGAGGGCCTCCCAGGGGGAATTCCAAACAGTTAAAGAATACCTATTCTTCTGAAACTGAAGGAAGGAAAGGAAGGAAAGAAAAAAAGAAAAGAGAAATGGAAGGAAAATGTCAGACTCGTTCTAT
This sequence comes from Ursus maritimus, assembly GCF_017311325.1. Classification (NCBI taxonomy): domain Eukaryota; kingdom Metazoa; phylum Chordata; class Mammalia; order Carnivora; family Ursidae; genus Ursus; species Ursus maritimus. Next base: position 17,433,589 of record NW_024423319.1, on the reverse strand, counting down.
GAGGCCAACATTACCTTGATTCCAAAACCAGACAAAGACACCACTAAAAAGGAGAATTAGAGACCAATATCCCTGATGAACACGGATGTAAAAGTTCTCAAGATATTAGCTAATAGGATCCAACAGTACATCAAAAAGATTATTCATAACACACAAGTGGGATTTATTTCTGGTCTGCAAGGTGGCTCGACATCTGAAATCAATGTGATACACTACACTAATAAAAGGATAAGAATCATATGATCCTCTCAATAGATGCAGAAAACGCATTTGACAAAACTCAGCACACTTTCTTGACAAAAACTCTCTGCAGTGTAGGGATATAGGAAGCATACCTCAACAGCATAAAAGCAGTATACAAAAGACCCACAGAGAATATCATCTTCAATGGGGAAAAACAGAGCTTTTTCCCCCAGGTCAGAACACAACAGGGATGTCTACTCTCTACACTGTTGTTCAACATAGTACTAGAAGTCCTAGACTCAGCAATCAGACAACGAAAAGAAATAAAATCTCCAAATCAGCAAAGAAGTCATTCACTCTTCACAGACAACATGATACTCTACGTAGCAAACCTGAAAGACTCCACTAAAAAATTGCTAGAACTGATTCAGGAATTCAGCAAAGTCACAGGACATAAAAATCAATGCACAGAAGTCGGTTGCAATATCATACACTAACAATGAAGCAGCAGAAAGAAGTCAAGGAATCCATCCCATTTACCAACGTACCAAAAACCATAAGATACGTAGGAATAAATTTAACCAAAGAGGTAAAAGATCTATACTCTGAAAAGTATAGAACACTTATGAAAGAAATTAAGACACAAAGAAATGGAAAGACATTCTATGCTCATGGATTGCAAAAAAAAAAAAAAAAAAAAAAAACAAATATTGTTAAAATGTCTAAACTACCCAAAGCAATCTACACATTCAATGCAATCCCTATCAAAGTACCACCAGCATTTTTCACAGAGCTGGAACAATTGATTCTATAATTTGTATGGAACCAGAAATGACCCTGGATAGCCAAAGGAATGTGGGGGGGGGGCAGCTGGAGGCATCACAATTCCAGACTTCAAGCCGTATTACAAAGTTGTAATCATCAAGATAGTATGACACCGGCACAAAAACAGACACATAGATCAATGGAACATAATAGAATACCCAGAAATAGACCCTCGACACTACGGTCAACTAATCTTTGACAAAGCAGGAAAGAATATCCAAAGAAAAAAAAAGACACTCTCTTCAACAAATGGTGTTGGGAAAACTCAACGGCAATATACCAAAGAATGAAATTGAGCCACTTTCTTATGTGATACACAAAAATAAATTTAAAATGGATGAAAGGCCTAAATGTGAGACAGGAACCCATCAAAATCCTAGAGGAGAACATAGGCAGCAACCTCTGTGACCTCAGCCACAGCAACTTCTTTCTAGGCATGTCTCCAGAGGCAAGGGAAACAGAAGTAAAAATGAGCTTTATCAAAATAAAAAGCTTTTGCACACCAAAGGAACCAGTCAACAAAACTAAAAGGCAACCTATGGAATGGGAGAAGACATTTGCAAATGACAGATAAAGGATTAGTATCCAAAATCTATGAAGAACTTATCCAACTCAACGTTCAAAAAACAAAAAAATCCAGTCAAGAAATGGGCAGAAGACATGGAACAGACATTTCTCCAAAGACCTGCAAATGGCCGACAGACGCATGAAAAAATTCCTCAACGTCAATCATCATCAGGGAAATCCAAATCAAAGCTACAATGAGATACCACCTCACACCAGTCAGAATGGCTAAAATTAACCACTCAGGAAATAGCAGATGTTGGCGAGGATGCAGAGAAAGAGGAACTTTTTTTTTTAAAGATTTTATTTATTTATTCGACAGAGATAGAGACAGCCAGCGAGAGAGGGAACACAAGCAGGGGGAGTGGGAGAGGAAGAAGCAGGCTCCTAGCAGAGGAGCCTGATGTGGGGCTCGATCCCGTAACACTGGGATCACGCCCTGAGCTGAAGGCAGACGCTTAACCGCTGTGCCACCCAGGTGCCCCAAGAGGAACTTTCTTATACTGTTTGTGGGAATGCAAACTGTTGCAGCCACTCTGGAAAACAGTATGAAGTTCCTCAAAAAGTTAAAAATAGAACTACCCTATGACCCAGCAATTGCACTATTAGGTATTTATCCAAAGGATACAAACATAGTGATTTGAAGGGGCACATGCAGCCCAATGTTTGGCTATTGTGGACATTGCTGCTATAAACTATGGAAAGAGCCCGGATGTCCATCAACAGATGATTAAAAAAAGAGGTACACACACACACAGGAATATTACTGAGCCATCAAAAAGAATGAAATCTTGCCATTTGCAATGACGTGGGTGGAACTAGATGGTATTATGCTAAGCAAAATAAGGCAGAGAAACACAAATACTATATGATTTCACTCATATGTGGAATTTAAGAAACAAAACTGATGAACATAGGGGAAGGGAAGGAAAAATAAGACAAAAACAGATAGGGAGGCAAACCATAAGAATCTCAACTATAGGAAACAAACAGTGTTCCTAGGGGGAGGGGTGGGTGGGTGAGATTCTAATCTATTTTCCCATTAGGGTGCCAGAGAAGTAGCAACCAGGTTTCTACCTCCCTAATGGGGAGGGGAAGCTTGGAACATTTTTGTCTGACCTAAGAAGGTACCTTGTTTATAGTCCCTGCTGCAGATGGGGTTTTTGTCTATCTGCATTATTCTAATTGAATTACCGCTTCTCCATCTTGCAAGATTTTCAACATTTTTGGTGTCATTTTCTTACCCATATTTTGTATGTTTGCATATTTGTATATTTTTGTTCCTGCAGTCTAATTTTATTGGAGTTTGGTAAGAATTAAAAAGTAGATGTTCAGTCTGCCATATTTGACTCTAGTTCTATTAAATCAGAGATTAGATAAAATTATAAAAATCACATTTTAAACATTAGTGTTTTGGGGTCTGTTCAATTCTCTTCTTTATAGTGACTCAGTTAGAACTTAGTTTGCCTGTATAGGTTGTGGCTTCTGTTTGCTCTGCGACAGTAAAAAGCCATGCTAACCATACTTGGGGGTGTAAGCATATCTGACGATCAAACTAAACTTATTATTTTAAAAATTTAGAATATGCCACCATTCGTGGGTGATTGATTTTCAAAAACCCATATATCTTATTTTCCAATATAATTTGTTAATGGGCTTCTTCTGTTCTTCTGAATACATTTTTGACCTGGAAATCCTGATGAAAAACTTGCATCTGAAGGGGGGAAAAAAAACAAACACAAACACAAAAACACACACACACAAAACTAAGGTTCTCTGTATGTTCAGAATGAAACCCCAACCTGACAGGACCAGAGACATGAGACAGTTGTCTATCTAATGTCCAATTTCCCCTCATTCGAAAAGGCATCACAAATAAAGGTACTCAATAATCATCCTGTTCTTTTTAGTAAGTTTTTAGTAATTTTATTTGGGGAAAAAAAAAGTCAGTAAGGGCTGCCTCATGTCACTTGGGGAAGTGAGGCTGAAATGATCACAGGCCATAAGGACAAAGTGATTCAAGTGTCCTTCCCTGGTATAGGTCTGAAAATTTCCAGCATCGTGTGAAACAATCTTCAGTGTTACTAGTGAGTGAATCATGAAATAAAGTGGTGAGGACATTATTCCTTGATTACGAATGACAGCATTTGGAGAAATACTGGGGGATATAAAATTTTATGATTATATAAAGTTGGACTACTTTATAAAATTGTTCAGATTCATTAAGAAGTACTTGACATAATCAAAGCCATGATAATGGTAGATGGCTAACCAAAACCTTGGTTTCTGACTTAAAGTGTTCTATCCTCTGCCATTGACGTACATTATGAACAAACTACTTTGTCACCAGACAGAAATTAGTCCCAATTCCAAAATCACATTTTATAGTTGTATGGCTTTGAGCATGTCATTAATTTCAGTTCGTTCATTTGTAAAAATGGTAAGAAAAATAACTTCATAGCACTATGAAGATTAAGTAAGATCATACAGGAAGTATCATTTATAGTTACAATATTTTAAGTGCTCAAATATTTATTGTTTTAATCAGTAAATGTTAAGACCTAGTATGACCCAGGCACAATGTTGAGGCTGTAATACTGAGCAAGATAGATGTGTGATTCTGTCCACAAAAAAAACTTAGAACCCAGTAAGAAAGAGGTCCTATTACTACGAGAATAACGATCGGAGGGAATATTAAAATAGTAAATGATGGTATACTATAGGCATATTGACCAGTCTAGGTTGGAAGCTATTAGATCTTGAATTAGTGAGGTGACAACAAGCATAGAGAAAAGTTAACAGAGAATGCATTTGGTAGATAAACATGATTTGCTGATGGACTAAAAGTGGGAATGAGGGAGATTGAGGAATCATGGATGACTCCTAGACTTCTGATTTTAGTAACTCCACAGATTTTTGAGATCCCTAGAAGATATCCGAATGAAGACCTGTGAGCAGCCATTTGTATTTGAATCTGAAACCCAGTAAAGAGATAAGGTCAGGGATAAGTCTGGGCATCATTAGCATATAGATATTATCTGAAGCAAGGGAGATGGATATGTTCTCTCTATCCTCAAGTGATCTTGAAGTATGAAGAGGGCTCAAGATGTAGCCCTGAAGCACTTTAACCATGAGAACAGAAAATAAAAATCGGCAAAAGAGACTGATAAAGGGTTGACAAAGAACAAATCTGGGGTGTGACACCAGTTTAGCCAAGAGAAGATCACGCTCAGAGGAGGTGGTTCACTGGGTTTAAGGATCCTTAAGTTTTTAATTCTATCATAGTGGGGAAAAAATGTTTACAACTCGTGTTTATTTTCTTCTTACCAGTGCAGTTGGCTAGCTCCCTTCCCTAGGGGCTCTAATTGTCTGTTTGGCCATTGGTTAAGAAAGCAAAAATAGAGCCTACCAAAGGTTTGAGAGTGGTTGAGCATTATGGGAGAAAAGCTTCCATTCCTCCATAAAAATGGCTTCTTTCACTACATTATTTTAAAACATTTTTTAAAGTTTTTTTTTAAATTCATCTGTGAGTGAAAGAGAGGGAGAGAGCGTGTGCACAAGCAGGGGGAGAGGCAGAGGGAGAGGGAGAAGTAGGCTCCCCACTGAGTCGGGAGCCCAATGTGGGGCTCAATCCCAGGACGCCAAGATCACGAGCCAAAGGCAGACATTAAACTGACTGAGCCACTCAGACACCCTTGCATTTTTAAAATTATGGCAAAAAGTATTAATTTATCCTAAGTTTTAATCCTACATTACACAATTCTTAACCATATGCACATTATTGTACGACAGATCTTGAGAACGTCACCGTGCTTGACTAAAACTGCCCATTGAACAATTTCCCCATCCCCCCCACAGCAAGCACTCTTCTACTTTGTTTCTATAAGTCTGACTGCTTCATGTACCTCATATAAGTAGATTCATATGGGGTTTGTACTTTTGTAATTGGCTTATTTCACTTAACCAAATGTCCTGAGGGTCCACCTATGTTGCGGCATGTAACAAGACTCCTTATGGCTGAGTGATATCCTCACTCGCTTGGACGTGCATTTTCTTCATTCATCCCTCAGTGGATATTTAGGTTGTTTTCACATCTTGGCTATAGTACCGCAATGAACAGAGTGAATAGTACCGCAATGAACAGAGTAGGGCTAATATCTAAGATCCTGGTTTTGATTTTTCTAGATAAAAAGTGGGATTGCTGGATCATAGGATAGTTCTATTTTTAATTTGAAGAACCTCCATATCGTCTTCAACAGTGACACCATTTTGCAATCCCACCAACATGGTTCCAATTTCCCCACATCCTCAACAACACTTTTTTTTTTTTTAATAGTGTGTGAGATGATAGCTCATGGTTATTTTGATTTCTATCTCCCTGATGATTAGAGATGTTGAACATATTTTCATGTGCTTGTTAGCCATTTGTTTATCTTTCGAGAAATGTCTGTTCAAGTCCTTTGGCCATTTTTTAAATTAGGTCATTTGTTATTGAGTTGTAGGAGTTCTTTATATAGTCTGGATGTTAACCTCTTATCAGACATATCGTTTGCAATATTTTCTCCCATTCTGTAAGCTGCCTTTTCCCCTCTAGATTTTTTCCTATGCTGTACAGAAGTGTTTTTTTAAATAATATTTATTATGTTAGTCACCATATGGTACATCCCTAGTTTTTGAAGTAAAGTTTCATGATTCATTACTTGCGTATAACACCCAGTGCACCATGCAGTACGTGCCCTCCTTACTACCCATCACTGGCCTATCCCATTCCCCCGTCCCCTCCCCTCTGAAGCCCTCAGTTTGTTTCCCAGAAGGGGGAATGAACCATGACAGACTATGGACTCTGGTGAACGGAAGTTTTTAAGTTTGATGTAGTCCCATTAGTCGATTTTTGTCTTTGTTACATGTATGTTTGCTGTCCTATCCAAATTTTACTGTACCTTTTTAAACTAATATTTCACTAAATTTGTTTTTACCAAACTGAAAATGAGGATGCCTAAGTGGCAAATTGGCATGTTCAGTGTACTTTTCATCTCTATCGAGCAATTGCAATAAGATTCATTTTAGAGTTTGTATGTAATACAGAGTTTCAGAAATCCCTGGCCACAAACCCAGGCCTGTCTGGCGTCCTGCAGCACACCATATGGCCTGCTTAATTAACGGCCACTTTGTGGTGACATCAATAACAACATGCGTTCTACAGTTCAGTGATTTTAGTGATTGACAGGATTTTACTGAGATCAACGGATCAAGGACTAATTAAAATTGAGGTTTGAAAAATGAGTATTAGAAATAAGTCAAAATCACTTGCAGATAGGATTGGTCTTTCAGCAAATCTAAGAAACTGATAAACTACTAAAACTAACAAAAGTGTTTGAGGTGACTGGCTCTTTAACCAATATACAGAAATTAATAGCTTTTCCATAGGTAAGTTAACTAACTTTAAAATTAAAGAAATTTCCAGTTTCCAACGGCCACAAAATGTGAAACAAATAAACTCAGTACAAAATGCATAGTGCCGTAGGGAAAAAAGCTATAAAACTCAGGTAAGGGACATGAAAGGGGACATGGGTAAATAAAGAAGCATTTTGCTTTTGGATAGGGAGATACAACAGAGTTATAGTGCCAAGTCTTACAAATTAAACTATAAATTTGATGCGATAGCACTTGAAATTTAAACAATTTGGGAACTTGACAAAATGAGAGTAAAATTTATGTGGCAAATGAACATTAGAGGTCATTCAGGAAAATTCTGAGAAAGGGGAGGGATTGGGCACATCAGCCCCACTAGATATTACAATTTAGGACAAAGCTGCGTCACTAGCACGCAAGAACAGACGGATTGTTGTGAGTAAAGACAGTACAGAGAAAGGCTTTCCTCTAAGTTTAAAGTTATTTAAAAATAGAAACAGGTTTTACTTGAATTTAAACCTCTCGGAGGCTCAAGAAAGCTGCATAAAAAATAAAAATCTAACTTCTTGTTTGGATGATAGCCCAAATCTTAAGGATTGCCTTAATTAATACTAAATAAACTGGCAGCCCCTCCCCGAAGTACTCATCATCCCTCCTCTCCAACAGGACTTTTCTACTTTCACCCCTGTGCCAGGTAAGTTCTAGACGTCAAATATACTGTATTTATTTTACAGCGTTAGAAGACAGTGTAAAAAGACGTTTATAACATTTCATGAACACTTTCTATTTTCTTTAGATAACCTTAAAATGACTACTTTGACAGTTCTCTATCATTCTGGAGTGAATGGGTCTTTTAAAAATTAATATTATTCTATATTCATTTTTATTCAGGTTTTTCTTATATAAACATAGAGCTGTTTAGTCCATCTTCTCAATTATTCTTTTGTAATATATACAGGAGGGACACTTCTGGAACAAATGTTTAGTGAGTATAAATTGCTTTTTGAAAGCCTGGTATGAATGTACCTTGCAACAAATAATTCTGATTGTTTAACTATGTTTACCCAATATCTTTTTGCTCTGGATCTGGGAAAAACATAACTGGATTTTCATCTGTCTTGTACAAATTTTCTGCTATTATATATACATGCACATCACTTTAATTATCTAAATATTATTCCCTTACACGTGTCTCTATGTATCAGAGGTTAACTTAAATACAAATATAATTTACTATTAAATCAGAAACTAGTCATATTAGGTCTGATGGGAAACTTTTCTATTCACCAGTGATGAACCCAATAGAACATTTTTTAAGTTTCTCTAAAATATTAGAAAATACAGATTTGCAATAAACAAAGGCAATCTTTTGGATCAACTATAAAAACAAAACTAAAAAGTACCTCTCAGTGCTGAGAACATAAGAGGAAAGTGGGAAGAAAGAAAGTAGCTTGGATAAAGTGTTCTCAGGAGTAGCTCTGATGATAGTTTGTCCTCCCAACAAGCAGACATCTAGGAAAGAGTGGCAAGAGAATGAGCGGTTTTCTAAAAAGATGAATTACCCACAAGGACTCAGAGAGAAATAGGAAACCATAGAAGAGCTATAATCATTTTAGATTTGAATACTTTGAATACTAATTCAAAAATCTATCTACAATAAAGCACCCTTTTTAATGAACATTCTAGGGACAGATAGATAATTTGTATAGGATAGAATTTAAGAGTAGAGATTGTAAAGATAAGCTGCCCGAATCATAAAACCAATTCAACCTCCATACAAAACCAGGTAAGGTTAATACAAGAAAGGAAAATCATAGGAAAATTTCATTAATCGAATGTTTCTACAAAGATCTGGTATGGAGAATGATACACAGTAAGATTTATGTAACTCTGGGATCAAAATATAAGAGTATTTGTTCTATGCATAAATAGCTCTTCAACACAGGCATACAAATGTCCATAAGGAGGCACATACTAACTTCCGGAGACTGGTTAAATTTGGATAGCAGTAGAGGATCAGAGAAGGTAATAATGGTTACCTGTCTTTCCTTTTATATAATAATCCAAAGCAAAATTGAAAAGGTTAAGATTTGTTCAGCATGAGTTTGGCCACATGTGTGTCTGTTGTATTATTCCTTGAGCATTTCCAGGAGTATGAAAACTTCCATAATGAGAATTATGAGCAGAAAGAGATATGTACTATTGGTCTCCATAACAGGAGCACCTTCCAGTGATAACCTGACTAGAGTGAGCTCAGGAGAGGTGAGAGGAAGAGAAATTGGAGGTAGCAAATATAAATAGTGATTTCGACAAGTTTTAGTAGGTGGAAATGGCAATGTAGGAATAGCTGGAGGAAGTTATAGGGTCTCAGGGAAGGTTTTTTATAAACAGAACAGACATTATAGCATGTTTTATGCTGATGGGAAAGATGTAATGAAAAAGATACTTCCAGAAATTCTTTCCTGTCTCTTCAATTATGTCCTCAAGTCGGTGAGGGGGATAGGACTTATTATGGTGGAAAGGTTCAACTACGGTAGGGAGAGAAGATAGAGTATATGGTCTCAGATGCAAGTAGTTGAATAGTAATGATGTTTAGGGCTTGTGGAAGAGGTCTCTGGATTGCTTCTCTTTTCTTACTGAAGTAGGAAGATGTAAAGTGGAATATGCAAAGGTAATAGTTCTTCCAGACAACATTAAAGATTCACTTGAGGCCAGGCATTATAAATTTTAAGTGAGATCCATTGGTATGGTTAGATGTTCTCCAGTAGCCACATTCAGCTGCATGACTGTAGGTGAGGAGTAGTCAAAGTTAAACAGAGATTTTGTTTCTTCCTGGATGGAAGAAGGAAGAGAGAGGAACACACACACACACACACACACACACACACACACACACACACAAAGTTGAGAGTATAAGCAAGTGAGTGATAATGCCAACAGACCATGGAGTTGAAGCTGAATGAGGGAAATAAGAACATGAGGTGGGTAAAGAACAAGAAACAGGTCACAGGATCAATGGATTCAAGGTCCCAAGGAGGCTAAAGATGGTTAAAAGTGGGTAGTAGAGAAGATGACCTGAAAAGAGGTTGTTGTTGGTCAAAGACTGAGATTTATGAATGGGAGTTCATGAAGGGGTTGCCACTTACTAGATGACTGTGTCTAGGATAACATTACACGAGTGAGCGGCTAAGGTAGAGTAAAGACCACATCCTTTGGAGGAAAAGAGGTTATGAGATGGAGGCCTCAGGACTGGGAGATCATCCATGGGGATATTAAAATCCAGAATTATGACAGGAACAGTTCTGGAGTAAGTGTCGGAAAACCAGAAGAAACAAACTGAGGGCTTCAGAGGGGAGGGGGTGGGGGAATGGGATAGGCTGGTGATGGGTTATTAAGGAGGGCACATATTGCATGGAACACTGGGTGTTATACGCAACTAATGAATCATGGAACTTTAGATAAAAAAAAACTAGGGATGTAATGTATGGTGACTAACATAATAAAAATTTTTTTAAAAAACTTGGAGGGATGAGGAAGAAGGACCAAGGAGCTGATGACACAAGAGGGAGGGGTACTGAGTAGCAGAGTCTAAAGAGGTTGGTTTCAAAGCTGGAATTTGTTAGGAAGCAGGGGAGGAAAATGGTCTCCACCTGCAGGTCTCGTGGCAGGCGAGATGAAGGAGAAGGAAAACAGCCGGCACAGGAGACGGCTGAAGGGAAAGCAGTGTCCTCAGAGGACAGCCAGGTTTTAGTTAGATTAAAAAGGGGAAGGGATCTTTCAAAGAAGTTGAGGGTCTAGGAGATATTGTTGATTATGGACTAGGAGTTGCAGGGGGCAAGGGAAGGATCTCAGGATTTGAGCGGGGGTGGGAAGTAAGAGCAGAAAATGGGATGTAGAGAGCCATATGGGGAACAGAGTTTAGGCAATGAGAACTATCGGCTCGTGTAATAATTTTAGTTGGAAAAATGAGCTCACTGTACACAAAGCGCGACAGATCAAGTCCATCTACTTTACCTGTTGAGGAATCACGGCCTTAGAGATAGTACCAGTCGTTATCAACAATGAAACCATATCAAGTGACTAAAAAGCTTCTGTACAGCAGAGGAAACAATCAACAAACAAAAGTTACCAAAAGTAAATTTTAAGAGTTCTCATCACAAGGGAAATAAACTCAACAACATAACTATGTGTGATGTTGTGAACTTATTGTGGTAATCATTTCACAATATATATGCCTATCAAATTATGTTACACGTAAAGCAACACCGTGTTATAGGTCGAGGGTTTTAGGGTCTAGCTGCAGAAGCTCCAGAGACTCTACCTAAAAAGATATTGAACAAACTGCAGCTCAGCTTCCTGATAACAAGACAGCCTTGCTAGTGTTGTCAGAATGCTCTGAAGGAAGCCTGGGGATTTGGATGCCACTGGTGCGGGCTTATAAAACGGTACAGTTTGGAAAGACTTGGGGAAAGAAAAGACTTATGGAAATGCTGCCTTACCATATAGGATACATCGTGGCTGCCGTTGTGACTACCTTAATTTCTGCTAAAACAAGGATAGAGGAAGAGGAGGAACCACCATTTAGATGGACATTAGGCTTAAATTCATCAAATGAAGTTTATATCAGTGGGAAACTACACTTGTCTCACTCTGTGGTTACTGAAAGCTTAGGAAAAAATCCCTGTGAGAAGGCTGGGGGAATTAGTTTAAGCTCCCACTGCAGATATAAGATAATCACGTCTAACCTGGCTTCCTTTTTTTTTTTTGGTGGGGTGGGGGAGGGGCGGATGACATTAACTTCGTCCATGCTCAGGGAAAGTAGGCTCAAAGGCTAGAGGAGAAATGTACAGTTGTAGGCATAGGATATAGAAATCAAGCCATCTCAAATTGACATATAAATATACCAAGGTCAAAACGAAACCCTAAACATAATTGCAATAACGTAAGAAATAATTTTACTTTTTATGGCTCAATTGCAATTTTAAAACACTGGAGATTTCTCTCTGCTTCTGGTCCTAACCAAGATGAAGTATCCCCGTTCCTTCCAACAACAGGCACAGATTTTATTTAAAAAAAAAAAAAAAAAAGCCTGTTCCTCCAAGCCAAGGGACTTGAAAAAGAATAGCTTAAGGACAGAAAGTTAGAAAATATCCATCTGGCTCCAGGCAAACACCAATGGCAAAAATGTAGCCCTTCTCTTGTTTCACCGGGCTTGAGCAGGAAGCAGATACAAAGTGGACATTCCTCCCAACCCCACAGAAACAGCCAGCAGTGTTGTGATTCACCCAGTGGAGTAGTGTTGGGGAACCAAGGAAAAATCCAGATCTTCCAGCCCGTGTTTAGCAAAAGCGGGTGCTGGTCTGAGCCCAGCCACGTTGGTGTAGGTGAGGCTCGGCAGGGAGCTGAGTTTTCAACCCCAGCCAGCAGACGTGGGTAGTATTCCAATTGTCAGCAAGATTCAGTAAGCGGAGCCTCAGCTCCCACGTGCAAGCAGTGAGACTTAGCGAGGCTGCGTGAGTCAGCAAATCCACGCTCTTCTTCAGGTGTCAGCAGGTGCCGGCAGATAGCTGAACCTCCACCGCCAATGTGGAGAAACCAGCCTGAATAAGGTGGTAGGAGTAGAACAAGCACTAGAATTGCCCGCACTGCTGGAGTCGGTGGGGCCCGACGGGGAACTTAACATCCACGCCCAACTGGCAGCAACAGACAGAGACGTACCAATACGGTATAACCGGCAATAAGGCAGCACAAGACGGCATTACTGGGCTCCTTCTCCCTGCCCTTGCACCAGGGCTAGGGAATGGAGCGTCCACAACCAAACAGCATCGACGAGGCATAAAGAGGTGTTGCTAAGTGGGGTTGACAACTTTTCCCCCATCCCGGTCAGTGAGGCCAGTGTGGAACCGAGCTGACACCCACAAGGCCGGAATAAGGCACTGTGACTTGATACCCGTTTTCTCTGTGAAGCGGTCAGCGAAGCCAAGGGGTGAGCTGAACTTCTACTCTACCAATTGGTCGTGAGGCAGGAGTCAGACTCCATTTTTGGTAGAGACGTGTTAGTGAGGCTCAGAAGGGAGTTGAACCCATGTGCCCACCAGGACCTTGCACTACACCTAAACAGGGGAATTCTCGACTAGGAGGAAATAGGAAATAGAATCCACAACCCCATAATACAGCCTCTCTTAGTCTGTTCAGACTGCTGGGAAGTCCACGAGCACGGTGCGTGCAGATCTGGTGTCTGCTGAGGACCCACTTACCTGGTTTATAGAGTCCAGTTTTTGCTGTGCTCTTACCCTTCCTCTGAAAAGGCAATGATCTCTCTGGGGCCTCTTTCACAAGGGCAGAGCCCTCATTTATAAGGGAAAACCTAATCACCTCCTAAAAGGTACCACCTCCGAATACCAGCACCCCGGGGACTAGGTTTCAACATATGAACTTGGAGAGGAACACAAACAGTTTATAGTGTCATCCAAAAAAGCCAGGATACGGTTAAGAAAAAAGGGTCACTGCTAAGTGAAATAAGCCAAGCAGAGAAAGACAATTATCATATGGTTTCTCTCATCTATGGAACATAAGAACTAGGAAGATCGGTAGGGGAAGAAAGGGATAATGAAAGGGGGGTAATCAGAAGGGGGAATGAAACATGAGAGACTATGGACTCTGAGAAACAAACTGAGGGCTTCAGAGGGGAGGGGGGTGGGGGAATGGGATAGGCTGGTGATGGGTAGTAAGGAGGGCACGTATTGTATGGTGCGCTGGGTGTTATATGCAACTAAAGAACATAATATAACATAATATAATAGATAATATATAATAATATATAATATAATAACATAATAGAAAAATATAAAAAAGAAAAGAAAAAAGGGTCGCTCATCATACCAAGAACCGGTGGGGGTGGGGGGTGGTGTTTAACAACACAAATGAGAACAAGAACAATCGATAAATGCCAAAGTCATACAGAGGGTGTCCTCTAACCACAGTGGAATCCATCTGAAGTCAACACACAGAAACTGAGTATCTCTAGGGATTTGAAAAGTAAACAACACACTTCCAAATAATCCCCGGGTCAAAGAGGAATTCTCAAAGAAAATAGAAATAATACATAGAGCTCAATGATAATGAAAATACAATATATCAGTTTACATAAGAGGCATCTAAAGCAGGGCACACAGGTAAATTTGTACTATAAGTTTACTATAATTATACTATAAGTAATTAATTTCACTAAATCCTTATCTTAGAAACTTGAGTAATATAATTTCCTACCACAAGCAGTTAGAAAAATAAGAGCAAAATAAACCCTACGCAAGTAGAATAAAGGACAGGTTAGTAAAATTGAAAACCAAAAGCCAATAGAGAAAAGTCAATGAAACAAAAGTCAGTTTTTTTTAAATACCAGTAACATTGACAAACCTCTATAAAGACCAAAAAAGACAAAAACACAAAATTTCAATATCAAGAATGGAAAAAGCAGTATCACTACGGATCCTGCAACCATAAGGATAATGTAAAGGATAAAATAAGAGAATGCCATAAACAACTCAATGCACATAAACTGGAAACTGAGAAGAAATGGACAAACTCCTTGCAAACCATAAACTACTGAAATTCAACCAAGATAAAATAGGCAATTGGAATGGTCTTAGAACCATTAAAGAAATTGAATTTGCAATTAAAAAGTGTCTGCAAAGGAAGTTTCCAGGCCCAGAGAGTTTGCAGAAGAATTCTACCGAATATTTAAAGAGGAATTACTCTAAATTTACACAATTTCTTCCAGAAAATTAGAGGAAGATTCACTTCCCACACTTGCTTTAGGAGGTTAGTATTACTCTAATGACAAAACCAGACAGAGCGACAGGAAGAAAAAAAAAAGGAAAAAAACACCAATATCCTTAACATAGGTGCAAATTTCTCAACAAAATATTTGATAATTAATCTAGCAAAAAATAATAATCACCATGAGTAATATGGTTTTACTCTAGGTAGGCAACAATGGTCCAGCATTTGAAAAATCAACGTAATCCACCATATCAGCCAGGTTAAGAAAAACCACATGACCATATCAGCCAGGGCAGAATAAACATCTGACAAAAGCCAACGCTTATCGTGCTTTTTAAAAAAAGCTCAATTAAGAATAGAGGACTTTCTTCCTTCCTCACGCATAATACGCTACCTCTCAGAACCAGCAAAGACCACATCTTTCTCACACTTGTAATCTCTTTAACTTACCTTCCTGCTGTCTCTCTCCTCTCTGTTCCCTCCTCTTCTGGTGAACTTCTGGGGCGTTTCTCGGCCTTCCTCTTCTGCTTATAAGGTATCATGTGATTGCATCGAGCGCACCTGCTTGACTTAAACTACTCTCCCTAATTTAAGGGCGTCTGACTAGTAACCTTACTGCATCTGCAAAATGTCTTCAGAGCAGGACCTAGCCGAGTGCTTGATTCGAATAACCAGGTGACAGGACTCTGGGAGGATTTAGATTTATGCCTACCACAGGGGGCAAATTCAGACAAATCTCTGTACGGACGGGGAGAAGAAATCTTAATGGATACATTCTACTTCGGTTTCCTCCTTTTTTCTTCGATTCTTATGTTGACTAAATCTTTACTAACTGAACGATACGTACTCAGACTGTGCTAGATGAAAGGGAGAGAGGTAAGAAACAGCGCCTTCCCTCGTGGACCTGGGAACCTTGCGACAAATGCCACGAGGTAAAATTGTGTGGCCAGTATCAAGTAAAAAGATAGAATGCAGGAAGAAGGGTGTGTTGGCAGCAGTGCTGTGATAGCAAAAGAGAGGGACACCCAGACCAGACTCATGAAGACCAAAGTTTGCAATCTACAGCTCTCCAAAGTTGGGGGAACTGATGCTTCCCACAGTGGTTTCAGATCTAAGGTTACACCTAAGAAACCCGGAGCAGATACAGTCGTCTTAAGGCAGGGTATGTGAAGGCTAGACAGAGGTCACAGGGGGCTCCACATATGGCAACAATAAAGCTCTAGAGGAGAGATTTGAGGGGAGGTTGGAAAAGGCCCTGTAATATTCCAGGTTTCTGGTCCTCAGTAACCATCCTTGCTGTGTTTCTTATGTGAAAAGTGTAAGATAAACATTCGTGTTTCATAAGCAAGAACTTTCAAAATTACACTGAGAAATAGTATGGCGAGAATTGTTGATAACAAGTTTCTTCTTTCTACTTTTGAAGCATGAGGGAAAATTGAGGGTTAGGTAGCATTTAGTTTTACAAATGTAACAAATCACTTCCCTATGACCTCTGGGCGTTGGCTACGTGTCTGTCATCTGTAGGAACCCCTGCCATGTCCAGTTTCACACAGCTCACGCTGTTGGGATCCTATTGTTCTTCCTAAAATGAAATCTTCCTCAACAATGACTTTCCTTTTCAGTTTTAACTTCCCTTAGGAGGAACAGCTTGGGGTGTGGAGATGTACCCCTGTGGTGGCCAGTGAAAGGTTCCTGAAGGAAACAATGGGAGTGACTATTATGATACTGACTGCCCTGAATTAAAATCAGTTTTTGACGAGAAAATGGCTCATGCAAATAAGATTCAGGCCAGCGCCAAACCCCCTGGTGCCAACGCAGGAAACCATAGTACTTAGTACACATATAATCGAGCAACACTTACAAGGTGCTAGAGAGATTGTTTTAGATAAAATGTCGTGATTACTTTCAAAATGACTGAAGTCTTAGTCACACTTAAATAGTGCAAAATGAGACAAGATTAGAACAGAGACGATCTTATACTCAGTTCAAGTTTTGCCTCTTCCAGGAAGTGTTCCCTGACCCTGCTCCCTTTCTGCTCTTAAGGTTGCGTTAGGTCCCTCTTCCTTTTTCTTACCATAAGACCCTGTGCCAATATCTACAGTAGCTTGTATCTCTGGAAGGATGGAAACCACTGGTAGTTGAGACAGCCTTCAGCTTCGGGGCATGCTACTCATTTTGTGGCAAGGAAATAGACCTTGCTAAGTGCTTGGCATACATTAAGGACTTAGTAAACAGCTGCTCACACTTGTAAGCAGACACAGAAACGGGTCCTAAGTTTCTCAACAGTGAGGAAACATAGGAGCCGTAGCGAACTATAAAATGTAAGGACCCTTACTTGATCTTTCAGAACCACACACAGAGGGAATCACATCCTCTTTTTGGAAACACCCTCCTCTCAACTTCTTTGACAACGTATTATCTTGGTTTTCCCCCTACTTCACTGGTTCCTCTTTTTCAGTCTTTGTTATTTTCCCCCCTCCTTATAAAGGTTAGAATCCCTTTCAGTTATATCTTGGGCCACATTCCCCTCTCTCTGTTTCTTTCCGCAAGTTATCTTATTTTTTTCCATGGCTTTAAGCATCAATTCACAAATCTCAAAGGTATAAATAGAGTCCACTTCTCCTTCTGAATTTCAGAGTCAACTATACCATTGTCTACCTATCCCATTGTCTACCTATATCTCCAATTGAATATCAAATATTTATTTCAAAAGTAAAATCTTTAAAAAAAAAACAAAAAAAACCACAAGTAATATTCAACATTCAACATGACATAGTAGTTTGTGGTTTTCAGCCATCCAGGTCTTTCCTCTCTCACCCCAACCTTCTCAATAATAGAGGCCATGAGAATGTTCCTCACAGACCTCTAAACACAGGGACTGTAACGTAATCTGAGGACCACGTCCCCAGGTACTAAGCTCTGAAATCCACCCACGCATTGTGCAGAGGCTACACTTCCCGCAGACTGTTCCCAACCGAGAGCAGCAGGGATACTGAGGCAGGCACATTTATGGGGGATATATATAGCGGACGTTGGCTTAAGGACTCCCTGATGACCTTGCTGAACCCTCTCCAGACTACATTGTCTGATATGCTTTCACTCAAACTTCTTTCTTTCTTCTACTCCAGGTCAAACCTGCACTGGGATCTGACAACTCTCTCAATCTTTTCTAGCTTCCTCCTCATTTCCTCTCCCAAGTGTTTGCTCTAATAAAATCCATACATGTTTAACACTACCTTGGAGCCTGCCTTTTAGAGGACTCAGATTAATAAAAGTAGGACCAAAACCAGGGTACTCTGAGAAAAGAGGCAAAAAGAGGGGGATTTGATACTGGCTCATCCATTGCCCTGCAGATGAAAAGGTGGGGCCTGGTTAGTAGCTAAGGCCTGGGTAGTCCCCAGCACAAGTTGGTGACTCAATTGCTAAAGATTTCTCAGGAGGGTGATCTGGGGCAATATCCCAGTAGAGGAGACTTTTGTGTCAGGTATAACGAACTAGGCATTTGAAGAATATGGGGGTACAGTGCCTACAAAGCAGCATTTGGCTAGTTAATGCTAAGTTGTATCCATATACCGTAGAAGGCTAATGAGAGACTAGAAGATGTTAGCAAGCAGTTAATAGCTTCGTGTAAAGGCCAGAGGCCCTTGTTGATAGGCAGTAGTCTACAAAGCAGTCCTTATCACCTATAGTACAAGAGCAGACAGAGCCAAATAGCAGGTTGGAGACCCAAGTGTGAAAGTACCAGAGATCCAGACATGTTTCGGTGTTTAGCCAAGGAAGGCGGGTTATACAGATATCAGAGCCCTGGAGTCCTGACACATGGGACTGAGACATCCCCGAGGATGCTGGCTCTGCAACTGCTTGAGCCCAAGAACTTCTGCGCTTGCAAAGGAAGCCGAGTCTTCCCTAAAAAGAGCCAGCACTTCTGCCATGGCGTAAGATTCACAAGGCAACTGATATCTCCCTCAGGATCTGCCCCACCTCCTGTCCTGGCTCCCAGCCCCATATCTAGACTTAAATCCGTGTGACCTGACTGCAAATATGCTGAGTCTATTCAAGGAAGAGAAGGTATTACACATGTAAAGAATTGTAACAATTAGCTGGTAAGTACTGGCAGGGTCAGGATTGTATCCTAGGATTGGATTTTGAAGGTACTCAATCAAGGAGGCCAGAATCAAGACTGGATTGGTAATAATTTATTAACTGAGGATAATTACCAGGACATGGGACAACCTAGCAAGGTCCCAGAGGATGGAACAAGCTCACTGTTGTGGTGGCTCTTAGAAGTCATGAAAAACTGATGGTCAATACTTAATGGAAATACCTGATTAGCTCTGGGAAACAGAAGAGGAAGGAAAAAGAGACTGTTAGAAATGATAATGTGAATCTGGAAGGCCAAAGTCTTATGATCCAGGGAAGGGTCAAGAGGACATACCATTCACCAAGGCCATCAGGGATGTGCTGGTGAGAGGGGCCCAAGAATCAATAAGGAGTTCAGGGGTCGTTTTCTTCTGCAGGCCAGGACTGATGATAAAAAAGGCAGTCATGAAGCTAAGTTGTTAACATCCATGAGGATAACGGGAACTCAAAATAACAGAGAACAGGTTGCAGCATTAAATGCCAGAACCCGTGATACCACAAACACCATAATGACCAGCAAGGTTAGAGGTGCAGCCGTGGCCTGACCCACTGGGATTCGTAGAAATAGTTGAGCATGACATCCCTACATGAAAGTAAACAAGCTAGACTGGAGGCCTTGTTAAGACACATTCCAGAAAGTAGAAGATAAGTCCTATTAAGTTATATGGACTTGCAACTTCAGTGAAATTTTTTGGTTTCTGCTAGTCGGGGGCATGCTGGGATAGCCCCTTCAAAGCAAAAGACACATTGCTATATCTATCATGAATCTCTCATCACAAAGAAGGAAGCATAGCATCTGGTAGCCATCTTTGGATTCTGGAGGCTTAGAATTCAATACCTACAAATATTGCTCCACCCTTTATACCTGCTGCCATAGAAATCCATCAGCTGAAAGACAAATACCGTATGATCTCGCTCATATGTGGAACTTAAGAAAAAACAGATGAACATATGGGAAGGGGAAGAAGAAAAAAGGAGAGAGGGAAATAAGCCATAAGTAACTTAACAACAGAGAAAGAACTGAGGGTTGTTGGAGGGCGGGTGGGGGATGGGCTAGATGGGTGATGGGTATTAAAGAGAGCACTTGTTGTGAGGAACGCTGGGTGTTGTATGTAAGTGATGAATCACTGAATTCTGCTCCAGAAACCAATATTGCACTGCATGTTAACTAACACAATTTAAATTAAAAAAACAAAATCCACCAGCTTTGAGTGGGGCCCAAGCAGGAAAAGGCAATGGGAGCAGGTCCAAGCCACAATTCCGTCGTCCTTGTCACTTGGACAATAGAATTCAATAAACCGTATAGTGTTGGATGTATCAGTATTGGAAAAGGATCCAGTTTGGTACATACGCTCCGATGAAATATTCACAATATAGGTCCTTGGGATTCTGTAACAAGCTTGACCAAACGTCACCCAGTAAACATGCATCCAGAACTGTATCTTCTGTCGGACCCAATGAGTTTACAGTCCGACATGCCCAACAGCAGTCTATCATGAATTGGAAATGCACATCTTGAATTGAACCTAAGCAAGACAAGAAGGCACGAGTAAACTGCATGAGCTGGAAGCCTAGAACTCCTGCTGCCAAAAAGTTGCTTCCGAGCGCTTCCTTGGCTTGCACCTATGGACATACGGGGACTCCTGTATGACTGGCTGAAAAAGGAAGAAAAAGCCTGAACTTGATTTATACATGGATCAGCACGCCGTGGGAATGCAAAGGAAAAGGGGACAGTGGCTGCATTATAGTCACATGCAGGACTAACCTTCTAAGGTGGTGGAGAGCAAAGTCTTCCCGATGGTAAGAGCGGCAAGCAGTGCACCTGGTTATCTACTTTGTATAGAGGGAGACGAGGCCTGAGGTGAGAACAGATAGATTCCTGGGCAGTGGTCAATGGCCTGGCCTTCTAATCTGGGGCCTGGAAAGACAAGGACTAGAAGGCAAAGACAAAGAGGTCTAAGGAAGAGGCCTGCGGATAGACATACGGGTGTGGGCATGAAGTGCGAAAACATTTATATCACATGTCAGTGCTCACCGGACAGCATTCATCACAGAGAGGCACTGAAAACCAAGTTGACAGAATGACTCAGTTCACATTGCCAGCTTTTCTCATCAACCCTCCCAGGAACAGCATAATGAGCAAACGAGTGGACTGGCCATGGTGACAGAGGTGGAGGCTACACGCGGCCCAACAGCATGGACTCCCGTAATCTATCTGTGGCTGTTTCTGAACGTCCAAACCATCAGCAACCTGGACCAACGCCGAGCCCCTGCTCTGACGCCATTCCACAGGGAGATCAATTGGCCATGTGGTAGTCAGGTGACTACACTGGGCCTTGTCTCTTCTGGAAGGGCCAGCATTTCATTTTCACGGGGATAGATGCTTATCCAGGCATGAGTTTGCTATTCCTGCTGGTAGAACCTGCGCCAGTGACACTGTTTGCGGACTCATAGAATCCCTGGTCTATAAGCCACATGACGTAGCATCTAGCCAGAGTGCCCGCTTCACAGAAAAGCAGGTGCAGGAGTGGGGCTCCTCTAGCCGTATCACATACCATAGTGTGTAGGAACAGCTGGCCTCATAGAACACTGAACTATCTTCTAAAGATGCAACTGAAGTGCCAGAGTGAAAGAAATACTCTGAAAGGATGGGATTTTGTCCTTTGAGGCGCAGTGTCTGAGAGCGTATTTATTAAACCACAGGCCTCTATATGGCACTCTGTCTCCCTTACGAAGGTGCATGTGTCTGGGAACCAAGGACCGGAAGCAGGATTGGGCCCACACTGCCACTCCCAATAACCCACTGGGTAACTTTGTGCTGCCTGTCCTCATAGTTCTGAGCTCTGCAGGGCCAGAAGGTCTAAATTCACAAAGGGGCCTCACTCTTGCCAGGAGATATAAGTAATGGCAAGTTATGGCTGCCACCAGAAACTTTTGTATCCCTCATGTCCAAAGACCAGCAGGTAAAGATAGTCAAACACTGGCATGTATAACTAGTCCTGGTCATCACGTAGAGACAGGGCTGCGTTTTTCCACTGGGGCCAGGAGAATAATGTGTGGATCCCAGGTGGTTTCCTGGTATCTCCTGGTACTTGCTGATACTCTCTTGCCCCATTATAATTCTGAATGGACAAGGGCAGCAATCCCGGACTGAAAAGGTCTCCAAGCACTCAAGAATGAAGGTTGGGGGTCACATCACCAGGTAAGCCACCAGGACCTGTTGAAAGATAGCTGAGGGCACCTTACCTCCCTACCCATCACAAACCTGGCCCCGATTACTTCCAGTCCATCAGCAGGCACTGTTGGATTTCCTTCCAAACTGTATCTTAAATCCATCCACTTCTCTCATTGCCACTTCTATACCCTAGTCCAAGCTATGATCATATCACATGTGGGTCACTGCAAGAGCCTCCTAGACGTCTCCTTTCTCTCTTTTGTCCTGCAGCAATTCACCCGGCCTGCAATAGACAAATGACTTAAAAAGAATAGGCTGGTGATGGGTAGTAAGGAG
Organism: Ursus maritimus; assembly: GCF_017311325.1. Classification (NCBI taxonomy): domain Eukaryota; kingdom Metazoa; phylum Chordata; class Mammalia; order Carnivora; family Ursidae; genus Ursus; species Ursus maritimus. Next base: position 17,411,172 of record NW_024423319.1, on the reverse strand, counting down.
GGCATGTATTGCATGGTGCGCCGGGTGTTATTTGCAAGTAATGAATCATGGAACTTTACATCAAAAACTAGGGATATACTATATGGTGACTAACATAATAAAAAATATTATTTAAAAAAAAGAATAAATTGAATTTTCTGTACATGTTTAAAAATTTCCAGTGCTTTCCTACCAATTTTACCATAAAACTCCAATTCCTAACAGGTACACCACCAGGTCCTCCACGATCTGACCCTTACCTCTCTTTTCCAACCACATCAGTACCCTCTTCGCCATAGCTCATCACGCACTCCAGCACTGACTTCCTTAATAGTGTTAGAATACGCAATCATTTTCTTATCTCAGGGTCTCTGCGTAAGCAGTTCTTTTCCCTGCAACTGTCTCTTTTTGGATCTTTGCATGGTAGACTTCCATTTGTCGTTCAGTTCTCAGTACAAATGCCACTCATTCACTTATGCCTTTCCTGGCCACCAATGTAAAGAAAGTACTAAACTAGGTTTCCCCTCCCTCCACGACTCACGGTTATTCTCTCTAAACACCCTGTTTTCCATGATTCGTTTATTCTTGTGTTTTTCTCTTATCTATCTCCTCAAATAGACTTTACAATTTGATTATTTTAAGAATTAAGTGTGCCTTGTGCACCATTAAATGCCCATTGCCAAACATAGTACAAGGCACATGACAGATGCTCAAAAAATACTTATTATTGAATAAATTTTGTCACTGTCTAACAAAAGAAACTTTTGCCTGAACAAAACCATTTTACCTAAAAAAAAATAGCAGTATTATGTCATGTGGATGTAATTTTGAAAAAGGATATTGAAGAATAGCATAGATAGTAGTTTAACTATGGCTTTATATTTTATCTTTCATAGAGGCAGTAAATCAGAAAACCTTCTCATAGGTAAAATAACAGTCGGGTGTATGGAGAAAACAAAGACAGAGGTTTAATAATACAGGAATCCATTCCTTTATGAGGATCCAATGAAATTATATATTAGTTACATGTTTGATTATAAAAATTATGTAAGCTCATTGTTGATACTTCGGAATATATCTTTGTACTACCAGAGATAACTCGTTTACCTTGGATCACTATTTTCCAGTCTTTCTTTTTTTGCTTAGAGATTTTATTTTTAAGTAATCTCTACACCCAATGTGGGGCTCAAACTCACAGCCCCAAGAACAAGAGCCACACACCTCTCTGACTGAGCCAGCCACGTGCCCCTCCAGTCTTTCTTTTAAAGTAAATTGGATATACAACTCTGTATTCCGCTTTATTCCCATTTACGTTATATAATCAACTTTTCCCCCTATATTTCTAAATAAAATGAAAGGGCCTACATTTTACGTGATCACATGAATGTGCTATAATTTATTTTATCCCATTCCCCTAAAGGTAAATCTTTCCATTCCATTTTTTTCTGTTTCTTCTTATTATACAATAATTCTGGGAGAATCATCTTCATTCATTGATGTATATCCCTATTTCTGATTATTTCTTTATGATGTAGTCCCCAAAGTGTAATTTCTACATCATAATGCTTGAGGATTTTTGGAGGTTGCTAGAGATTGCTGTTTCTTTCCATAAATTCATAAAACTTGTGCTAATATATAGTTCCACCAGCGATACTTGATGCATCACTGTGGTTTATTATTTTTTTTTATAATGGGTGACAAACAGCATATTACCACTGTTTAATTTTACTTTTTTACAATTTTCCATTTTATCATTTTAATTTCTAGGTGTTGATGTATAGGGCCATGACTTTTTAGTTTCTACTTTTTAAATCAGCATCTTCGTTTTTTTATTAATATCTAGATTTAATTATAAAATAATGGATGCTTTTAAAACTTCCAACCATGTAGTACATAAAGCAAAAATTCCCTTCCCCCATATTTATCTACTGTTAACATTTTTTTGGTAGTACGATATTATTTCATATAACGTTTTTTAAGCAGTAATCAACAGTAAATTGACAGGCCGGGGTTCTTATTGCAGACTCCACCATATCTTTTTGCTTGACCTTGAAAATGGAGAGAACAGATTTTATTCTAATGCAGAGACAGCAGGTGCCCACCCATTCATCCATTCACTCATTTGTTCACTCTTAAGTCTATTATTTTAATGAGTACCCCACAGGGAGAAGTTGGAAATTTTCCATTTCTACCTCGCTCCTAAATGTGCTGGATGCATGAAATTTAACCGTTAGAGGATCATTTTAGGAATGATCGATCTGGGGACAGAGCTGTCAAGAGTTTCAACTGTAAAGAGGCAACAGTCCAATAGCTGCCTCCTTCCATGCATTTCACCCCAATCTTCCACTCCTGGGGTGACTCATCCTTTCTTCTCATTTATAGCTTTTTTATTTATATTGGTGAAACTTCATGAGATTTATTTTGGGGTAGAGGAGGGCTGCTTTCTAGACCAACTATAGGGAAGAAGCTGAGGGTACAGTTAATTTCATGCCTAGTCATCTCACACAAAAATGGGGTAGAAGTCCCATCACCTTTCTCCTGAATAGAAGTATCTTCCTCTTCTGGGTTGTGGGTGGGCCTGGGGCCTGGATGGAATTTATCCCAGAGCCAGGACCAGGGTGACAGGATCTGACAGGGCCTGGGTTAGGATGAGGGAAATGAATGAGTTATCCAAGTGCAGAATCAGGTCCTGTATTGATTTAAAATTATGTTCGTCATGAATTTTTTCACTGATTTAGAATTTTTAAAATAGCTTATCAAAACAATGTGCGTCTTGATTTACTGAGTTTTTTGATGGCCCCTAAAATTTTTTGCCTGGGTTGAGGGCCTCAGTTGCCTCATCTTAATCCGGGCCCTGGCTCTGATTCCCTAGAGATGGAGAGGGCTTACCATCATCTGTGAGCTCCTCTAGTTATTGTTATTGTCCAAAGCTGGATGATTCTCAAATCTGCCCCAGCTGTCACTTTTGGAGAAAGTTTTGGCTTCCTTCCATATCCACCTGCCCCAGCACTGGGTGTGCTCCACCTGTTTGAGTCTATGTCCTTCTCTATGTCCTGTGACCACTCAGCTGTTATTACTCATTTGGCACTAATGGTGGCAGAACAATAAAACACTAGGGAAAGGTAACTTGTACTTTGGAGACCTCCACAGACTTCTTTGATTGGAGGAGTTGGGGTGGGTGGGGTTGGGGATGGTGGAAAGCAAGACCTATTCCTCTAATGCTCCGAACAAAGCCACAGGGGCCTGCAGGGAAGGTCAACTATTACAGAGATGCTCAACTCTGGCTACATATTACAATCGCCTGAAGAACTTTCAAAACTACTTGTGCCTGATAAACCCTCAGCTTTTCATTTGGTTGGTCTGGGGTAGAGCTGAGTCACTGTGGGTTTTTTTAAGCTCCTCAGATATGAAATGTGTAACCAAACTTGAAACCCGCTGTGTCTTTCATTACCCAGGGGCCAGCTGCGGCTCCCCCTGGAGGGTGCAGGAAGATTATGATGGATCTGTATAATGAGCTAGAATCAAGTGATCTTTTCCAAGGGTTTCCATTAAGAAACGTCTTTTATAGCCAAAATTGGTAGCAGTGGGAAGGAGGGTGGGGAGCAGGGCTCAGTATTTTCACAAGATTTGGGTAGGACTCTGGCCCAATTATATTCATTATTGATACTGAGAGATGATTGCTCTTTTCTCCACTTAGTGCCCAAATTTTTGTTGGTTTGTTTGTGAGGTGTAAGTCTGGTCCATGCTTGTCATCAGATTTGAATGTAAAGAATCTCATCAGTTGAGTTTCTAAAAGCATTCTGAACATTTACCAAGGAGTTTCTTCCAAAATACGGGTTCTCTTTGGCGCATACCTGTGAGGCATTTTGGTGTGTGTGTTGAATATGTTGAGAGACCTGTTTCTGCTGCAAGTTTAGACTGGAGTGTCAAATCTCTGGTTAACATCAGTCTCAATTTCAAGGCCATCACCCCCTGGCTTGGGAAAATCCCTGCCATTTTTAGGGTTGGAAATAAACACTGATGTGGAGAGGGGCTCATATCGATTCTCAGGTCGTCAATGACCATAATAATGTGAAGAATCTGGAATAGTTTCTATCTTCATTACCCTAATAGGACTTTGAGGAGTATTAGGGTAATGAAGATTAATAGTTCCATTAGCCTTTCACTTTCATGCTAATCCAAAGCCACAGATCATTGAGGAGACAAAGGTATTCTACATATTATGGAATTGTCATTGACTGAGAACAATGAGGCACTGCCTTTGGTTCCTTGCAATAAGTTTTGTTTTGGTCTTTGCTAGATAACCAGAACTTTCTTTGGTCCAGATTATACTGCTGAAAATTATCACTGTATTGTCCTCTATTTTGAGGTTTATTAAAAGCAGCTCTTGTCGTGTGGTGGTATCTTGAGAGTGGTGAGGGAGATGAGATGTCAGGGCTGTTTCTCTCTCCTACATTTTGGAGTTCTTGATAGAACAATGTTTCTGGAACACTGCGCTAAGATCAGAGAGCTCCCATTGGGAAAATCTGAGCCATGGTAATTACCTAGAGAAATACTGACGAAGTATATTTTTCATCTTGTTTCATAAGGACATAACGGGAGTTTACCTGGCACTTCATTAAACTGCTGCATGAATTTAAGGAGGTCACCTCCCTTATTGGAGCCTCAGGTTTCATGTTAACAGACTAGAGTTGAAGTACATGATCTCAAAGCTCCCCTCCGACTCATTCTGTGATTTGTTGATTTCTGACCAAATTGGGTGAATTAATGCATGCTGTTTTTACTTTGTATCTGGGGGGACAAAGTAATTTTTCTGTAACAAATTCAGCATATCAATGCTGTAATGTTGCTATTCTTACACTTTTTTGTTAAGTATTTTATTTTTCTATTAACAGGTGCTTGCCATTTGTTGACTTTTTTTAAAAAAATTAACTTACAAACTTCTCTTACAAAATAAAAATGACATTCCTAAAAATCTCAACTTGACCAGATATGAAACAATTCAAAAACCTTTAAAAGTGTACTGAGAAAAACCAGGCTTTAAAAACACACATACACATTTGTCATTACTGAAAGGAGAGGACTTTAGGTAAAAATAATAAAAACCCCATGTTGCATATATAATGCAGATAGTTCTATTTATCTGGTCAATCGGCAAAAAGAAAGCACTTAAGGTCTTCAGCTCAAATCTTTTGTTCATTTCTGATTGCTGGAATTTTATATTCATTTATTCTTGTTGGACTAAACTGGATGATGGTAGAGATGGTAAGCGGGCGTTTACTCAGCCTCCCCCTGCCCCCTCCCCAGCCTAGGGAGTAGACGAATTCTCATGTAGTGGATGGGCTGCTTTTGTCTCTTTGCCATCCTGTGGTTTAGGGTTTTCTGGGCCTCTGCATTGGTAATTGAAATTGAGGCGGTACCAACATTGAGGTGGCTACTGACCTTGTGTCTCATCTTCTTGATTATCCTTATTGGGTTCATTGCAGTCCTCTCTAGGCTCTTTGGCAAGGAACACCCCTGCAGAATCGTGGGCCATAACCCGGAAACATATTCCGTCTCACTGGTCTACCTTGTTCTTCAGTATCTGGTTGTCAGCTCCTTCCATCACCTCACCGGGCACAGGAGGGTTGGAAGACGGTGGTCCAGGCCCATGGGGTCTCTGCATGTAGTAGGATGGGAAGCATCCCCAGCGGTAGGATAGGGCTAGCACGGTTGAGCCCGGCCTTCAGGAGCACTCTCCCCACCCACCCCCACCCTCCTTCTTTCCCCATTTCCACTATTCTGGTAATTCTGCTGGGAATTGGGTGGAGGACCCCTGCGATGCGGAGAAGGTCGCTAATGGTTATGGGCGTATTTACTGCCTTCCACTGGAGCTCCCCCAGGGTTTGTCACATTATCAGCTGCCTCCACACCTTTTTCTCCTTCAACAACAGCAAACTCCACAGTCTCTCCATCTCCTACACTGTGAAGGGACTTCCTGGGGTTATTCTTTATGACAGTCCAGTGTACAAATACAACTTCCTTGGCGTCATTCCTGGTGATGAAACCATATCCGTTTCTTACATTGAACCATTTCCCCAAAACCTTCGTTGGGCTGACCTTCTTGTCCCTCTGGCAGGCACCTCAGATGTGAGGCCGCTGGGTCTCAGAGTCGCTGCTCCTGGTGGCCCGGATAATGGCTGTGGCAGTCTGCGGCAGCGGCGCTCCCTCCCGGGGTGTGATGGTAACTAGGCCGGGGCGGTAGGGCTGCCCAGGGCTCTCTGGGGTCCGCTCTTCACCCCCGCTCCCCATCCAACTCTATTCTTATACTTTGCAAACTTTATTTCTTTGAATGAGTTTAATGCACTTTGACATTTCTTTGACTTTATTACCTCTAAGCTTTATTTCATTAATTCTCACCATGTTTGTTTGAGCACAGGTGATAGGAAGGTTATTACCCTTGTTTTACAGATGAAAAAACAAGGCAGGTTAAATTACATTCTTTAAGGCACTGGGGGATAAAAAGGAGCATAAGGGGGCGCCTGGGTGGCTCAGTCGTTAAACGTCTGCCTTGGGCTCAGGGCGTGATCCCAGGGTCCTGGGATCGAGCCCCACATCAGGCTCCTTCCTAGGAGCCTGCTTCTTCCTCTCCCACTCCCCCTGCCTGTGTTCCCTCTCTCGCTGTCTCTCTCTGTCAAATAAATAAATAAAATCTTTAAAAAAAAAAAAAAAGAAGCATAAGGACTAGGACTCGACCAACACAGCAAAGAGGAAGAGGGAAAGAAAAAGATTCCTGGCAGCTGGAGTTGGGTACGGGGTATGGGAACAGAACAGAGCCTATATGGGGCCTGTTGCCACAAGCTACTTGATGTTAAGAGCTAGTTGGCAACAGTGGTCAAATTGATCACGATTCCATTTGCCCAGCCTAGAATTTAAGAACTTTTCCAAGAAGGAGATGCTAAATGAGAAGGTGGACATAGTCAGTTTTCTAACCTAACATTTTACTCAGTACCTAATTTTCGTCTAAAAGCTCGAAAGCAGCAATGACTGCTAAGTCTTACAGTGCTTGGAATTTTATATGCAGTATCTTGGATAAATATTCGTGGACAGATACTATTATTGCGTCCGTTATACAGAAGCTAAGGAAGCTGGAGTTTTGGTCCAGATCACACAGCCTGTAAATGGAGCCAGCACCCGAATCTAAATCTGTCCCAGCTTGAATCTGCACTTTACAAAATTGTGCTCTAGTGTTTCTCCAATATCTAACATCCTAACAGTTTATAGCACTATCATTTTTGCCTGAAAACTACATTGATTTATAAAAGTACATTTCAATTTCTTTATGAGAATTTCAAAACTTCTGTCACTTGGTTAGAAAAACCTGGTTTGTTTCCTTTCTAAGAGAAAACAAAGAACAGTGATGTTATGAAAAGCATACGAACAAATGTCTCAGAATGCTACTGCAATTCATTTCAACAAGTATATAGGGAGGCCTCATTTGTATCATTTAATATGCAGAGAACTTGAGATATGAAGATAAATAATACGGTTTCTATCTTCAGGGAATTTATAGTAATTGAAATAGGCCCATTTCTTGGGCGGGGCCACGTGGGTGTCTGCACTCTGTTCCACTCATTTGCAGTGACAGCATGGATACTGCACCTTAATGTCTTTTCTGTATATCCCAGGGATCCTATGAAAGATACCTACCTACAGAGGGGCTTCCTTCGACGAATGATTTTCCTGGGCAGCCTTCACTGGTTGCTTCCCCAGGGCCACAACCACTTCTAGTGATGGCCAAGAAGACATGTAATAAATAACCAGTTGGCAAAGCTCGGATTCAGTGCAGAGGAAGGACTATTTGTAACTCTTCCAGAACTGTGAAATAATCATAGAAAAGACTGAGTCTTCAAAGGCACATAGTATTAAAGCTGGCAAGAAGTGGTTATTGTGGGGAGAGAAGTATAGGTGGAAAGACCACAGAGCCATGGTGGGGAAGTATAAGAGGTGTGATGAGAGCAGATTTCTTAAGTTCTGCAATGCCACGAATAGGCACTTAAATTTTGATATGGACAAAATGGAAAGACAGTAATCAATGCACACATTACAGATCTGAAGGCCAGGATCAGTGTATAGGTAATAGTTTTCTAGAATCCGTGCTTTCCAAAATGTGGTTCACAGAGCACTTGAGTTCCAAGGAGGCTTCTCATTAGCCACCCACGTAATGTTAATATTTACGAAGTCAGTCCTATCTAGGGTTAAAATAATGTACACATGGAGCTGACAGTATTTCATAGCAAAATACACACAAGAGCTTGATGAAAAGGGAAGATAAATTATTCAAAAGTTATAGGAATTAAAAGCTTCTTATACAATTTACTTACACTTTAAATAAGTTTTAAAAGCATGAACTGTGGATGTCAAGTAATATTTCCATTGTTGCCTAAAGGTATATTCTTAAGAATTGCAAAATATTCTTTGTTTCAAAAGTCTGTGGCAACAGACAAGATTGATATCAAACTGAATAATTCATCAGCTAAACTTTGCACATAGCCATTAGCAGTAATTCTGATGAGGATGCATACAGAGAACTTGTTCAAACTTTTCTCCTAATTTTAGCATTGAACTTGAACTGTTCCTGATTCAAATTTCATATGTTTGTCAAGAGATTCAACCTCCTTATTAAAAAAAAATCTAAGGGGGATCATACACTTGAGAAGATGTCAGATATTTCCTTTTTGATATGAAATATACATGGATTAAAAATGTTTGTTACTATATATTTAACATAACCGTATCTGGATTCTTCTTATAAGAGTAGACCTTGAATCCCCAAATTTTAATATCTAATTTTTGGCCCATAGAGGAAGCTTAAGAAGTATGTACTGAATATATATAGTTCTACAGCTGTCTGCCTATACACAGTCACAATCATCTCCACACAATATTCCTGAGAAGCACAGAAATAAGAAATATTAATTTCCTCATTTGGGGATGTGGATATTAAGGCCCAAACAGTTTGAATTATTAGCCTAAATTCACATGAATAATTTAGTGTTAGAACCAGCATAGCATGCAGGTTACCAAATCCAAGTCCAATGCTCTTATGTCAAGTCAGAATGTATTATATGATTCATATTATCAGTTCTTCAGAAATACTTCGAGGCATTTTTCAATAGACACTAACATATAAAAATTGTAACAGAAATAAAAAGAATAAGATAATACATATACATGAAGTCACAAGCTAATTCATATCCCATGGTCAAGAATTTACTGCATCTAAATTCCCTTGCAGCAAAGTAAAAAGTTATGTAATTTGTATCATTTGACAAATAGAAAAATACAGGTAATGTGATATCATGTCACCTCCATGCTAAAAACTCTACCAATGGTTTTTCATTGCACTTACAGATAATTCAAACTTCACATCATAGCCCACAAGGCACAAAATACTCTGGCTCCCATTATTTTTCTATTCTCATCAATTATTACTTTCCCCCATTGTTAACTACATTCTAATCTCTCTGTTCCTTCAACATGCCACATTTATTTCCTACCTCATGTCTTTGGACTCACTATGCAATACAGTGAGGATATTATTCCCCCAGATTTTTACATGACCAACTCCTTCTTATTATCTAGGTCCTAGGTCAAAAGTCTTAGTTTCTCATTATTCAAGACTCATAGAAACTATACCTGACCATCCTATCTAAATTAATAATTTCCCTACCGATTCCCTGATGAATTCTCATGGTCTATTTTCTTTATACTACTTGGCCATCCCTGAAATTTTCATGTTTATCCTGATTTTTGTTGGAAGAACCCTCCAACTAGAATGAAAATTCCACAAGAACAAGAAATTCATGTATTTTTCCCACTGTTGGATTTCCAGCACCAAGGACAGAGCCAATTAGACACTCAATTGAAAATGAATACATTAAAGTCATTGAGAGAGACAAACTTTTCTTAAAACTTAATCCTAAAACCTCATGAATTCTTAAAAAGACTTTGAAAACATTATGCACTATGGCTTTACCATCTACTTTTAGAATATGCAGCAGACACCAGTGAGATGGGGTAGAATAGAGAGTCCATTGCAGAACTTTGAGTAAAACTAATATGTAATAGGAGGCCAACAAAATAAGAGCTTTTGAAGGAGAGTAACATGAAATGTCCAGAGAGAGGAAAAAAACAGCAAGGTTAGTGTTGCAAAATCAAAGTGACAAGAAGATTTTTAAAAGCAGGTCATGAATAGTGTAAATGCCAGAAAAGTGTTCAATGAATTTTTCAACAAAGCTGCTAGTGGTAACCTTGGCAAAAGCAAATTCAGGGGAGTGGCAGTGGTGATGATGCAAGTCAAAGTGCAGTGGATTAATGAGAAAATGTAACAGGGGATTTCAACATAAAAAATAGATGGCATGGTTTTGTGCTAGACGTTTTTATAGTATATTGGTATTTATCTGATTTGACCTCTTAAAGAATCTCAATTTAGCTCTACTCAAGTGTCTTAGAGGAGGGCTGCCTTCTGATGAGATACTGAATTGGATATTTGCAAAAATAAATTGGATTTTTCCCACTAGTCAGGCTTTTAAATATTTGAATACCTACATATTGTACACCTTAAATTTTCTCTTCTGTGGGCTAAATATTTATAGATTCTCCAACCATTCCCACTTATGATCTGGTTTCAGATTCTTCACTTGCATGCTTATTATCCTTTGACCACTCTAGTTTGTCAATGTCATCCCACAATGTGATTTCTGGAAATATTTACAGACATCATTCACCTTTTAAATACCTGTGATAGTTCCTCATTGCCCCATTCCTTCTGACTTCTAAGACCTTCAACATTGACTTTACCAAATATTCTTAGGCATTATCTCACTTTCCCTACATTATTTATAATACACTGTCTAGACCAGGGGTCAGCAAACTTTTTCTGTAAACGGCCAGATAGTAAATATGTTTGGCTTTACAGACCATATGGTCTCTGTTGTAATTCAATATGTTATAAACAATACAATAGACAATAACTGTGCAATAGACGATACGTTAATGAATGTGGCTGTGTTCCAATAACACTTCATTGAAAAAAAAAAAGAGTCAGGAGGCTGAATTTGGCCCTTGAGCCATAATTTGCCAACCTATGTTCTAGACAAACAAAATGCCTTGACATTTTCTTGGTACATCCAAGTTACTTATGTGGTTTTGTTCATGCTCTCCAGCAATCCCTCACTGCCCAATTAGTTAAAGTAAAGGCAATGCTGATGTAACCAAAAGACTCAAGTTTAACAGTTTACATGAGAGGAGAAGTTTTTCCTTCTTACATATCAGTCTGGCATGAGTGCACCAGATTGGTTCATAGCTCTGTTCTGCAAGATCATTCATTCAGTACCTGGGCTCTTTCTTGCTAAATGAAGCAGGTAATTGGCAACTCAGAGTAATACGCTGATATCAGCACTCTGTTTCTTGTTCATCACTTCCCGTAGAGCTATAGGCTTATAGATCTTTGTTTTAGTTTAGAAAGTATTCAAAAAGATAGTTTTACCAAATGTTTTGACCCTACATAAAATGGGGTTCACTTTCCAAGCTTGCTACATCTTTACCTATCCGTGAAGCCAAGGACTCATACTTTAGATTTTGTTGTGGTAGTTCCTCTCTTCTGATACCAATTTCTACATTAGGGTAGGGTAGTGTGTCTGTGTGTTAAATTGACCAAAACATGTAAAAAAAAAAAACAATTTAGCATATTAAAGGTTAATTTCTCATCTGTTTAACAGTCCAGGGTGGTTCTGGTCTGTTGAAAGAGACTCTGCCCCACAGTCATTAACAGACCCAGGTTGATGGCCACTCTGCCATGTTCAACATGTGACTTCAAAGTGCATCTGGGTGACTGTCATAAGTTTGTTGGAAGAGGAAAAGAACAAGGAAGAACTCCTATAAAAAAAATCTTTATGATACAGGACATTATTTTGTCTCATGTTACATTGACTATAATTCTGTCATATGGCCATACTTAATTACAAGTGAGGCTGAGAAATGTAGTTCAGCTATGTGCCTAGAAGGAAAACAAAAGTGGGTTACGGTAAATAGTCATTAGTTTCTGTATGCCATCTGTCAAGACTCCGCAGTATTGCTTCATTCATGATTTCCTCTTACTCCCATTTCTCTTTCGTATGAATCTCCACAGTTTTATTTGTACGCTTTTTATGGCACACAAATTTCTCTACTTGAACTGCAGATACTGGTGGGCCTAGAATTGATAATTATTAAAGACAGGGACACTGGAACTCGGCCTTCTGGCCTGTAGCACAGGAATCTGGAATTGCAGCCAGTGACCTGGTGGCAAAGCACAGCAGAAGGGCAGAATAGGTTTTGTGTGTCTAACTCACCTTTGTATCCCTTACTCCCAGCATATGGCATTGTAATAAATGGAGACTCAAATAGGGTGATTGAAATCACACCTTATCATCTCCTACTTCTCTTGGGCTTTACTTAAATCTTATTATTTTACTTCCAACCCGCAGTATGCTCTTCTTTGGGTAACTATCCAATTCAAAGTAATCCTCCCTTCCCTTGGAAAAACCTCAATACAGAGAGGAAACCAATACCAACGATTAGGTGAATTTTGAATCTGTAACTATAGCTGACTGATCCACAGACCAAATAAAATTACTTCTACGGGACATTTAGAGCTATTGAAATAGAGACTGGGAATGTTCAAAGCCAAATCGTGCTAATGTCAGAATGTTAAGGAGAAGATTCACAATTTTCTGCTATTGAAGTTCCAGATCCACCATGATCCCAGCCCTTTGTGTGTCTTAGCTATTAAAAATATTTCTTCAAAACTGTGAGACACAACAGTACCCTTTCAGTGTACTTAACGTTTTGTTAAAATACTAAAATTAGTTTCCTCTGCTTGCTACTAAAAGAAACGTGTTATTACCATGTCACTGTTAGTGGATTTTTACTTTTCTGGGGTGGAGGGAAGTATAACAGGATTTGAGTCATTATTCTTTCTCTTCTACACACGTTGACATCATACCCATGCCATAAGCTCATGGCCTAAGTCATTTTATTTTGTTCTTGCAGTTGTAACTTTCTTTGATTCTGATACTTGTGTAGCTGGATTTTAGAAGGCTAATATTTTTGTTAAATTTTTTACTATTATTTATTTTTGGATTTCATTCATCATTCCGGACTATTCAAGTCATTTCTACTTCTGACAGAGATATACAATGTGGCAGAGAATGCTAGGCCTCAGCAATAGCTGTAATCTCCTCTTCTACCTAAAACTGCTTCTATACTACATTTCTTAGGACTTTTGCAGTTAGGTGGTTCCGTTTTGGCCAATGGAACGTGGGTGAACATGAAGTGTGTCACTTGTAGGCCTGACCTGTAAAACCTCTTTTGTAATCCTCCACACTCTCCTTCCCTGTCTCCTGGCCAAATACAAACGATCCACTGAAGGACTCCAAAGCTCTAAAAAAAAACTATTGAACAACTAGATTGAAAGAACCTAGGTCTTTGAAAGACTGCGTGAAACTGATCATTGGTCTGTAGTGTGAAGAAAAAAGTAAATTTTTCTGTATCAAGCCATTGAAATTTAGGGGTTATTTATAACAGCTGTCAAATTACAGCAAATCTGAACTTACATAAGGAAAGACTATTCAAAAAGATGATTGCAGTAAGTTGAACACACTGACCTCGGGATCTGCAAGTGTTTCAAAATCAAACACTGAAAGGCCTTTTAAACAATAGGAAAGGGTAAGAGGGCTAGTAGGAACTTTATGGGGGGAGGGAGGCAAGCAGTGGGAGTGAGAAGGTGGAAAATTCCAGACACTTCAACAACCAGAATTTTTTCTGCAGTCAGCCAGTTCATGGAATGAGCTATAGGGAGGATGTCTGCATCTTCTTGCTGGCTTCAGCAGGGCCAAAACCAAAGTTCAGGGACCTGTGTGGAGGAGAGAAGCCTGACTAGAATATGGTCAAGTCGGTGATTAGGTAATGGGGAACTGTGAGCACCTGGTCACCGTCTATCTTAACTAATACAGTCTCTCTCCTCAGTTTCATCAATCCTGTTAATTCAGCCAACATTCAATCAGGACACTTACTCAATGCCATTTTGCTCCTACTCGGGGGCAGGCTCAGCCCCCTTTAACAACAGCAAGCGATGAGAGAGAACTACTGTAGCAGCAGGCTTAGAAGCCCACTTTTTGTGCAAGCCTCTCTAGGGAATGAATTCTTCCATTGCTCATTTCAGGGTTGTCTCCTCCATAGGGTGCCAGCAGATAAAAGTAAAAGGGTAACATAGTTCACATTCACAGAAGACAGAGAAGAGACAAACAGAAGGGAGGGCAAAAAGATTCTTCAAGTTCACAACTGAATCCTTTCTCTCCGTATTATTAGTACAAAGTCCTCCCGAATTCTACCATGCTTCTTCCTCTTGGCAAACCAAGCTACAGCACTTGTTCTAACCCTGAGTGCTATTCCCTTTACTAATATGCAGGTTAATCCATTATAATGTCATAAGCACGAGGAAGAATCCCAGGAACCAGAGCAATCAAGAGTAGCACTTGCAGGCTATTGTTTTTTTAAGATTTTATTTTTATTTATTTATTTATTTGAGAGAAAGAGTGAGCAAGAGAAAGCATGAGCGGGAGAGAGGGAGAAGCAGACTCCCCGCTGAGCAGAGAGCCCGATGTGGGACTGAATCCTGGGACTCCAGGATCATGACCTGAGCCGAAGGCAGATACTTAACCGACTGAGCCACCCAGGCACCCAACTTGCAGTCTGTTTCTAACTAAGATCTTTGCTCCATTTAATTTGTTTCCTACTAATTGTGTTACACGGTGTCTTAGGTCACTTCCGGGGGTCCCCCAAATGCAAAATCTATACAAACTCTTCCTGCTTATATTGCCCGTACCTTCATGAATCTTGCTGACCAATGTTGAGTCTCTAATATCAACTTGCGTTCATCCAACCCCACTAATTCAGTACGTTTTTTCTAGTATGTTAATTCACAAAGGACTTCCAAATATATAAATATATGAGGCTATCTTCCTGTTTATTTTATATAACCTGCAACCGAATACAGTATATAAACTTTTATTAACATAATCAAACTTCCCATTTCAGCACAATGTTTCTCTTCAGGTAAACATGACCCATCATTTTCCTACCAATTATATGTGTCTTTCAAAATGTATTTCCCTATTTTAAAAAAGACCTGTTTATATATTTTCCCATGTCCTTCACTTCTTGGGCAA
The DNA here is from genome assembly GCF_017311325.1 of Ursus maritimus. NCBI lineage: Eukaryota > Metazoa > Chordata > Mammalia > Carnivora > Ursidae > Ursus > Ursus maritimus. Next base: position 17,395,942 of record NW_024423319.1, on the reverse strand, counting down.
TCTCATGCTTATATTTGAATGATATTATCAGCTAGAATGTTTTAATACCTATGCTTTGTCATGGAGACCACAAAGAAGAGAGTGTAAACAGCTTAGATAATAAAGCCACATATGTTCATGTACTGAGTTCTAAGTTAACTCTGCTAAGTTCTTTAATATGAGCACTCCCAGTCAATTTTAAAATCTCTTTTTAAGAGATGCATTTATCTCTTTTTTCAATTTTCAACTTAACTTCTGTAATGTGCCACATTCAAAATTGGCTATTAACAAAAAAAGAAGAAGAAGAAGAAACAGTTCCATTTTATAACTCCAAACTAGAAACCACAAATAAAATTACTTCTATAATCTAGTCATGGCTGCTAAGAACAAATTCATGAAATACACACACTCAGCTTGAATTCAGTGCATTCTACTTAAAGTCTCATATTCACATTATATTTAAAAACAGCTCCCCAAATATCATCATAAATAACTCATAGATATTTTTGGTGCAGCCTGAGATTTTTCAAATAAGACAAAGTATTTCAGAAAGTTGAAGCCACAGGAATTTATGGGCATTTCATTTTAGTGCTAATAACCAAAAATTTCACACAGATTAAAATAGGTCATGCATGCATCGTATACTCTGTGGTAACTGTGTAGTCATCACAGTGATAAAACACCATCACCTACAGGGTTTAAAAACATGCAAAAATAAGAGAAAAATTGATCATGGAATATTAGACTCTCCACTTCTATTTTAAAACATACCACTATGTTTTCCCATCTAGTTTATTCTAAAGCCTTTAATAAACATTTTGAAAGTTACGTCAGAGACTGCCAGTACTATGGCAGAAGGGCTAATATAAAATGTCCCACCCCTACTCCCAAAAATAAACACATAAAAATGGGGGACATTTTTACACTTCAAAGTAAATTACATAAGTAAGCTTATAATAAAACAAAAATGAGACTTCTGATTCTCATGCTCCAGGAGGCAGAGAGAGAGTTATTCTAACTCATTGTCCTGCTGAAAACTATTAAAAACACCAGTCAAAAAAATCTTCTCATAGGATGGAGGATCTGAAAAGAATTTACAAATTATCAGGATAAAACGTAAACACTAAAATTGCTTTTTTTCCTCGAGGTGTTCCTGAATATCAATTTTTACAAAAAGGGATCACAATAGGCAGAAGACACGAAGAGACATCTCTCCAAAGAAGACATCCCAGTGGCCGACAGACTCATGAAACAATGCTCCACATCACTCGGCATCAGGGAAACACACATCAAAACCACACTGAGAGACCACCTCATACCAGTCAGAATGGCTACAATGAACAACAGATGATTGGCAAGGACGCAGAGAAAAGGAAACCCTCTTACACTGTTGGTGGGAATGCAAACTGCACAGCCACTCTGGACAACAGCATGGCCGTTCGTCAAAACGTTAAAAACATATCTATCTATATAATATATTAATTAATTAATTAAAATATGTATATAAATATATTTTATATGTATATATTAACTATAGCATAAAGGGAGAAGGTAAGCAGGCCTGAATGTTTATAATCCTTCTACATGTCACTTTGAGTGGTAAAACTGTAACTCTAAGGAAAATGTAAAAGGTTAGATATGTAGACTGCAATAGCCAGTGGAATTACTTAAAAATAATACAAGGACATAGCAAAAAAAAAAAAAAACCCACAAAAATTAAAATTATTAAAATGCTAAAAATATTCAAGGATTCCAAATAACATATGTAGATACCATGTCCTCAAAGATAAGAAGCACATCTCTCCACTTTTTAAGTGTAGGGTGCACATACTGACTTCCTAAAAAGACAGTATGGAAAAGAGAGAAGTTGGGGGCAGGGAGGAGTAACTTTACAAAAGAGAAACTGACAAACACTAACGAGCCAGATTATGAAAGTCAACATTATAAATCCTGTTAAAACATGATGTGATGAATGACACTTTACCTCTATGGCATTCTTCCCAAAAAACCATAACGTCAGTTTAATCACAAGAAAAACATCAGACAAATCACAATAGAGGACCATTCTACAAAATACCTGAGGAGTGGGGCGCCTGGGTGGCACAGCAGTTAAGCGTCTGCCTTCGGCTCAGGGCGTGATCCCGGCGTTCTGGGATCGAGCCCCACATCAGGCTCCTCCGCTATGAGCCTGCTTCTTCCTCTCCCACTCCCCCTGCCTGTGTTCCCTCTCTCGCTGGCTGTCTCTATCTCTGTCAAATAAATAAATAAAATCTTTAAAAAAAAAAAAATACCTGAGGAGTACTCCTCAAAATTGTCAAAGTCATCAAAAAACAGGGCAAGTCTGAGAAACTGTCGCAGCCAAGGGGAGCCTAAGAAGACGTAGCAACTAAAAGTATGTGGTTTCCTAAATGAAATCCTGGAATAGAAAAATGACATTAGACAAAAACTAAGGAAATCTGAATAAAGTGTGAATTCAGTTAATGGCAATGTTTCAATACTGGTTTGTTAATTGTAACAAATGTATCACGTTACTGTAGGATGTTAATAATAGTGGGTGTAGGGTATATGAGAATTCCCTGTACTATCATCTTATTTTTTCTGTAAATCTAAAATTATTCTAAAAAATAAAGTATATTGTTATAAAAAGCACATTAATCAAAACAGAGGATAAGAAAAGAGAAACAAAGGAGCAGAAAACAAAGCAAACAAACAGAAAACAACAAAAGGAAAGATGTAAATCCAACAATATTTATGATGCTATTAAATATAAGTTAATATACACTAAATATAATAGAGATTGCTATTTAAGATTAAAACAGATTCCGTGCTATTTATTAAAAACCCACTTTAAATGTAAATAAATAGGTTAAAAGTAAGAGGAAGAAAAATATATATCATGCACATAATAATAAAAGAGGAAAGGAGTTACTATATTGGTATCAGAAAAATAGACTTAGTGACTCACTTCCTAAAATGAAGTATGCAAAGGGAAACTTTATAGGAACTAACTGTGTGCTGGAGAAATCTGGCAAAAACTACCTTAACCAAATGATGAAAATTAACGTCATCACTTCAACTGTATGAATATCGTGGTGCCCCTTGATGTGATAGACAAGAAGGGCACTTCACCTGTATGAGACACTTTCCACAAACACATAAGTCCAATATAATCATGAGAAAAACATCAGGCATACATAAATAGGGAGACATTTTACTAGATAACTAACCAGTACTCCTCAAGATGGTAAGGTCACAAAACAAAGGAGACAGAAACTGTCACGAACCAGGGGAGACACAACTGCTAAATACAGTGTCATGTTGGATTGGTCCCAAGAACTGAAAGGAAACATAAAAGAGCTGGTGAAATCCAAATAAAGTCTGGAGTTTAGTTAATAGTAACGCGCCAGTGTTAGTTTCTTAGATTTGATAAATGTGCCGTGATAATGTAAGGTGTTAACAAAAGGAAAAAGTGGGTGAGGGGATTACAGGCTCTCTGTGCTATCTAGGTAACATTTCTGTAAATATAAAAGCAGTCTAGGGGCGCCTGGGGGGCTCAGTCGTTGAGCCTCTGCCTCTGGCTCAGGGTGTGATCCCAGGGTCCTGTGATCGAGCCCCATGTCGGGCTCCTCCGCTGGGAGCCTGCTTCTTCCTCTCCCACTCCCCCTGCTTGTGTTCCCTCTCTTGCTAGCTGTCTCTCTCTCTGTCAAATAAATAGATAAAATCTTTAAAAAAAAAACAGTCTAAAGTTTAAACATTTCATGGGAATGCAAAATTGTACAACTTGGCAATTTCCAATAAAATTAAACCTACACTTAGCATACGGAACAGCAGTCCTACTCCTAGATATTACACAAGAAAAAATGATCATTTGTGTTCACTTAAAAATATGTAAGTAAAACTTTTAGGCAGCTTTATACATTATCATCAAAAGCTTGAAATAATTCAAATGTCTCACAGGAAGCGAATGGATAAGTGAACTATGGTATATCCTTACAATGTAATATTACTCAGCAATAAAAAGGAAGAAACTATTAATACACACAGCAATATGGATAAATATCAAATGCATTAATATAAGTGAAAGATGGAGAAATTATGTATACTATGTGATTCTATTTATATGACTTTATATTTAGACATTCATAATAGGCTAGTGATCTCCCTGGACTTGGAGTCTTAGATGGGTTACTACGAAAGAGCAGCACGAGAGGATTTGTTAGGTGATGGAACTGTTCCGTATCATGAGCGTGGTAGTGGTTGCCTAAGTGCATACATTTGTCAAAATTCATTGAACTGTACCTCAAAAGAGTATTTCCCTATGTAATTTTAAGTGTATGGCTAACAAAATAAATGTTGAAAGAAAAAGGGTGGGATATGATATACAATAAATTCTAATCAAAAGAAACTTGAGAATACATAAGATGATTGATATTACGTAAGATGAAGGCCAAAAAAAACCCTATCATATAAATTAAATATATTTTGGCCTTCAAGCAAATCTCAACAAAGGTATAGAGAATAAAAACATACAGGTAATATTCTCTGACCAAAACACAACTAGGCTAGAAAGTAATAACAATGGGGTAACTACAAAACTCCCATATGCTTTAAAATTTAAACAATGTACATCTAAATAACTCATTAACACAAAGAAAATAATTGCATTTAGATATTATTTTACCAAAAATAATATCATACAAATCAGACATCTTAAAACATATAGAGTGCAGCTAAAGCAGTAATCAAAGAAAAAGTTATAGCTTTAAATACCTATATTAGAAATGAAAGGCTGAAAATCAACAATATTATCTATGCATCTTACACATCAGAAAAGAATAGCAAAATAAACCCAATGAGAATAGACGAGAAATAATGAAGGAACCAATATAAATCAATGAAAGAGAGAACAAACTCAAGATAGAGAAGATCAAACCAAAAGATTCTACTTTGAAATTGCTAAAATGACCAACCTCCGGAAAGACCTGTTGAGAAAAAAAAAAAAATACAACTAAAATGTCAGGAATGACAGGATATCAAGATGTGGAAGACTTAATACTGGAGGGATATTGCTTCTCACCCATTTCATCTATGGATGCAACCCTGTCCCCATTACAACCCCAGAAGGATTTTTGATCAGTTGAGCTGATCATGACAAGTCTCATTTAAAAATTATGATCTCAAAATGTAAGTGTAAGATGCAAGAGGAGTGGTTATCAAAGAAAATGTTAACCACGTGTGCAAACCTAAACAGAAATTGTTAGTATAAAAAAATAGTGTCCTATTTGGGGGATATAAAAATTCTACAGTTAAAATAGTAAACATTTTTTTAGTTGTAGAAAAGGAAATTTTCACTGAATTTTGACCATGTACATACGGACTTGGTATCCCAAAGCCTAGAAAGTGTATGACAGCAAACTATTAAGGCCTCAGAAAAAAGAATCAGAGCAAGGGCTTCTAGGAACAATACATAGCATCAACAGAAAAACAGCCAGTGAACATATAGCTGTACTATGTAGACTCAGAAAAAGATTCAGGAATCATTAATAGCCTTGTGCCCAATCTCCCCGAAATCCAGCAAATCTTCAACTGGCAAATACTCGACGAGTTGGACCTCATAGATATATATAGAACACTACACCCCAGAACCAAAGAATACTCATTCTATTCTAATGCCCATGGAACATTCTCAAGAATAGACCATGTTCTGGGACACAAAACAGGTCTCAACCGATACCAAAAGACTGAAATTATTCCCTGCATATTCTCAGACCACAACGCTCTGAAATTGGAACTCAACCACAAGGAAAAATTTGGAAGAAACTCAAACACTTGGAGACTAAGAACCATCCTGCTCAGGAATGACTCGATAAACCAGGAAATCAAAAATCAATTTAAACAATTTATGGAGACCAACGAGAATGAAAACACAATGGTCCAAAACCTATGGGATACTGCAAAGGCAGTCCTAAGGGGGAAATACATAGCCATCCAAGCCTCACTCAAAAGAATAGAAAAATCTAAAATGCAGTTTTTATATTCTCACCTCAAGAAGCTGGAACAGCAACAGAGGGACAGGCCTAATCCACGCACGAGGAAGCAGTTGACCAAGATTAGAGCAGAAATCAATGAATTAGAAACCAGGAGTACAGTAGAGCAGATCAACAGAACTAGAAGCTGGTTCTTTGAGAGAATCAATAAAATTGACAGACCGCTGGCAAGACTTATCCAAAAGAATAGAGAAAGGACCCAAATTAATAAAATTATAAAT
>NW_024423319.1:17365351-17387405 GCF_017311325.1 Ursus maritimus | reverse complement strand
TATGATCCAGCCATTGCACTACTGGGTGTTTACCCCAAAGATACAGATGTAGTGAAGAGAAGGGTCATATGCACCCCAAAGTTCATAGCAGCATTGTCCACAATAGGTAAATCGTGGAAGGAGCCGAGATGCCCTTCAACAGATGACTGGATTAAGAAGATGTGGTCCATATATACAATGGAATATTACTCAGCTATCAGAAAGAACGAGTTCTCAACATTTGCTGCAACATGGACGGCACTGTCTGAGAAACAAACTGAGGGTTTCAGAGGGGAGGGGGGGTGGGGAAAAGGGATAGACTGGTGATGGGTAGTAAGGAGGACACGTATTGCATGGTGCACTGGGTGTTATACGCAACTAATGAATCATCGAACTTTACATCAGAGACCAGGGATGTACTGTATGGTGACTAACATAATATAATAAAGAAACATAAAAATTAAAAAAAATCTTCAACTGGCAAGACAAAGACTTGTCTCAACTAAACAATCACTTGGCCTTGTGAAATTATGTTTTTCTTCCTTTGCCTTTTGTCATGCAAAGAGTTCATGCACAGACTCCCCTAGCACTGCTTGGTACAGAAAGAACATATAGCTCATGGGGAAAAACTTGTAAGTAGTTAAATAATAGATAAATGCAGTACTCCAAACGCTCATTATTCCCTATCTAGAAGGCACATAGATGTTCTGTTTGCACCAGCTCTAAAGCTCCCACAGACAGGAGCCTACTTTGTTTTCTTTTTTCCAATTTTTTTTCCTTATTCCTTTTTTTTTTTTTACCTTTTGACCTCTTTCTTTCTTTTTTTTTTTTAAGATTTTATTTATTTATTTGACAGAGAGATAGAGACAGCCAACGAGAGAGGGAACACAAGCAGGGGGAGTGGGAGAGGAAGAAGCAGGCTCATAGCGGAGGAGCCTGATATGGGGCTCGATCCCATAACGCCGGGATCACACCCTGAGCCGAAGGCAGATGCCTAACCGCTGTGCCACCCAGGCACCCCTTGACCTCTTTCACCCATTTTACCCACCCTCTCAGCCCCAGCCTCTGGCAACCGCTCTATTCTCTGTATCTATGAGTTTGTTGTTTGTTTTTTAGATTTTACATATAAGAAAGATCATGCAGTTTTTCCTTTCTCTGTTGACTTATTTCACTTAGCATAATGCCCTCAAGGTCCACCCCTGTTGTTGCAAATGGCAAGATTTCATTCTTTTGATGGTTGAAAAATATTTTATTATATATATAAAACGTATAATAAAGTGTTTATCTATTGATCGATGCTTCGGTTGTTTCCATATCTTAGCGATTGTAAATAATGCTGCAGTGAACGTGGGAGTGCAGGTATCTTTTTGAGTTGGTGTTTTCATTTTCTTTGGATAAACACCCAGAAGTGGAATTGCTGAATCGTACGGTAGTTCTATTTTTAATATTTTTAGGAACCTCCACACTGTCTTCCATACTGACTGCACCAATTTACATTCCCACCAACAATGCATGAGAATTCCCTCTTCCCCAAATCCTTGCCAACGTTTGCTATTTCTTGTCTTTTTGATAATAACCATTCGAACAGACGTAAGGTGACACCTCATTGTGGTTTGGATTTGCATTTCCCTGATGATTAATGATGTTGAGCATCTTTTCATGTACTTATTGGCTTTTGTATATCTTCTTTGGAAAAATGTCTATGCAGATCTACTGTCCATTTTGTAAATGGATTGGGGTTTTTTTGCTACTGCGGTATAGGAGCTCTTTATCGATTTTAGATATTAGATATATCAGGTATATAATTTGCAAATATTTTCTCCAATTCAATAGGTGGCCTTTTCACTTTGTTGACAGTGTTGACGGTGTTGCTGTGCAGAAGAGGTGAACCTACTTTGGTTAGCAGACTGGACATGCAAGTGAGTGCGTGCTGAGACAGAGTAACCCACTGCGTTACACAGTTGTAGGTTGGCCAAAGAGAGGCTAGGGGACACCTGCTTTTTCTAAGCCCCAGGGAATACATCCGGGGCTCTGCAGGCCCAGGACTAGTGCAAGGTAATCTGCATACCAAAGGCTAAAGCCTGCATACTGTGGGCTCTGGAAACACCCTTGCAGCCAGAAATACTGACATCAACCAAGTGCCGAGTTCTAGATCCAGCTGAGTTACTTCCCCATGAGCTTCCACGACCTTGAGAATTTGTTTCTCTTCACCTTTCTAAGCCCCACCTTTGCCTTTGTTCTAAGGGACAGTTTTCACAAGGGCTTGGCCCCGTCTTTCATGTCTAGATGCAAATCCCCAGTGCTTGAACTGTCTTGGAGATACTCTTTGACAGTTAATCCAAAGACCCTATCCCATAGCCTGGGCCCATCACATTGGATCAGATTTTCTATGGCTTGTCCAGCAGCCAACTCAGCTTAAAACTCATTACACACACCTCAGAGCCCATGGTTCTTTTATCACAGCAAGCCAACACAGGTGATGAAGAGAGATAAAGCACTCAGGGTCCTCGTATTGTTGAGAAGAATGGTAAAGATAATGACTAACTTTAGAACTCGAATTAAGTAAGGCATGATGAAAATTACAAGTGTGGGCTGTAACAACGTTTTTCTAGATACATCTCCTGAGGCAAGGGAAACAAAAGCAAAAATAACCTACTGGGACTACATCAAAATAAAAAGCTTCTGCATAACAAAGGAAACTATCATTAAAACTAAAAGACAGTGTGCTGAATGGGAGAAGAGATCTGCAAAAGACACATGCGATAAAGGGTTAGTATCCAAAATATAAAGTAAGGGGGTGGGGGGATGGGTTAAATAGGTGATGGGCATTAAGGAGTGCACTTGTCCTGATGAGCAACGGGTGATGTGTGGAATTGTTGAATCACTATATCGTACACCTGAAACTAATACAACACTGTATGTTAACTAACTGGAATTAAAATAAAAACTTAAACGGGGCACCTGGCTGGCTCAGTCAGTAGAGCGTGCAACTCTTGATCTCAGGGTTGTGAGTTTGAGCCCCGGGTTGGGTGTAGAGGTTATTTAAAAATAAGATCTTTAAAATAATAAAATAAATAAAATAAAAACTTAAATAAAAGAAATAAAGAACTTATACAACTCAACACCAAAAAAACAACAACAAATGATCAAATTTTAAAAAGTGCAGAAGACATGAACAAACATTTCTCCAAAGAAGACAACAGGCACATGAAAAGATGCTCAACATCACTTATTCTCAGGGAAATACTACAACGGGATCAAAACTACAATGAGGAATCACCTCACACCTGTCGGAACAGCTAAAATCAAAAATAAAACAAGAGGAAATCAGAGAGGGAGACAAACCATAAGAGACTCTTCATCATAGGGAACAAACTGAGGGTTCCTGGAGGGGAGTGGGTGGGGGAATGGGGTAACTGGGTGATGGACATTAAGGAGGGCACGTGATGTAAGGAGCACAGGGTGTTATATGCAACAGATGAATTGCTGAATTCAACCTCTGAGACTAATGATACACTATATGTTAACTGAATTTATATATAATAAAATTTTTAAAAACACAAGAAATAACAAGTGCTGAAAATGTGCAGAAAAAGGAACACTAGTGCACTGTTGGTGGGAATGTAAATAGGGGAAGCCACTCTGGAAAACAGTATGGAGGTTCCTCAAAAAATTAAAAATAGAAATACCATATGATCCAGTAATCACATCACTAGTTGTTTACCCAAAGCATATGAAAACACTAATTCAAAAGGATAAGGGCACGTGGGTGGCTCAGTCAGTTAAGCGTCTCTTTTTTGGGGGTCCGGTCATGACCTCAGGACTGTGGAATCAGGCTCCGCATCCAGTGTGAAGCCTGCTTAAGATTCTCTCTCTTCCTCTCCCTCTGCCCCGCCCCCTGCTCGCATTCTTTCTCTCTCTCTCCCTCTAAAATAAATAACTAATCCTTTAAAAAAGGATATATGCACCCCTATGTTTATGGCAGCATTATTTACAATAGCCAAATTGTGGAAGCAGCCCGAGTGTCTACTGATAGATAAATGGATAAAGATGTGGCATATACGTGCAATGGAATATTATTTCACCTTAAAAAGAATGAAATCTTGCCATTTGCAACAACATGGATGGAAGTAGAGAGTATAAAGCTAAGCAAAATAAGTCAGTCAGAGAAAGGCAAATACCATATGATTTCACTCATATGTGGAATTTAAGAAAAACAAATGAGCAAAGGGAAATAAAGGAGAGAGAGACAAACCAAGAAACAGACTCAACTATAGAGAACGAACTGATGGTTACCAGAGGGGAGGTGGGTTGAGGGATGGGGAAATAGGTGAAGGGGATTAAAAGTACACTTATCATGATGAGCACTGAGTAATGTATACAAATGTTGAATCACTATATTGTACACCTGAAACTAATATAACACTGTATATTAACTATACTGGGATTAAGATAAAATAAATAAAAATAAAAATTACAAGTGTAACAATGTGTTGAAATATACTGTATATTCTTGGAACCACTAAAGGGAAAAAAAAAGCAAAATGAGAGAAATAAAACCAATTAAATTAAGACAAAAGAGGAAAGAAGACAATCAAGGAAAAATTATAAGATGACAAGATAGACACTAAAATAAGTTAGAAGATAGAAAATCCAAGTATTTGGGGTGCCTGGGTGGCGCAGTTTTTAAGCGTCTGCCTTTGGCTCAGGGCGTGATCCCGGCGTTCTGGGATCAAGCCCCACATCAGGCTCCTCTGCTGGGAGGCTGCTTCTTCCTCTCCCACTCCCCCTGCTTGCGTTCCCTCTCTCACTGGCTGTCTCTCTCTCTGTGTCAAATAAATAAATAAAATCTTTTAAAAAAATCCAAATATTTTAGTAATCACAGCAAGTACAGACTGATAATGATTTGAGCAACAAATTTACAAGCTTACTCCTACACTCCCACATTAGGAAATTCACTCTTTTCAAGCCTATGTGAAACATTTATAAAAGTTAAGCTCAGGGGCACCTGGGTGGCGCAGTTGGTTAAGCAACAGACTCTTGGTTTCGACTCAGGTTGCGATCTCAGGGTCCTGAGGTAGAGCTCAGCCTTGCTCGGCGTGGAGTCTGCTTAAGACTCCCTCTCCCTCTGCCCCTCCTCCCCTCAAATAAATAACCTTTTTTTAAAAAAACTTAATCTCATATTAGGCTATCAAACGCATCAACACATTTCCAAGTATAGTATTCAGTGTCAAACACATTATATTTCCCGAGCATGACGCATTCCAATGAGAGATGTTCTAAAAAGACAACACTAAAACACATATTTGGAAATTTAAAAACATGTTCATGTCAAAAACAAATTAGGATGGAAATTAGAAAGTATGTAAAAGTAGATAATACTGAAAAGACCAAATACAAAATCACAAAACCTGTTAGATACCGCTAAAGTGGCTCCTGTATTAAAAATAAAAATGGAAAGTAAATAAGCTCAAGAAGTTAGAAAAAGAAACATATTATAAATTCAAGGCAGAATTGTAGAAATAATTTTCAAAATACAAAAACAAGTATCTGGAGTAGAATATAGCCAAGAGATCCGTGTGGGTGCAGTGAAGAGAAACGGGAGCGTCACTGAAGTTAAAGTCAGAGGAGGGAGGGAGGGAAAGGGGACCAGATGATTCAGAGCCTTTGAGGTCACAGTGAAGACTGCGGCTTCTACTCCGAATGAGCTGGGAAATCATGGGAGGGCTTTAAACAGAGGAGTGACGTGATCTGATTGACATCTTACGTTAAGACTGGACCAAAGTGAGGCAAAGAAGTAGTCAGGGAGACCAGTTAAGAGGTTACTACAATAATCCAGGGAGAGATGGGGGTTTAAACCAAGTTAATGGTGGCGGGAACAGTTAGAAGTAGTCAAATCTGGAATATATTTTGGGGATGGAGGTGGTAAGATTTACCAATGGACGACATATGGGGTGTGAGAAAGACGTCAAGAATGATGGCAAGATAGTTTGACCTGAAAACTGAAGTTGTTATTCATTCAGATGGGAAAGACTGTGGGAAGAGTTGACGTGGAAAGTAATATGAAGGATTTTGTTTGGTGCATATTAAATTCAGGTAGTTATCAGATATTCAAATGAGGATATCAAGCAGGCAGTTGGAAATACAGGTTAGGATTCAGAAATACGTTTTTTCTAAATGGCCCGGCCTTTACATATAACTTGAATATAAAGATAAGTGACTTAAATGACAAGTTAATTTATAATAACGCTGCAATTCATTATTCTCATTCTGTTCTATTTTAGCGTGTACCCTCCGGAATCACAATGCATTCGCACACTGGCAGAATAGTTAGCCTTTTAACTCCTTCTGACACAGGATCCAGTATTTAACTTGGTCAGGACGTTCAAATATATTCCCCAAACTATGTTTTGAAACAAGTCCTTAAAATTTTATCAATGGAAATTTTATGTTCCCACTTAAATAGTTTTCATTGTTCATTGAAATGGCACTTCCCAAGCTGGTAATTATTTTTCAAAATCTGAAATCTCTAAGCACATTTTTAAATCAATTAGCACTCAGTAAATTGGTCCAAGTTACAGTTTCATGGTTAGTTCCTTTTATTTAGATTCCATAGTGGTTTTCCTGCAAGAGAAGATTAAATGCAACTGTTTTAAAATAGTTTGTCGAATTAAACAGAAAACTAGAAAAAACAAAAAACCTGTAACCGCTACAGGGCCTAACTGTACTCAATGTTTTCTAATATTTACTCTCAATCTTCTTCATCTCTTAAAGCCACTTTTCTAAGGATAGTCAATGAAAAATTCTCCTACCCGTTATCCCCCCTCCCATCTTGAAAAGATTCGGCCTCAACATTTTTTTCCCTTTTTGTGCCTGTTGGTTCACCTTCAAAATATTATCAGAATTTGCCCTTTAGCCTTGACAGTCCCTGGAGCACTAAAAATTCTTCTAATTTCCCCTACTTTCCCTTGAGGGCAAAATGACTTGTAAAAGGGTCAGGATGTATTTCTAGACATCCTAAATTTTCCATGTGACTTTAAATGAAAGTCTTTAATTACTTGTAGCTTCATCGAATTCTGCACCCAGTCAATTTTCTTCCTCAGATTCTGACCTTCCCCCATAATTCAACTAGAGCCAGGCGGTACAATCTGTTTATTCCTTTCATAAAGACAATCCTACTTCTATCCATCTGGGCACCGCCTCCCCGTAACCTCTGGGAAACAGAATACATTCTTGGCTCATTAATAAGACAATTCGATACTGACCTATGTGCTTTGTCCTTTGGAAAGATTCCATCCAATGTTGTCTATACTTGGCACATTCTCTTTAGTGAAAGGTAAGAGGGCTTGGTCTTTACGAAAACAACAGGGAAAAACACAGTTTTAGACAGTAGACTAGCAAAGCCAGCAACAAGATAATCCAGTTGATTATAATAATGAGAAGCAGTAGTTCTATCGTGTCGTAATCTATACTCCCTGCCATGAGTGGAATTGTGACGGGAAGTTTGCTAACGCAAATGGTAGCAGGAAGGAAACAAACACCCAATTTCACTTAAACTCTACCCTAGTCCACCACCTTGGTGAAAGCTTAGAAGGAATGGGCATGGCTTCACACCACATGACTACTTTGTCCATTATCATGTCATAATCATGAACGGAACCGGTTACCAGGGCAACTTGAGATGGCTCAGGCTGCTTATCCAGGATCAAAATGTCTTTACTTAGTCTCCACCTCTGTTCCTTGCTCACTTTTTTTTGAAGATTTTATTTATTTATTTGACAGAGAGAGACAGCCAGCGAGAGAGGGAACACAAGCAGGGGGAGTGGGAGAGGAAGAAGCAGGCCCATAGCATAGGAGCCCGATGTGGGGCTCGATCCCAGAACGCCGGGATCACGCCCTGAGCCGAAGGCAGACACTTAAAGGCTGTGCCACCCAGGCGCCCCTGTTCCTTGCTCACTTTACTTCTATGGTCTTGCCTGCATTTCATTCCTTGCTGATCGAGTTGTATTCTTATGGTAAAGTCTTAGTTGTCTAATTCCACTGATTACATATATTTTTTCTAACACACAAAAACAGATTCAAACATTTTCAGCCTTGCGATTATACTACTAACCTCCTGAGATCTCACTACACGCATTGCATATAGTTACTGAACCAGTATATTTTCTTTTTCCAGTAAAAGAGTTTCCCCCTTCTACTCCATATGAGAGACAGGGCCTAGGATAAGGCACTAGACTCTATGCTACATTTTACAACAAGAACTTTAACTAGTCATTCCGTGTATTCATTTAGTCAGTAACCAACCTACATAACTGTATTCCAATACAGTGCAAATGTAGCCATCTTTTTTTTTTAAACGTTTTTTATTTAAATTCAGTTAATTAACATATAATGTATTATTGGCTTCAGAGGTACAGGCCTGTGATTCATCAGTCTTACATAACACCCAGTGCTCATTACATCCCCTGCCGTCCTTAATGTCCATCACCCCCTTCCCCTCCAGCAACCCTCAGTTTGTTTCCTAGAGTTAAGAGTCTCTTATGGTTTGTCTCCCTCTCTGGTTTCATCCTGTTTCATTTTTTCCTCTCTTCCCTTATGATCCTCTGTTTTGTTTCATAAGTTCCACGTATCAATGAGATCATATGAAAATTGTCTTTCTCTGATTGACTTATTTCTCTTAGCATAATATCCTCTAGTTCCATCCATGTCATTGCAAATGGCAAGATTTCAATTTCTTTGATGGCTATATAGTATTCATTGTATATATACACCACATTTTCTTTATTCATTCATCTGTTGATGGACCTCTGGGCTCTTTCCATAGTTTGGCTACTGTGGACATTGCTGCTATAAACGTTGGGTGCAGGTGCCCCTTCGGATCACTACATTTGTATCTTTGGGGTAAATACCCAGTAGTGCAATTTCTGGGTCATAGAGTAGTTCTATTTTCAACTTTTTGAGGAACCTCCATACTGTTTTCCAGAGGGGCTGCACCTGCCTGCGTTCCCACCAACAGTGTAGGAGGGCTCCCCTTTCTCCTCATCCTTGCCAACACCTGTCGTTTCCTGACTTGTTAATTTTAGCCATTCTGACTGGTATGAGGTGGTGTCTCACTGTGGTTTTGATTTGTATTCCCCTGATGTGGAGCACTTTTTCATGTGTCTATTGGCCATTTGTATGTCTTCTCTGGAGAAATGTCTGTTCAGGTCTTCTGCCCATTTCTTGATTGGATTATTTGTTCTTTGGGTGTTGAGTTTGAGAAGTTCTTTATAGATCTTAGATACTATCCCTTTATCTGATATGTATTTTGCAAATATCTTTCTCCATTCTGTAGGTTGTCTTTTGTTTTGTCAGCTGTCCCTTTTGCTATGCAGAAGCTTTTTATCTTGATGAAATCCCATTAGTTCATTTTTGCCCTTGCTTCCCTTGCCTTTGGTGATGTGTCTAGGAAGAAGTTGCTGCAGCTGAGGTCAAAGAGGTTGCTCCCTGTGTTCTCCTCCAGGATTTTGATGGATTCCTGTCTCACATTTAGGTCTTTCATCCATTTGGAGTCTATTTTTGTGTATGGTGTAAGGAAATGGTCCAGTTTCGTTCTTCTGCATGTGGCTGTCCAATTTTCCCAACACCATTTGTTGAAGAGACTGTCTTTTTTCCATTGGATATTCTTCCCTGCTTTGTTGAATATTAGTTGACCATAGAGTTGAGGGTCCATTTCTAGGTTCTCTATTCTGTTCCACTGATCTATGTGTCTGTTTTTGTGCCAGTACCATACTGTCTTGATGATTACAGCTTTGTAATAGAGCTTGAAGTCCAGAATTGTGATGCCTCCAGTTTTGGTTTTCTTTTTTAACATTCCTTTGGCTATTCAGGGTCTTTTCTGCTTCCATACCAATTTAGGATTGTTTGTTCCAGCTCTGTTTAAAAAGTTGATGGTATTTTGATAAGGATTGCAATGAAAAGCTTGAGTAAACTCCTCCCTGAAACTCAGATCCAGTATATTTATATTAAGAGTTACGAGAAGACACAAACTCTTCTTCATCGGTCTTCAAGCAAAGGACAATAATAGTTGTCCTAGAGTCCTGAGGAGCAACCAAAGTAGGAGCAATGAGACATTAGAGCAGGAGGTAGGTGAAAGGATTGACAGGCCTGGGAATGGAGGTGATTTGCATGTGTGGGAAAAAGACAAAGAAGAGTTAAAGGTGACATCCAGGTTTCTATCTTGTGTAATGAGGTGTACCGTGGATGGTGATCTTTCAGTCCCCAAACAATACTGAAATTCAGCTATGCCCAGTGTGCTTCCTAGACCCCAAATTCTGAATTTCAGCAGCCTACTGTCTGTTTGTATTAACTAAATAATCTAGTGAAATCCTGTTGTAGTTCATACCTCGGCCTGCTTGGTCATAAAATGCATCCCCATACATACGTAAGCTCGAAAACTCAAGACTGCCAATAATTTTCCCAGTCTCTAACCCTGTGTTTCAGATGATGTCCCTTATTTAAGACTTACCTATCTTCAAGATACCTCTGGTCAACCATAAAATGCCTTGGACTCAATACATTGATAACAATGACCCACATTAGAAAACTTGAAAGGGGGGGAATGACATATCCGGGATCTCCTCCTTCAGAAGGATGTGACTACCAATAGGCCTTTGTGTAATCACCAAATTTTTAAAAAACAGTAATAACAACAAGACTTCCCAGTAAGTTATGTCCCTTGTCATTGCAGCTATCAGGAAGCAGGACTGTCAACCGTAGTTCAATGAAGCAAGGAAGAAAATAACCTCTTCAAAACAGCCTGTCTTTTATCACTACATCAGGAAACATTTCAAGTGCTGAGCCACAAAAAATAACTACTTTTATGTTCAAATCAGTTATCCAGTAGTTCACTGCAAAAAGGTGATATGTTAAACCCCTTCTCGCATACCCTCTAGATGTGCTCTATTATACCTTAACTAAATGCTGACCAAAGAAGCATACAGAATTTGCATTAAGTGGGAAGATGTTCCATTGTACACAGCTTGTAAAACAATCCAGCCCTTTGCTGTCCATGCAATAAGCACTAGTGACATATAGCTATTGGGCACTCAAAATGTGACAAGTCTTTATTAAGATGCACCATAAATGTGAAATGCATGGCATAGTCTGAAGAAAAATTATGAAAAAAGAATGTAAACTATCTTGTATTTTTTATATTGAGTATAAGTTTTAAATGATACTATTTTGGACATATTGGGTCAGATAAAATATATTACTAAATACAATAATATATGCAATAATATATAATATTACTAAATAATTTCCTTTTACCTCTTTTAATATGGTTTCTAAAAAATTTAGAATTACATATGAGGCTCACATTATATTTCTATTGGACATTGATATTCCATACTATGTTATTTTTTCAACTAATATTTTTTTATTTAAATTCAATTAGCCAACATATAGTACATCATTAGTTTCAGATGTGGAGTTCAAAAATTCATCCGTTGCGTATAATACCCAGTGCTCATCACATCCTGTGCCCCCCTTAACGCCCATCACCCAAAACACCACCCACCTCCCCTCCAGCAACCCTCAGTTTGTTTCCCAGAGTTAAGAGCCTCTCATGGTTTGTCTCCCTCTCTGATGACTTCCCATTCTATACTGTGTTAGAGCTTATATTAGATAACAGTTTTAGAATGCCCTTTAACTGACTGTTGTCTCCTTTAATATCATTTTTTTCCAAACTAAATTGCTGTGAAATACAGTTAGTTAACCTATTTCAGTATGTCCTAAACAATTTCTTATTTAACCAGGGAATTTTTATTTTAAAGTTAAATAAAATTTTAAGTTAAATAAAATGTTCTGTTTTAAAGTTAAGTAAATATTTCTGTTACATTTTATCAGATTTCAAAACATGATATAAATAATTCCTATTAGATTCCAATAGGCATCGTTAGTGTTCATCAACATAGAAAAAACCACGCAACTTAGGCAAAATGGTGGAAACCCAGGGGAGATACTCCATCTTTTCATTCAGTGCTATATTTTTTCCTCCTTTTCAATTAGCACAAGCAATCTTTTTGATACAGTAGCAGCACAGCATGACTATCTATGCTAAGTGGTGTTGTGAATTCAGGCTGTGAGATTTCCCTCGGAGATTAAATTACCTTTGAAATTCTCCAGCTGCAGCAGCATGATTTTCTCTTCTACTTTGTTCCTGGCCTGTAATCCTCAGTTATGCACTTTCTTCTTAAGGAAAATGCATCTAAATGGCTCCGTGGTACTCTGGGCTTTGCTTAACTCCAATATCAACAAAGATGATGAATTGGCAGGGGAGGGGGCGGGGGGGCTGCCCCGCCATTCATCCAGCTGTCTTCAGGAACTAGAGACAGAAAGGGATTGGAATTACTAGTGACATCTTTCCTTGATACCAGGCAGAGCAAATTGTCTCAAAGCCTGGAGTTCTGCTTTTAAGCTGGGATTTTTCTTCAGTTTGTTCAAGTTTGTGGCTAAAGATTTTCTATCAGACTCATAAAATGTATAGGTACTTTGGCCAAGTGCATCACTCCTATACACTCCTCTCCTCTGATTTCCTCTGACGAATCCCATACAGCTAGACAGACACTGAGTGTGCAATATATTGAGTATCCTGAGGACAAACGAAAAGGTCCATTAATCCATGAATTATTTAGACATTTGATTCACTCAGCTACTACCCTTTACTCATCCATCTAGAAATTCCTAGACAACGGATAAAAATGTTTAGTTTTCCTTTATTAACTTGGCCTCCCCTAGATTCATTCTGTAAGCTCTAACTCATCATAAGGTTATTATGAATTGTTCCCCTTTTCAAATAGAGGGAAAATTAAAACATTAACGGCATCTATATTTTCAGCCCTAATGCAATTCCGTATCAACATCAGAATCCGCACGTCCTACTAAAAGCAAAATGTACACTTGAAGATAAGATTGGGTAACCCGAAATGCTCTGTGGGTGATGCCAGGGGAGTATCGTGCCTGTAGTTTCTGAATAATGCATAGATTAAATATGAGTAGTTAGGACTTCGGGCAGGATGTAGCATGTATGCATAAATGCAAGTAGGAAAATATTTGGAGGACATGGTGGTTATACCTAAGATTAGAACACAGGTAAAATAGATTCGGGGTTAAAATATTCCAATAATAAACCCCTGACAATCTCAGTCTCTCTGGTATTCATCCAAAACTGTGGGCATGTTTCTTTCCTCTGTGTTTGCAATGATTGAGTTTCCTTTACTTCAGTGGTTCTCAAATTTATTATAGCCACAGAGTCTTGTACTCCAAGGTCAGCAAACTTTTTCTGTAAAGGGCAGACTGTAATCAGTAAATACTTTTGACTCTGCTGGCCACATGATCTCTCCCGCAACTATTCACCTCTGTCATTGTAGCACAAAGGCCGTCATAAATCAGTATGCAAATTAATGGGTGTGGCTGTGTGCCAATAAAACTTTATAAAAACAGATGATGGGCTGAATTTGGACTATGGGTGGTAGTTTGTTGACCCATTTTATTCCAGTGACATCTCACATCAAATCCCAATAGATCATAATAGTTATGAATCAACATTCAAAAACGCAGGTAAGTAAGAAATACCACATTATTTTCCTCTAATCATGTTCCAAATAAAAACTTTTATAACACCACTTGATGACAAATTTTCTCTGAGTCATTCTTGGAGCTATCCATCCCCTACCGTAAGATGATATGTAGCAGCAAGACAAAGCAGAGGGTTGGGAGAAGTGGGCTCCAGAGTCATATGTTCTCTGTTCATACACATTACCATTATAACCTCCATTTACAAGCCTCTTCCGTCCTGACTGTGTTACTCGCTGCCCAGCTTGAAGCGTAGATAGTTGCTGGAAACCCTGAAAACCTCCATTGGAGCACCACACAGACATTACTTACAACGGCTTGCCATATACGTGGGGTGCTTGTTATTGTTATTTGCGTCCGTGTGCGGTAAGCACATTTAACATAAGCTCTACGCTCTTAGCAAATTTTAAGTACACACTACAGTTGTGTTAGCTATGGGCAGTATGCTGTACAGCAGATCTCCAGAACTTATTTATCTTTCGTATAACGGAAACTTTGTACTCTTGGACTATCCCTCCCCGTTTCCCCTTTCCACCAGCCATTGGCTTAAAGGGTTCTGAAACTTGCCTTTGACCGCAGGCAGGACAAACAGACCTTTGTGTTTTTTCTATCTTCTCGAAATCTTTCCTTTCTGCTGTGTTATTTTCAAAACCATTCTCTCCAGTGTATTCCCTTTTTGCAGCCAAAGTTCTGCAAAAGAACTGGGGCTCCAGACGGTTTCTGCTTAAATCCTTGAAGAAAACTGCTTGAAAAGTAAATGCAAACAATGTAATTTTTCTTAAAGTCGTCGTTTTTTCAGAGCAGTTTTAGGTTCACACTATTGAGAGGAAGGTACAAAGATTTCCCCCAAAATACCATGTCCCATGCATAGCTTCCCCGTCATCAACACCACTCACAGAAGGGCACCTTTTTTTTTTTTTTAACCAACGATGAATCAGCACTAATGCGTCATAATCACCCAAAGTCCATAGTTTACCTTAAAGTTTCTTCTTGGTACTGTACATTCCATGGATTACAACAAATGTATAATGATATGTATCCATCGTATAGAGTATTTTCACTTCTCTAAAAATCTGTGCTCTACCTGGCAACCACTAATCTTTTTATTGTCTCTATAGTTTCGCCTTTTCCAGAATGTCTTATAGTTGGAATCATACAGTTATGGAACGTTTTCGAACGGACTTCTTTCACTTAGTAATATGCATTTAAGGTTCCTCTGTGTCTTTCCACGGATTGATAGCTCATTTGTTTTAGCGCCGAGTGATATTTCATCATCCGGATGTACCATGATTTATTTATCCATTCAGCTACTAAAGGACACCTTGGTTGTTTACAAGCTTGGGTGACTACGAATAAAGCTGTTATAAACATCCGTGTGCAGGTTTTGTGTGAACCTAAGTCTTCAACTCCGTTGGAAAACTGCCAAACTGTTTTCCAAAATGGTTGTGCCATTAATGCACAAAAACAACAAGTTAGAAAACGCATTCTTCCAGGCTCCTGAAAGTTTAAGTTTCTTCTTTACTGAAATCAGCATCTTCTCCATTCTAGTTCTCAACACTGAAAGTACTTAACAACAAATTGAACATCCTGGATATGTTTAAAATAACTCCAGCATTTATGTGTTCTCCTGCCTGGAGGCGGAATACATATGTTCAAGTAAAACATAATGTGTGTTGGGGCACCTGGGTGGCTCAGCTGGTTAAGCGTGCAGCTCTTGATTTCCATCAGGTCAGGATCTCAGGGTTATGAGATCGAGCCCCGCATTGGGCTCCACACTGGGCATGGAGCCTGCTTGGGATCCTCTCTCCCCCTCTCCCTCTGCCCCTCTTCCCTTTTTTTCTAAAAAAACAACAACAACAACAACATAATGTATATTAAAAGTGCATGTTTTCTTTTGCCATTCAAATTTCTTTCTCTATTTCATTTATGCATTCATTTAAATTTTTTCTGAGCTAGAGATATAGATTTTTGAAATAAAGAGCAAGAAGATGATAATATAGGGGTCATGTGTACAGTAAAAGAAGACTCAAAAATGGGACTTTGGGGGACACCAACATTTAAGAGGAGATTGAAGGAAAAGGACCCCGCACAAGTTCATGCTAAGCAGTAACCAGGAACAAATGAAAGAAGTCAAATATTAACAGCATCAAGTACAACAGAGAGGTCAAATAAGTAGGGCATTATCCACCGGGAGTCACAACTGAAAGAACAAGACATAGTGTCTTTGAAGAATGTGTCAGAGTTCAATCATGAAAATAGGGAATGAGAGGCTTATACACTGTTGGAAGGCTGGGGGAGAAAAGACCAAAAGGGCCATAGCTGCTTTTCAGGAAATCTGGAAGAATAGAGATTACAGGAATCCTGCCACCAATAACTTCAGCTGCCTTCGACCCCAAAGAAAATGGAATAGATCGTGTATTTGAATATAGTCACATTACATTAATTAGATAATGTGTTGAATTGATCCGTTATTGAATCGTCTTGCTTATACTATTAATCCACAAACACAACGTTCCTTTGCTATTTTCATTCTCAAAGGACCAAACTATTTGCATAACATGATTATTTTGATTATTGAATGATCTGTTTTTCAATGTATTTTTAATGAACAGGAAATTTTTCATTCCAACATAAATTATGGAATTCATAGCAAAAACTGTCTTTCAGTCAGATTGTGATAATGCTTTTCATAAGACACTGCTTCATTTTCACAAGATTTGAACTATGGTTATGTCTAGATTCCTCATTAGCTCTTTCAAAGTATATATTTCTATTGATACCACTAATTTAACCTTAAAACTTTGAGGACTCTTTCAAGTCTCTTAATTTATATAGGATTTTAAATTGCAAAATAATTCAAACTGAATTTTAAAGATTGAAGTGTTTTTTGGAATCAGAAAAATCCTTGAATTAAAACAAAAAGGAGTTGACATTGAATTAGACCTGTTGGCAGCAACCCCACAGAAAGAGGTGAGAACCTGCAATTTTATATAAATTTAATTGCAAGATATAATGTTAATCTCCGGAAAAATAAATCATCATACGGAAACCAAATAAACCATAAAAGAACATTAGGTTTCATTTGGTAATTATAAATGATTTTATATCATTCAAGTTTCAAACTGATTTTGTTAATTTTTACTTCATTCCGTTTTGTATGTATGGCAAATTTTCACTATCTCTTTTATTCTGGCTCACCCAGCATGTCTTCGCTGCCTAAGAAATCCGACAGCTCTACAGAGGAAAAAAGTGTGCATCAAATTCCTAATGAGTGCAATTTACATTATAAGGAGGAACAATCACACTCAGCACTTTCTTTCACTGGAAATGACTTGGGAATTCCTTAGAAAGATCCAGTGATTTCAAAAACACGCAATATATCACTATCTAGGCTTGTAAAGAAATAAAAATAAAAGGGTTCCTGGCTATTCTGCCATCTCAGTTCCAATAAAATCCCAACTTAACGTTTGGCTCTGAAATTCAGGATTCCTCCAAGCGCTAGTAACCTTTAAATATCTCTTTTCTGTGTATTCTTGCTGATATTAAGAAACACTCATGTGATAACTGCAAAGATATTGCACATATATGTTGACAGAGTTTCATTTATGAGAACCCTTGACATTCTATTAATTTGTTTGGACAGGACTTATTGTCTTGACTAAATCTTCAAAGGATGACAATCTGCATCTTGAATGCTCTCCATCAAAAATAATTATTACGAAGTGTGATATTTTTATTTTATTGCATTAGTTTGCTAATTTCTCTGATGTACGATCCCCATTAATTCTGTTTTTCCTTTTGAGTTCTTCATCCCCAATTACTCTAACAAGATTTTCACAGAAATGCAACTATGTCAGAATCACAGCCCACTCTCCCTGTTTAGTTTCAACAATGATTGTTAATGGGGTATGTAAACAAATTTCCTTGATGAGCAAATCTGCAGAGTCAGTTTTGATTTTTCATGCATTGTATGAGACTTTGCATTTAAAAAGAACTTAATGACTTAATTCAGTAATGCTATTTCTGAACATGCCAGGCCTTTCTTCACCTCCAGGTTTTTGACTTGCCTATTCATTATGCTAGTGGTTCTCATCCCAGATATCCCCACAGTTAATCCTCCACTTGTTTCAAGTCATTGCTTAAATGTAAACCTATCAGCAAAGCCTACACTGGCAACTTTATTCAATATCCCAACTCCCTCTTCTCTATAATCCCAATATCCTTTACCCTGCTCTATTTGTTTTTCTTATCTAAAATATACACTCAGAAAGACAGAGATTTTTGTCCATATTATTTGTCAATGCATCATTGGCACCTAAAACAATGTCTGACACATAATATTTGCTCAGTAAGTGTTTGTTATAAAATGATTGATTTCTGCACTGAAAGTGTGGCCTGATGTCTGTGAATACAAAAATCCATTTCACATTTAATAATTCCTCATGGTCAACAATGCTTACAATTCTCAATTATATGAGATCTATAGTTTAGTTGACTTTTTTTCTATTCTAGGTAAATGAAAAATTAACTCTATGCCATTTCTTATGTTATTCTCCCAGCTTAATAATATTAATTATTCTTCCATCTCTGCCAGTTAACCAGTTACTTTTGATTTACTTTCCAAGCAATTTCCTTTAGAAATGTTAAGCCATGTAAGTCCAAAGAAAACAATTCATTAAACTTGAGAAAGAGGTAAATGTTATTATGTATGTTAATTGTTTCCCTTTCATTTCCATGAGGGTAACATGTTGACAATAACAGGACAATAACTCCCTTTGGTACCTAATATATAATACAAATGCACAGGCTTGGCATAATGCCCAAAAAAGGTAGCCTGAAAATCCTCTCATGACAGCAATCCAGAAATACTAAACAGAATATGACAATTGTATAAACAAGGCATAGCTGAATTTACAAGGAAAAAAATGGAAATCTCCTATGATAAAAATGAATATGGGCTTAAAAAAACAGAGTTGGGTTCACCCAAGAAAACAGAAGCCATTATTTAAAATAAAGGTAACTTAGTGAGGAAACTGGTTATATAAAGAATGAAAGAGCTGCAAGACAGGTAGGGTACACTGAGTAAATCAAGAGATTAACTACGACAGAAAACCACTTGCATCCTAATTTTATGGCTGAAGTAATGGAGGCATCAAGAGGAGAAGTGAATTGACTGGGTTCTCACAGTTAGTAAATGGTGGAAACATAATCCGTAGCTGGCAGTTTGGCTATAGAATCTGGCCTCATCTGCTGCAATATAGAATCTTACTGAAGAATAACAGGCACACATGGAAAACAACAATTATTATTTCTTCAAATTGAAAACATGCAATCATTAAAATTAAAAATTCATCAAACATAGATGAACAGAAAATATTACACAGGAAGCTACATATGATTCAATACCTAGAATACATAATAACGGAGGGAAAACAAGTAAACTAAGTTAAGAGATATGGGGGCACGTGGATGGCTCAGTTGGTTAAGCATCTGACTCTTGATCTCAGCTCAGGTCTTCATCTCAGGGTCATGAGTTCAAGCCCCACGTTGGGCTCCACGCTGGGTGTGGAGCCTACTTAAAAAATGTTTAAAAGAGAAGTTAAGAGACATGGGGGTGAAAACCAGAAAATTAACACACTTCGAATCAAATCCCAGAAATAGAGAATAGAAAGAATGAATGATATATTTTCCTGAATTGATGAAATAAACAATTTTCTTGGAGGGGAGAACAAAATATTTAATCCTACTAAGATAAATAAAAATAAATCCACATTTCACATAATACAACACACCAAAAACAAATAGAAAAACTGAAATGCCACTGGAAAAAATACAATTTATCTACAAAAGAGTGGTAATCCAACAGTAGCTATCTCAATGGCACCAACAGTGTCATAGAACAGTGATTGATTATAGAAAATAAATCTTTAAAGTGGTGAGGCGAAATAACTGGTTTCCTAGAATTGTATAACCAGCTAAGATATTATTCAAAAATGAAGGTGAAAAGAACATTTTCAGGAAAATGCACACTCACACACACACACACACACACACAACTTTCTTGTTAATTATATGTTTAGCATAATAAAGTGTCCTTTGTCTTATTTAACGGTTTGGAGGTTTGAATTACACTGAGTTTATTTAATATTAAGATAATAGGACCTGAGGGTTTTTTGTTTGTTTCTATTTACCTGGTAATATATTTGCACATTTTTTAAATTGAGGTCTAATTATCTTAAAACATTATATTAGTTTCAGGTATACAACATAATGATTCAGTATTTATATAGACTACACGATGAAAACTACAGTAAGTCTAGTTACCATCACTCACTATACAAAGTTACAAAAAATTTTTCCTTGTGGCTGAATAATATTCCATCATATGCATGTACCACATCGCCCCACAATTGCACTGACATGGATGGAACTGGAGGGGATTATGCTAAGTGAAGTAAGTCAAGCAGAGAAAGACAATTATCTTGTCATATGTGGAACATAAGGAGTATCTTGGAGGACCACAGGGGGAGGGAGGGAAATCTGAAGGGGGAGAAATCAGAGAGGGAGACAAACCACGAGAGACTATGGACCCTGGGAAACAAACTGAGGGTTTCATAGGGGAAGGGGATGGGCGGAGGGAGTAACCGGGTGATGGGTATTACGGAGAGCATGTGTTGTGGTGAGCAGATAAATCACCGAACACTACATCAAAAACTAATGTACTATATAGCGGCTAACTGAACATAACAAAAAAAAATCAAAAAACAGTTTTCCCTTGTGAGGAGAACTTCCAAGATTTTACTCTCTTATATTTGCCCATCATTTAAATTTTAATCTTTCAAATCATATTTTTAAAATATCTCTTATGTACATTATAGAGTTGATTTAATGATATAGTATAAATTTCTTTTCTCTTAACAGGTGAATTTACTCCAATTAAATGTAATGACATGACAGATATATTTGGTATTTGTTCTGTCATTTGAATGTGTATCTTATTATGTGGCTTCTTTTTTTTCTTAACTGTAGTCTTCTAATAGTTAGAAAGTTACATATTATTTTAAGGGTTAGTTTTATAATTAAACCTTTATATAATACCTTTCCCACACCACATTATTAAGAGGGAAGACTCAATGTGAAAAAGATGTCACTCCTGCTTAGAGGATTGTTAATTCATTAACTTAATACCAGTTCAATAAAACTATACACAGGTTTCTTTGGTGGAACTAGACAAGCTGATTCTCATTTTCATATAGAAAAATAAAACAGCATGGGGCGCCTGAGTGGCTCAGTCATTAAGCCTCTGCCTTCGGCTCAGGGCGTGATCCCGGCGTTCTGGGATCGAGCCTCCGCATCGGGCTCCTCTGCTGGGAGCCTGCTTCTTCCTCTCCCACTCCCCCTGCTTGTGTTCCCTCTCTCGCTGGCTGTCTCTCTCTCTGTCAAATGAATAAACAAAATTTTTTAAAAAAAATAAATGGCTCCATAGCTATTTCAAAACCATTTACTAAAAATTGATATATGATGTCAACCCCATATAGATCTTTGTGTATTTCTGGAACTTCTGTTGTATTGTTCTATTTGTGTGCCCTCTATATTATTTTTCATGACTGAAGCTTTATATAATGTTTTTTTAATCTGGTAGGGTTAGTTCCCCACGTTGATATCCCTTTTCAGAACTCTATACATCTTTGCTGTTTTATTCTTTTTATTTATTTTTTTAAAAAATTTTGTTTATTCATTTGACAGAGAGAGAGACAGCCAGCGAGAGAGGGAACACAAGCAGGGGGAGTGGGAGAGGAAGAAGCAGGCTCCCAGTGGAAGAGCCTGATGTGGGGCTTGATCCCAGGACCCTGGGATCACGCCCTGGGCCAAAGGCAGATGCTTAACGACTGAGCCACCCAGGCGCCCCTGTGGAGTCATTTAAAGAAAGAAAGAAAAAAAAACCCGCCAACTAATGAATCATGGAACACTACAACAAAAACTTTATGATATACTGTATGCCGGCTAACTGAACATAATTTTTAAAAATTTTTAAAAGAAAAAAATAAAGTTGAATCCACTTCTCATATCAGATGCTATGATAAAGTCAACATATGCCAAATATTTTTAAAAATGAGAACATAAAAGTAATCAGAAAAAGATGGCAAATTTCTTTATAATCTTAGATGGGAGAAAACCTTTCTAATGGTTCCGAATTCAGAAGCCATCAAAGACTGATGAAGTAGAGTATGTATATATATAAAAAGCCCCATTAACTTCTGCATAGAAAAAGCCAATATCAAATAATAATGACATATTTGGAAATAACTTGAAAATCATATTACATACAAAGGCCTTATCTCCCTAAAGTAGTATTAAAGAAACTGCTAATCCAATAAAAATGGTCAAAGTCTATGAACAAACAGGTCCCAGAAATTACAAATTACCATTGAACATATAGAAGGTGGTCGCTGTCACT
>NW_024423319.1:17243190-17365341 GCF_017311325.1 Ursus maritimus | reverse complement strand
AGTGACAGCGACCACCTTCTATATGTTCAATGGTAATTTGTAATTTCTGGGACCTGTTTGTTCATAGACTTTGACCATTTTTATTGGATTAGCAGTTTCTTTAATACTACTTTAGGGAGATAAGGCCTTTGTATGTAATATGATTTTCAAGTTATTTCCAAATATGTCATTATTATTTGATATTGGCTTTTTCTATGCAGAAGTTAATGGGGCTTTTTATATATATACATACTCTACTTCATCAGTCTTTGATGGCTTCTGAATTCGGAACCATTAGAAAGGTTTTCTCCCATCTAAGATTATAAAGAAATTTGCCATCTTTTTCTGATTACTTTTATGTTCTCATTTTTAAAAATATTTGGCATATGTTGACTTTATCATAGCATCTGATATGAGAAGTGGATTCAACTTTATTTTTTTCTTTTAAAAATTTTTAAAAATTATGTTCAGTTAGCCGGCATACAGTATATCATAAAGTTTTTGTTGTAGTGTTCCATGATTCATTAGTTGGCGGGTTTTTTTTTCTTTCTTTCTTTAAATGACTCCACAGGGGCGCCTGGGTGGCTCAGTCGTTAAGCATCTGCCTTTGGCCCAGGGCGTGATCCCAGGGTCCTGGGATCAAGCCCCACATCAGGCTCTTCCACTGGGAGCCTGCTTCTTCCTCTCCCACTCCCCCTGCTTGTGTTCCCTCTCTCGCTGGCTGTCTCTCTCTCTGTCAAATGAATAAACAAAATTTTTTAAAAAAATAAATAAAAAGAATAAAACAGCAAAGATGTATAGAGTTCTGAAAAGGGATATCAACGTGGGGAACTAACCCTACCAGATTAAAAAAACATTATATAAAGCTTCAGTCATGAAAAATAATATAGAGGGCACACAAATAGAACAATACAACAGAAGTTCCAGAAATACACAAAGATCTATATGGGGTTGACATCATATATCAATTTTTAGTAAATGGTTTTGAAATAGCTATGGAGCCATTTATTTTTTTTTAAAGATTTTATTTATTTATTTGACAGAGAGAGAGACAGCCAGCGATAGAGGGAACACAAGCAGGGGGAGTGGGAGAGGAAGAAGCAGGCTCCCAGTGGAAGAGCCTGATGTGGGGCTTGATCCCAGGACCCTGGGATCACGCCCTGGGCCAAAGGCAGATGCTTAACGACTGAGCCACCCAGGCGCCCCTGTGGAGTCATTTAAAGAAAGAAAGAAAAAAAAACCCGCCAACTAATGAATCATGGAACACTACAACAAAAACTTTATGATATACTGTATGCCGGCTAACTGAACATAATTTTTAAAAATTTTTAAAAGAAAAAAATAAAGTTGAATCCACTTCTCATATCAGATGCTATGATAAAGTCAACATATGCCAAATATTTTTAAAAATGAGAACATAAAAGTAATCAGAAAAAGATGGCAAATTTCTTTATAATCTTAGATGGGAGAAAACCTTTCTAATGGTTCCGAATTCAGAAGCCATCAAAGACTGATGAAGTAGAGTATGTATATATATAAAAAGCCCCATTAACTTCTGCATAGAAAAAGCCAATATCAAATAATAATGACATATTTGGAAATAACTTGAAAATCATATTACATACAAAGGCCTTATCTCCCTAAAGTAGTATTAAAGAAACTGCTAATCCAATAAAAATGGTCAAAGTCTATGAACAAACAGGTCCCAGAAATTACAAATTACCATTGAACATATAGAAGGTGGTCGCTGTCACTCAAAACAAGATAAACACAAATTAGAAAGTAAAATTTTGTTGACATAGCATGTTTCACCTATCAGATTGGCAAATCATCTAAACGTTTGACGATTCTCCTGGCAAGGCCAGGGGCAGCATGCATTCCCACACATTCCTGATAGGAGTACAGAATGGTAAAATTCCCCTGAAGGGCAATTTGTAAATATCTATTAAAATTACAAATGCATTTGCCCTCTAATGAAGCAGTCTTTCCTCTGGGAATTTATTCTATAGACATACGTGTATGAATTAAATATCAGAAAAGTATAAGTTTATTCATTGCTCCATTAGCTACAATGTAGAAAATAAGAAACAATCCAAGTGTCCATCCATAAGGAATAATTAAGTAAACTGTGGTACAATCACACAATGGAGAAATCAACAGCAATTCAAAAAAAAAAAAGAAAGAAAGAATGAGAGAGTTGTCTCTCTCTGCAAGATCTTCAGTGTAGAATGTGAGATTTAGAAAGAAAAAGCAAAGTCCAGTAGTATCGTATGTAGATTGTATGCTACCTTCTTCATAACAGAAAATAAGAAAAATGAGAATATAGATTCATATTTGCTTATTTTTGCCTAATAAAACTCCGGAAGGATAGATAAGAAACTGATAGAAGTAGTAAGCAATATACATGTACAGGAGAAGAATGAGATTTTTTTTGGAATTACTTCTATACTGTTTTGTTAACTACGTGAATATATTACTAAAATCTTTTTTTTTTTTTAAGAATCAAAAAGGTATAAACATGTAACAAAAAGGGAGAGGAGGCAACACAGTTTTGAAAGCATAGAGAATGGGAATAGCCAAGAGGGCAGCTTATTCAGGCTGCAGAATCCCAGAATGATTCAGAATTGAAAGTAAGAGTATATGAGCGGAACTGAAAACCAGAAAATTAACTGAAAGTCAGTAGGTCCACATACTTCCCCCACAGAAAGTAGGTGACTAAACCTGCATCAACCCAGCAGAAGAGTATACTTTCTGGAGATGTTAAAGCAAAGAGACTCCAACACCAGGCACAACTGATATTAGGTGTGCTGCACTAAAAACGGGAAAGTAAATAGGGTGATGGGAAGAAAGAAGAAGAAAAGAAAGAGGTCAAAAAGGTAGAGAAGGAGAACTAACATTCACTAAGTAATTACTACGGGCCAGAGAGTGGTATATCATTTCTCTGTGTCAGCACTTTTTAATTTATTTTAATTTCATTATTATCATTTTTTTATTTCTTAGAGAGGGAGAGAGGGAGGGAAGGGTGGGGCAGAGGGAAAAGGAGAAAGAGAGAGAATCCTTTTTTAAAAAAAGATTTTATTTATTTATTTGCAAGAGAATGAGAAAGAGAGCAGGAGAGGGGAGAAGGTCAGAGGGAAAAGCAGACTCCCTGCTCAGCAGGGAGCCTGAGGCGGGACTCAATCCCGGGACTCTAGGATCACAAGCTGAGCCAAAGGCAGTCGCTTAACCAACTGAGCCACGCAGGTGTCCCAGAAGGGAAAGAATCCTAAGCAGACTCCACACCCAGCACAGAGCCCATCACAGGGCTCGATCTCGCAACCCTGAGATCAAGACCTGAACTGAAATCAACAGACAGAGGCTTAACCAACTGAGCCACCCAGGGGCCCCTGTGTCAGCTCATTTACTATTCACAACTACTTTATGAGGTACGTACTATAACATTCTCCTCAACACATTTGAAGAAACTGTGATACGGTATGTTTAAGTCATCTAAGGATGCAAACGAGTGACGAAGCTAGGGACTCAGCAGGCGGTTGTTTTCAGAGCCCATACCTTTAAACATGACATATACGCAAAGGTAAAAATGACCGCTTTCCATTTCGTTTCCTAGAAAACTCACAGCTGAGCATACATGCCCCTACCCCACCCACGCACTGCCACTGCCACTTGTGTGACTGCCCGCAGTCCTCCAGGGAGTGTGATCATGCCAAAAGACACCAACGGATTCCAGCGATTGTGAGCCTTGCAATGAACTACTTCAGTCCCACTCATGCACTCATAGAAAACTCTAAATCATGTTATGAGACTAGAAAAAATCTGTTATCAAAACAGACAAGGTCCAGGGCGCCTGGGTGGCTCAATTGGTTAAGCGTCTGCCTTCGGCTCAGGTCATGATCCCAGGGTCCTGGGATGGAGCCCCATCTTTGGCTCCCTGCTCAGCAGGGAGTCTGCTTCTCCCTCTTCCTCTGCCCCTCCCCTTGCTTGCACTCTCTCTCACTATCTCTCTCTCAAATAAATAATCTTTGAAAAAATAAACAAAACAGACAAGGACCAGATGAAAAACAAAAATTATAAGTAAATCTCAATTGTAAGTATAGACCTAAAACACTAATTAGTAAAGTGATTCCATCAATGTATAAAAAATAATATATCATGACCAAATAGATTTGACCGAGGAATGCAAAGATGACTTAACAAAAGAAAATCTACTAATTTCATTCAGTGCATTACTATATTAAAGAAGAAAAAAACCTTTGAATTATATCAATAGATCATTGATTTTGTAAAAAGTAATATCAAACTAAGAATGGAAAGGAAAGAACATCTGTAATGTGATAAAGGGTATTGACCAGAATCTATAGTAAACACCATATCTTAATTATGCAACTATAGGAACATTCCCATCTAAGCTAGGAACAAGAGAAGTAGGTCTAATATTATCATTATCAACCTAATACTGGAGATCTTAGATAACATAAACAAGAAAAAAATATTAGAATTAGAAAGGAAGAGGCAAAGCTATCATCATCTACAAAGGTTCATGCAGTATTTATTAGCCTTATGTTTTTAGGCTTATTAGCTATTAGGCATGGGGATGATATACAACTTTTCCATAAAGAGAAGAGGCAAAATTCTTTGGGGTAGTGCCTTAACTTCCTTGAAAAATCTGATACGGTGATGAGCACCAGGTGATGTACGGAAGTGTTGAATCACTATATTGTATACCCGAAACTCATATTATGCTATATGTTAACAAACTGGAATTTAAATAAAAACTTAAAAAAAATACTCTTTAAATAAGAAAATAAAAATAAAAATCTTATACAAATACAACAAAAATTCAGACTACCATTGCTCTTTGACATTAGAACTGTGTATATATGAAACCAAAACATCCAGTCAATTCAGCTGACTTTAGTCCAAGATGAATTAATATAGGAGGAAATAAAATATAAACAGAAAACAAAACATCAGAGAATTGATTGCTTGTTGACTGCTTTATTCAGTCAGAATTACTAAAGGGCTATCATGGGGAAGGATTCTGCAGATTTTAATAAGCTATAGGTAACAATTCATAAGCAGCCTCATTAGAATATCTTTGGAATAATTTTCCATCAGAATGAAAGGTTTATCAGAGGTTATCTTCTATAAGGTCAAAGGGAGAAAAAAAATGGGTAGATTCTCCTCTACCTACAATACTGCTTTATAAAATGGTTTAGCTTTCGAATAACAAAGGAGGCTTAATTGAGAAGAGGACAAATGCAGGCAAATGGAGACTGATTCCATAAAATGAGCAAATACCCTTGCAACTACAAAGGAATCCAGAATCCTAAATATTAGGTCATCTTCGTAAACTTCAGCCAACGAGACATCCTGATAAGACAGGAGTGGTAAAGAAGAATGGGGTGCCTGGGTGGCACAGCGGTTAAGCGTCTGCCTTCGGCTCAGGGCGTGATCCCAGCGTTATGGGATCGAGCCCCACATCAGGCTCCTCCGCTATGAGCCTGCTTCTTCCTCTCCCACTCCCCCTGCGTGTGTTCCCTCTCTCGCTGGCTGTCTCTATCTCTGTCGAATAAATAAATAAAATCTTTTAAAAAAAAGAAGACACTAGCATTATTGTTTCTATTTGCATTGCTAATATTAACTATGTATGACAGACCGGGAACGATTCAGCAGGGGCCTTTTTCCCACTGAGTCACATTTCCAAAGGCCAGCCAAAGATGCCTCTGATGGAGGAGCTGACACATAAATCAGCATGCTTTTTAGAGATTCTCTGCTATGGAAATTGATCTACTCATTCACAGAAAAAGAAAACATTCATTGGTTGTCAACTCTTGGTAATAAGTCAGACACATTCCCTTATGGATTAGTTATCTATTGCTGTGTAACAAATACCACCAAACATTAATAGCTTAAAACAACAGTAAGTTTTTATTATCTCTAATTGTTTTTCTAAGTCCAAAATTCCTATAGTATTTCACTGGGCAGTTGGGGTTCCATCTCTAAATCAGATGTCTTTCAGAGCTGCAGTCATGTGAAGCCTTGACTGTGGCTGGGAGATAAGCCTTCCAGGTTGCTCACTTACATGGCTGGCAAGTTGGTGTTGGCTGAGAAAAAGAGAGCACCATTTCTGTCTACATGGGCTCCTCCATGGGGCTATTTGAGAGTTCTTCTAACATGGCAGCTGGCTTTCCCCATAGTGAGTGATAAGAGATCAATGTGGAAGCCACATTGCTTTTTATAACAACCTGGAAGTCAGAAACTGCCACTTCGGCCATATTCTATTGGTTACAGAGAGTCAGCCCTGATTCACTTGGGAGAGGACAACACAGGGGTATAAATAAAAGAGGCAAGGATCATTGGGAGCCATATCGAAGGTTGGTTTCTATATCTTCTTTCCAAACAGCTCCTATCATACCATACCATACCAATACAGTATGATAAATGCTGTAACATACAATTTTTAGTCTTTAGATTTGATTATCCATAGAGAAAACTAAACTTTTCAAATTATCCTTCTCCAAAGACCTAAGATACACAGAGTGATAAAACCTAAAATCACTAACCTTATCTTAATTTCGCTTTTGGATAAAGCCAACAAATCTTAAGAGTTATTGTTTACAATTTTTTTTATCATTTTGGCAAGAAAGAAGTTAAATTTTTAATATCATTCTTAGAAAAGATGACATTTGCGGTTGACACTGAAAAGGTCAAACAGAATGCTTGAGGCAAACCTATACATCAATACTGACAGATTGAAACAGGAATGATGCTTTTGAATTTAGATTTTAAACTTAACTTGGTTTTCAGTTTTGCTTACTGAAAATAGTATTCCAATTTAAAATAGGCTTTATATTTGCTCTTTAGAAGAGTAAGTTCATGGCTGTTGAGAGAACAATGATTATTTTCCCCCAAATCTGTATTATTCAAATATGTTTTGAGCTCAAAATATAACTGTTTCCCACGAAGGTCTCCTCTAATTGGACAGAACTTTACAAATGGGTAAAGGAAGAAAAGAGATGATGATTTCACCTGGTTTTACCTCTCCAGGTTAATAAGAGGGCTTGTGGTGCTGAGAATGACAGATATTAAGGACATTACCTACTTAGGTAAAGTTCAGGTGGGAAAGCAGGTGGTAGTTATGGAGGGGTACTTGCTTGAATATGTTTTGAAGACCTTAGCTAGAAAGGAAGACTATGAAATTTAAAAGTCAAAATGCCAAAACTTTGCCCCAAATACAGTAGAGACTCTTCTAGTACTTTATGGTTCTTTGTAATAAAGTTTTAATACCAAAACCAAGTTATGGTTCTGATCTAACTTAACCTAACCTTCTGCTATTGAGTGTGTTTTATTTTTCCTTTTATCTGCAGTGAGCGATTGCTGGAATCCCAAGAGAACTATCAAGTAGATTCAAGTCTGACTTCCATTATGCAATCACTTATCTTTTTATACAAAGTAGAGTGGTTATTCTGGGATTAGAACATAAGCTTGCAAATCTTTGCCATTTGGTTATAGCCATAGGCCTGATACGCTGTTTACATAAACCTGCGAACTTCTTACAGGAACTGCATTTCTATTTGCCTCTTTCCAATTTGGTTTGAGCTCCTATCTTGTGGCCTATATCTGCTTACTTTGTACATATGCTAGAGTTCTGTTTGGTTTGGTTCTCCTGAAACTCATTTATACTTTCTTGAAGTTACTCGCTTAACTGCTTGACCAATTCCTGTTAATATGACATGCTAGGACTTAAAACCATGCCTTTACTCACTATACATTTGTCTTTTTTTAGTTTGTTTTCAGCTGTCTATTATATGAACACACTCGAAGGCAAACCCTAATCTCCCTTGCTTCCTATCTATATTTTGTGTGTGTTTCTCCCTCCCTTATGTCAGTTCTGTGAGGAAACTAGCATCCTTCAATACCCTTGATTTCTTTGCTTAAATCAACTAGAACTGGTTTCTATGTTTGCAACCAAGAATTCCAAGCGATACTGAGATTATTTCAGTGAATGTGATGCATGCCACAGATACCCAGAAATGCAGGGAAACTAGGATTAATTATCTTGCTTAGTGCGGATTAAATGCTGTGAACCCACTAATATTTATGGATAAGCACCCGGTAGCCCACGGCATACAATGACAAAATAGATTCTTAAATTAGGCATCTGGGCACCCAGAATGTGGTCATCATTGAAGGTTTAATTTGGGGGACTGGTTGTCATTTTTTTAGGACAATATGCAGAAATTCAAGGACCATGGGGTACAGATGGCGGCTTCCAACAGCTCTGGACACTTTATGAAAAAAGAACAAGGTTGTCAAATCCCTAAATCCTAGTATCGAGGCAGGGATTTATATGACCATGAGCATGCTAAATGAATCCATTGTCTCTTGTACTTAATAGGCTTGAGTAAGAAGAAAACCAAATACTTAGTACGACCCTTAGCTGCCAAATCATAATTTCAGTTAAATCCCCAGCTTCCCCAATTCTCTACCGGGAGTTATCGAATTGAACAGGAACAAGTTGGATATACACAATAGGATGGGTAATATCAGCAGATACATAGGTCTCAGGGTATTCCCAAACCCGAATTCCCATAGCTAAATTATCCCAAACTCCCTTAACAAATAGAAGTATCCTCTCTATCCTCTTCCTTGCAGATATTAACGTTATCATTAGGGAGTTACCTCCTTAGAAAAGCCAATGCTCCTCTTTGTCTAATAAGAGAGCCGGATCCCAGTATTCTCTGGGACAGTAATTAAAAAGTTTAATGCTAGAACACGAGTCAGATACAACATAGATTACAGGACTTTTCTAATTTGTAAAAGAAACGCATTTTTAGGGGGCACCTGGGTGGCTCAGTCGTTAAGCGTCTGCCTTCGGCTCAGGGCATGATCCCAGTGTTCTGGGATCGAGCCCCACATCAGGCTCCTCCGCTAGGAGCCTGCTTCTTCCTCTCCCACTCCCCCTGCTTGTGTTCCCTCTCTCGCTGGCTGTCTCTCTAATAAATAAGTAAAATCTTAAAAAAAAAAAAAAGCATTTTTATATTGGGTAAAAATTGTCAATATAGGTGTCCTTTACAGATGGGCCAGCAGAAAGTTAAGATTGCTTCTGTTCGCCCAGTTGGTTGACTAAAAAGTCTCAGTATTGGTAGTCATAGTAAATATAACTGAAATGTTAGAAATTCCTAGGTATAATGTGCAGAATGAACCCAATGAGAAAGATTTGCTTTGCGTGCCCTTCCCATGTGCACCTCCTTACACCCCCAGAGGGAGTTGAGAGGATATTCCCTTCACCACAACCTTGAAAAATATATTAATAACAGTGTCTTTAAAAAGTTCTTTACGAGACTGTTCTTTCTGGCAGTATATTAAATAACTTTAAAATCACTCCAGTATAAAATGGATAGATAGGCCAGATAAAATATGAAACACAACTTAATGCATATCCTAACTGACAATACATTAATGAAGAATCAAGTTGAGGGGCACCTGGGTGGCACAGTGGTTAAGCGTCTGCCTTCAGCTCAGGGCGTGATCCCGGCATTCTGGGATCAGAGTCCCACATCAGGCTCCTCCGCTGGGAGCCTGCCTCTTCCTCTCCCACTCCCCCTGCTTGTGTTCCCTCTCTCGCTGGCTGTCTCTATCTCTGTCGAATAAATAAATAAAATCTTTAAAAAAAAATGAACAATCAAGTTGAAGAAGCTGGGAACCGGCACATTAAACTGATACTAAGGCGGCCTCCGCTGTGGCTCTCTGCAGGTGTTCGTCTCTCTGGGTAACCAAGAGACTTATGAACCAGCAAAGTGAAGCAAAGGACTCAAGCCTTGAACCTCATAGGAAGGAATTAAGGCTAAAATCCTCTGTAAAAATTTGGGATTCTGAACAGTCTACATCTTCCGTGAAAAGATGGACTTCGGAGAAAATCCACAAGAGAGTAAAAAAAGATAATAAAGAACTTTGTTTCATATTG
Organism: Ursus maritimus; assembly: GCF_017311325.1. NCBI lineage: Eukaryota > Metazoa > Chordata > Mammalia > Carnivora > Ursidae > Ursus > Ursus maritimus. The sequence continues at coordinate 17,355,392 of NW_024423319.1, read as the reverse complement.
GAGTCTAGGTGAAAAAGAAGTCTCCTCTGACTCTAACATTAGCACAGTCAATCCTTAGGCAGGCAGAGGGGCTCAAAGTTTCATCCCCTCTGCGGCATGGGGGAAAAAGGCACACACACAAACCCATGGACACAGAATTATGATAAGAAGACTGACCTCCAACACCTAACCCACTATACACAGAAAAATGCACGGAGTTTACAATTAGCAACTGCTGTTGAGGAGGGTCGGGCTTAAGCCTCAAACGTAAAGCAAATTTAAGTTGGTTATAAAACTCAATGTCAATGTAGGAATAATTGTTGAAGAGACATAGTGGAAAATATATGAAATCTACATTACATTAATATGGCCTAAGAAACCCAGAAGTTGATGGGAGAGAAAATCTGCTCTACACTTGTTCTTCCACATAGGAAGAAACAAATGCTAATGTTCTCTGGAGAGATGGGTCCTTAACCCAGGCTTTCTAGGATCTCCACAAAAAGAATCAGCAGAAACGATAAACTACAATTAGCCAAGAATCTATGTCTAATGAATTATCTAATACAAAATCTAAAATTCAGTGCATTTATATTTAAACAAATAAAAGATAAAATGAAATACATGAAAGAAAAGAAAGATATTCTTTTTAAAAAGGTTATTGGGATTTATAAAAGAGCCAAATGGAATTTCTAAAATTTATAAGAAAAAATAACCCTAATAATTAAAAAGGTATTAAAGGTATTTCTTCTTGTAAACACTGTGGTCTAGGCTATTCAGTCCAACACTCCAAAAACTAAAGAAGCTGGATCTTGTGAAACAAAATGTTCCCACACCTCCTTAAAAGTATCAGCTAATGAGAAAATATGAAATTAACAGGGAAAATGGTAATCCTGAAAATAAACATACACAAAGCCACATTTGTCCTTAAAGGTACTTAGAGATTTTGGAAAACTTAATTTGAACTTTTATTTTGAAGACATTACTGGTCTAAATAAAACACAGCCTGAAAATAAAACAATACCAAGTAGAAAATATTTCAAACTGAATGTTAATGAAAATACTGCATATCGGAATTTAGGGAATGCAGTTAAAGCATTATTAAAGTAAATTTATTGTTTCAAATGTGTATAGGAGAGAAAATTACTTCAACCAAAATGATATATTACAGTAGATTGAATACAGAAACAGATACATGGACCCAACCGGCTGTTCTTAATCAGCACACTAAAAAGAGATTTGCAAAATGTTAAAAAATGCCCCTCATCCCACTGCTTTTTGTTTTGTTTTGTTTTGTTTTGAAAACATAGCTACTCTTCATTAAAATATTTTAATACTATGTGATTGGTTTGTTATTTTCAAATGGAATGACATAAATATCAATTTTTCAGTTTACTATCTAATATGGCATGTTTATATATACACATGTATACATATTTGGGGTTCTTCTCAATTATTTATAAGAGTTTAAAGTGGGTGCCTGGGTGGCTTAGTCGGTTAAACATCTGCCTTCAGCTCAGATCATGATCCCAGGGTCCTGGGATCGAGTCCCACATTGGGCTCCCTGCTCAGCAGGGAGTCTGCTCCTCCCTCTCCCTATGCCTCCCCCAGCTTGTGCTCTTTCTCTCACTCACTCTCTCTCACAAATAAATAAATAAAATCTTGGAAAATAAAAAGAGGTTCTAAGGTGTTGGAGGTCCAGTGTTGGAGAACTGCTACCTACAAGAAAGTCTTCAACCAAGGGTAGATGTTAAAGTATGTCTGTAGCAACGATATTTATATTTACGATAGCCCCACCAGGAAAACGGATATGAACACATTAAGAACTTTGATACATTTTGTCACATTGTCCTCCAGAAACACCGTACAAATTTACATTTCCCCCGGCAATGTATGAAAGGACCCATTTTCTCATATCCATGACAACCTTGGTATTAGTACTTTTCTTTTTATCTTCTGATGTTTCTTTTTTTGTTTTTTAAGGAGATTTATTTATTTTCGAGAAGGTGAGGGGCAGAGAGATAGGGAGAGAGAGTCTTAAGCTGACTCCACACTGGGCACCGAGCTCCAGCTGGGGCTTGATCTCACGACCCTGAGATCCCGTCCCTGAGAGCATGACCTGAGCAGAAACAAAGAGTGGGGTGCTTAACTGCCGGCACCACCCAGGTGTCCCTACTTTCTGATGTTTCAAATGTGATAACAGTTGTTCTAATCTTCGTTCTAGTGATCATTGATCAGGTTAAACATTTGCACATTGCATACGCTTCCTGGTTATTTGTATTTATTCGTTTGTGCATTGCTGGGTCATGTCATTTGTCATTACTCCGATCAGGCTGTTATGTGAGATACACACACACACACACACACACACACACACACACATTTTGAATAACCCGTGGATGCAGAATTATGATTTTAAGAAGACTGACCTCCAACACCTAACCCACTATACACAGAAAAATGCACAGAGTTTACAATTAGCAACTGCTGTTGAGGAGGGTCGGGCTTAAGCCTCAAACGTTATACGCAACTAATGAATCATGGAACATTACATCAAAAACCAGGGATGTACTGTATGGTGACTAACATAACATAATAAAAAATATTATAAAAAAAAGAAAAATGCTAAAACATCCTTACAACAAATCCCTTCAGTTTTCTCTCTGCCTATTTCTAAAGATTCCCCCAGGAATAATACCCAAACAATCTCTAACAGAGAGAATCAACAATATAAATAATTCAAAATAAAGAATACCCCAATGTGGTTTAAACAACAACAACAAAATTAATCCAAAGAGGTATCCCATTCTCTCAACTTCCCCAGATACTGTCTCTGTGAATCTAGGGGCCTGTTGTGTGACTTTTCCTAAGAGGAACTTGGCAAATATGTATTAATTCGCTGTCTTGAAACTTGTTTTGCTACCATTATGGAGAAATGATGGCTAGGTGTTATGGGGTGTTGAGAAAATTGGGAGAAAAGTGCATTGTGGAGAGTCATAGCCCATTTTGACCACTTAAGTACATCAGGTTATATTTGTCCTCATAAAAATAAGTTTGGAAGTGGAGAGGGAAAATCACCCATAAAATTTACCTGACTGTGATGATTTTATGTTCTCTTCGATCATTTCTGGGGGTGTATTCCACATCACTGTAATTTGAAGGCACTTAGTATTTTGCATTCTTTGTCATTTTTGATGAGAGCTTACAGTCCCCTTGCTGAGATCTACCATAATTTATATAATCTAGCTAAATCCTGGGGGGAGTATGGATTTTGGAGTAGCAAGAGATGATTTTTTGGAGTTACGTTTCAAGTTTTGCACGCGGGCAAAAACTTGAACTTTTTCTTAAAGACGAGAGACCACAGAAGGTTTTAGGGAGAGCCACATTTTAATGAAATTAAATGTATCTATATATCTATGTATCTAAAAAAAAAGCAACTTTAAGTTGGTTATAAAACTCAATGTCCATGTAAGAATAATTGTTGAAGAGACATAGTGGAAAATATATGAAATCTACATTACATTAATATGGCCTAAGAAATCCAGATGTTGATGGGAGAGAAAATCTGCTCTACACTTGTTCTTCCACGTAGAAAGAGAAATAAAATATTAAACAAATAAGTATACAAATAAAATGCCTTGAAAACATAGCAGTTGGAATCTCTGTGCCGCTCTTTAGTACCCTAGCTAAGCTCTGCTGAGGCCGTCGGCGTCTTGCCCTATCTTCGTGCAGTTCTGGAGTGAGCCAGCTTTTATGAGAAACCGAATGAGGAAGCCCCATTGTGTGGTTGTCTCCTCTCTAGAGATCTGCGCGCTCAGTACCCAGCCACTCTGACAGCCTCAGACCCTGCTTTCTAGAGCTTCAGCCCAGTAAGACTGCTACTTTTCCCCAACAAACTGCACCCGGAAAACTAAGTAAAGGTGAAGCAGTCTTTGTGTGCTTCCCTTCTTTCAGGGAACCCATCCCTTTAGAGACTCGCCTCCTCTTCTGTTCCAGAACAACTCGGTCCTAAAGAAGGAGATGAGACAAGCAAGGCAGGTTTTCTTGCCTGGAGTCCGGAAGAAGCTAGGCAGCACAGAGAAGGCTATTGGAGCCTGAGTAGTGGGGAGTGGCCATCACCACAGAAGAGAGGCCCAGCACGGGCTATGAGAAACCAAATGGACGAATGAAGGCGTCTGCAAAAGAAGGAAGCCCAATGCAGTCTGTGAGAGCCCCAGCAGAGGGAGGGAGGGTAGCATCCAAAGGGCATCAGCAGCACCGCGTAGTCGATCTTAGAGACAAGAGGTCTGGACCTGATTCCTGGGTCTGTTACCTCATCTATGACCTTGGCAACAGCATTTAATCTCTTGGCTACTTTATTGGTAACATGAGCTAAATATACTGACCTTGTCTCTCTCTGATGGTGGAGATGAGTTTAAAACGAAATTGAGACAGTCTAAGGTAGTATACGTGAAAGTAAGCTGATAATGGTAAAACAGTATACAAATAAGTCATTGTCTATCAGTAATAATTTTTTTCAGAATAATCAAAAAACATCTTGCAAAATATATCACTGATCAATACTGAGTTCTTTTTCAAAGGCTTTGTGTAACTCCCCAGCAAACAGATCACACGCTTTGGAATTTCTATCACAGCCCTGCCAGCTACATGATATCGGACCAGTTACTTAACTTTTTTTTAAAGATTTTATTTATTTGAAAGAAAGAGCATGAACTGAGGGAGGGGCAGAGGGAGAGGGAGAAGCAGACTCCCCGCTGAGCAAGGAGCCCGATGTGGGGCTCCATCCCAGGACCTTGGGATCATGACCTGAGCCGAAGGCAGATGCTTAGCCGACTGAGCCACCCAGGTGCCCCAAAGATTTTTTTTTTTTAAGAGAGAAAGAGCAAGCGCACATGAGTGGAGGGAGGGGCAGAGGGAGAGAGAGAGACTCTCAAACAGATTCTGTGCTGAGTGTGGAGCCTGACAGGGGCTCGATCCCATGACCCTGAGATCATGACTTGAGCCAAAATCAAGCATCGGCCGCTTAAGCGACTGCACCACCCAGGCGCCCCCAGTTCCCTAACTGTCTGAGCTTCAGTTCTGACATCCCAAATAATTGCACAGCTTCATCATGAGAAATAAATGGCACAGTATATGCACTCAGGAATAAAAGGAAAATTATTATCGACCTAAGAAAGCTAACATCAATTTCTAAAAACCTAACTAATACCACTGGGCAATTTATGTAATAATTCATTGTTATGGAAGTTTTTAACTGGCTAATTAATATTTGAATATTACCTTATGTGACTTCTTTTCTTGTATTTGTAAAAAATCACCAGTTTTACAGCATCTTAAGAAACCAAAACATTCTCTCTTTAAACATTGGGAACATATAAGAGGATGTTACAAAAAGGATGCCTAATAACTGATTAAGTCCAATTCAAATTAAGTAGAGAAGAGCCAAATTAACGGCAAGGAACTGAAGTTTCTCATAACTATTTTTTTTTAAATGCCATTTTGCCATTTTTGGAAAATAACAAGAAACCAACCACGATTTGTTTGGTCACCTCATCATTTTGGTAACTGCAAGTCTATTGTTTTTAAGATTTCATCTATTTATTTATTTATTTATTTGAGAGGGTGAGAGAGGAGTCACTTGCTTAACTGACTGAGCCATCCCGGCGCCAGCAAGTCTATTTATTTAAAGTGTGAAGGGCTGACGTTTTTAGTCAATAGTTTGAAATGTCAATGTATTAATCTGGAAGCAAATCATTTCCTATTTAAACGGATTGATTTTGTCCAGGAGAGAGTCGTAATCTCTAATGACGTGCTAAGTCATTTAGAAATAATTTGAATAGCTGTGGAACCAAAGGTTCTGTCACTGAAAGAGATCAGGCAATAGTTTTCGAAAAAGGTTTCGTAGAAAATATATGTTGGTTGGCGAACATTTATCGTCCTTGTTTATAAATAGTATTTCTTTGTGCTATTAACATGATTCTAAATCAGTGCAAAAAACCACGGCAAGGAAAATGGTAAAGATGAGTATACTGGACTGACCTTCAGCAAAATTTCTCCTCTCCCCAGAAATCGCAACTACTTGTGGTGAGAAGTTCCTGAACTGTTAGACTATCGGAAAGAGAATCAAGAAGCAGGCCTTCTGAGAAAGATGTGTACTTGGTGTGAGGACGCCGCCTTTAATCAAATACTTTACCGGTCACAGCCATTCGGCTTATCTCACTTTTAGTGATAATTGTCTTCAACTCTCATGAAATACTCTAAAGGTATTATGCTTAAGCACAAAGAAAATCCAAACCACTGTTTCTTATAACAAGCCTCCCCCAATGCGCGCACGCACACACACACGCGCGCACACACACACACACACCCATATAACTTATACAATGAGGCTCTGTAGCAACAGAGACAGAGGCAAAGAGAACCAGTGAACTGACTTACTGAGGACAGGGTCGCCAACACAATAAGTATAAGAATGTTTTGTGGCACTATTTGAGACATAGTACTACGAAAAAAATTTACTGTTTGTGTGAAATCCAAATTTAACACACCATCCCGTTTTCCTTTTTTGTTTGTTGTTATTGCTGCCGTTGTTGCTTATATTTTGTTTTATTTTACTTTGTGGCTAAATCTGTCCATCTTAACTCAGTTTTTTTCTATTATTGGCTCTGCTACTTACTAACACTATGATCTTGATTGAATCACTTTCTCTCGGATTGTCAAATTTTTCAGCTAAAATAATGATTCCAGTTTTCATTTTTATATTTCCACTTTGAGGAAAATCTCCACACTTAATGATCCACTTCCAGGTCATTCACAGGTGACTACTAAACAATTAATTGATTATCTGAACAAATGTTACAATTTGGTGAGTGATTAAAATCAGCCATAGTGTCTTCAGGTATTTGGAGGACGACGACGATATCAGATTAACAGTCAACATTCTGCCTTTGTAATGACCTTGAAAATGGCTAAGCCCTCCATCCTTTTCTGGAGATTTTGTCTCTTAGCTCACTGTCACTCCCCAATATGATCTCAGCCATAATTTCATGGTAATTTCATTATTCACATGGGTAATGCTTCAAACACCCTGAAATTTCATTTGACTTCCTCTTCCCAAATGTTCTTGTTTTTCACCTTATCTTATCCCCCTACTCCCATGGGTATTTGCTAGACCCTGTCATAACCGAAGATGTAACCACTCCGTAGTTTCAGTTTCAAACATCTCATTCTGTCTACTGCGTTCTATATTTGCAGTTCATTTCTGCCAGTACCCCAACTCCAATTATCCTCTCCCCACCGAGGCTCTTTACCCTTAGCAACTTTTCACTCATTTCTACCTAGCTTGAATTCCATAGCCCATCTGTATGATAGACATTAATATAACTGGTTTCCCTCTACTTCTGGAAACCCAGAAAGATTGCCATTCTAAACCTCTTAAGGTTAGGCAAGGCCCTGAATGCTGCTAGGAAATTGTAATATATTTCTGTAATTCACTCCTTCCCTCACTGTCATAGAAACCTATTTTCTGCATTATCCTGCCATTTCAGATATCCAACAATTTCTTCTCCATCTTTACTTTCACTTGATGACACTGCTTGGAGGAAAAAAAAGGAGGGGAGAAAGAGACAGACAGATAAAGAAAGAAGTTCAGAAAAGAATCTTATAAGCTCTCACAATATATATCATGTCCCTTTCCATAAATATGCACATATGCTAGGCCTTTCCTCCTGTCAATCCTGGCACACTGTCCACGCTCTGCTCTAAGGTTATCTCCTCCACTTTTCCCCAAGACCCTAACTTAGAAAACGACATCACTCTTTCGTGGTTGTGGAGGCTTTAACAAAGGCCAAGATCGAAGACCTCCGGAACACGTAGTTTTATTAGGAGAGTTCCCGCATCCCTGTGAAGATGACACAGTTTGTAAATGTGCTACAGACAAAAAGAAGTTGCCTTATTTCAATGCTCCAGTTTATTTAGAGAACAAAGAACAACTTGGTAAGGTGGCTGAAATACGCGGACAACTTATTCATTTCTGTGAAATTGTCAGAAAATATGAAGGCATCTTCCTTAAAAAAAAAAAAAAACTGCAAAGTTCTATACGGACCCGAATAAACTGCTATCACTGCAGAGGTTTTTACCCCGACCTCCAGGTGAGAAGGGAGCCCCAAGAAGTGGTGGCAGGGGAGGCCAAGGAGGGGGAGGGGGAGGAGGTGACAGAAGGGGTGGAAGTGCAGGCTTCAGAGGAGGAAGGGGTGGGGGTGGTTTCAGAGGGAGAGGACGTTAAGAGGACATGAAGTTGACAAAGAAACTTCTTGCATGATCGAATTCTATGGTTCAGAAACTTGTTACTTTAGCTAGTCTTGAAGAACCGGTCATTTTATGACAGTGGAACTAAAATGTCAATGCCATGCAAAAATGAGCACAACAGAATAGGTAATTTTGCTCTAAAAGAGTACAGACAGGTGTTTTAATGTTCTCTACAATGATTGGAACTCTGTGGGTGCTTACTAAATGGACAATTTTCATTTGAAGCATACTTGGCACTTTTTAAATAAAATGTGTTATTTCTTTAAGTTAAAATAGAAAATAACATCACTCTTTCAATTAACTCCTCTTTCCAGAATCATTATAATTTCCTTCTCTGTTGGATTTTTCCCATCAGCATACAAACACGCTATAATTTCTCTTACCGTCTAAAACCACTTCTGACCCTACATCTGTTGTAGCTACCGCCCTTCTTCTCTGGTCCTCTTAACCCCAGAGTTCTTCAAAAGTTTTGACTGCACTTGAGAACTCCAATTCCTCTACTCCTATACTTTCTTGGGCCCATTCCAATCAGAACCTCAGCCCCACCATTACATCAAAACTGTAGAGTGTCGCAAATAACCTTCGTGTATTTAAATCCAATCACAGTGGTCATCTCTCCTTTCACAGTGTCTTCACTGTGCTCCCATGACACCATGCTATTCTAGCATTCTTTTTACGGTCACCTCAAAATAATTATTTCTGAGTTTTTTAAAGGTGATGATGGTTGTGGCACTCTAAGATGGCCGCCAGTGATCCCACCTCTTGATATTCATGTCTTTATGTAATCCGCTTCCTGTGAGTGTGGGTGGAACTTGTGGCTTGCTTTTAGCCAATAGAGTATGGCAAAGGGGATACGACGTCACTTCCATGGTTATGTTATATAAGATTGTAACTTCCATCTTGCTAGCAGATTCTCTCCCTTGCTAGCTTTACTAAAGCCCACTGCCAAGTTGTGAGCTTCCCCATGGAGATGCCCACATGACAAGAAACTGAAGTCTACATCCAGCCAACTTTTTGGAAGGAGCTAGAAATGGTCATTTGTCTTCAGTCTCCTTAGCCAATTCCTCCTCCTCATCTTACCAAACTTCCAAGGGTGGCAGCTCAGGGCTCATTTCTTGAACATTCTATTACTTACTTAGTGATCCTGTCTAGTCTTGCAGCTTTAAATGTAACTATATGCCGATGACTCCAAAATACACATCTCCATCCCAGACCTCTCCTCTCAAGTCCAAACGTAGATATACTCTGGGACAAATAATGGCATCTCAAATACAGCCTGTACCAAACCATGGTCTTTATCTTTTCCTCAAGTCTGTTTTTCACACAGATTTCCCCATCTCAACACCATCTTTCATATTTCTCAGGCCCCCCAAAGTTGGAGCTATCATCAACTCTCTCACATCCTGCATCCGGCCTATTAGGAAAAATATATTTCCTATACCTTCAGAATACCCACAATTTAATCATTTCCTGCACTTCTTTCACTAATTCTATACTAAACCAAGCTGCCACTATTTTTCATCTGAATTATTCTAGTAGCATCCTCACTACTGTCCCTCTTTCGATTCTTATTCTTTATAGTATATTCTAAACACAGCAGCTAGGGTAATCTTTCTCAAATTAAGTAGATCATAACATTCTTCCACATAAAACCTTCCAGTGTCCTTTCATCTCACTTAGGAAAACCAAGCCCTTACCATGTCTGTAAGGCCTTACATAATCTACATTTGTTATCTCTCCCACAACTTAATTACTTACTGTGTTTTGGAAACACTGGTGTCCCTGATGTTATTCAGACTTTTCAGACACTTATTTCTCTTTTGTGGCTACTGCATTTGCCCTTCCCTATGCCTGAGAATGCTATTTCTCCAGATATCTGAATGACATATTCTCTTGTCTCCTTTAAGTCTTGTTCAAATGCCAACTTCTCAGTAAAGTTTTCCCTGAGCACCCTATTTAAAATTGGCCTATACAGTGTCATAGTTTCATCCCCTGGATACATAGGTCCTCTGTCAAACTTGTTTTTATATCATTAGAATATCTGTGTGTTTGATAAAGCTATTCAACTATTAATATAGATGAAACTGATCACTTGAAGGTATTCATGAAGGGGTTATTGAATTTGAATTCTGCATACTGAAATGAGTGTTTGCTGTAATGCCTAATTTTGTCAGACATACACCGCTGAATGTATTCATCATTAATGAGACCCACACGCTATACTTTAATAATAAATAATCAAGGTCTCCTTTCAATAGATCACTCACATATGTCAGGTTGGCCTTTTTCTATTTACACGTTTTCGGGATGCTAGCACGGGACTTACAACACAGCAGTGCAACGTACCAACTCCAGAGAAGATCATCTCTTGGCCAGGTAGGGGGAACTAGCCTGATGTCTATCCCCCAAGCACCAATTCATGCGTAAGGCGGCGCAGCTGAGTAACAGTGGAGTAGGAGTCAGGAGGCCTACATTCCATTTCTACCTCCTGCCACTAACTCTCTGTGTTACTTAGGCCAGTGCTTCTGAATTTGGGCCTCTTTTGCCCCCCAGGGAACATCTGGCAATGTCTGGAGGCATTTTTCATAGTTCTGAGTGGGCATTTGTTACTGGAATCTAACGAACAGAGGCCAGAGCTGCCGCTTACATTCCACAATGTGCAGGACACCTCCACCCCCGTGACAAGGAACCACCCAGCTCAAAATGTCAGTCGTGTCAAGATTGAGAAACCCTAAGGTAAGCAAATCACTTGATTTCTCTGGGTTTTGGTTTTCTCATCAGTAAAATATTTCAGTCCTGTCTCAAAGACTATCCACTGACAAGCTCAAAATGCTAAACTGTCCTCATGGGAGAGTAAGAAGTCATTGAATACAGTTCAAAATAATTGAGAAACAGCATTTCGTTTCAGACCCATTTCAGAAGAAGCTGATGCAAAGACAGAGTAAACGAGTTGCTTGAGAAAATCTGGCAAAGGTATAGACTGCTGGTCTCTGGGCTTCCCCGGTCAGCTGGACTGCCAACCTCATCACACAGCTTCCAAGACACAGTGTGACATTGTCAGCAATGCCTGACTGGAAATGTCTGCTAAGTTTTGGTCACAAAGCAGAACAAAACCTGTTTTTATTCTTTTATCTGAATAGGGTGGGTGGATTTTTCTTCTCGTTTTTGGGTTGCCTTCCGACTCCTCGGGCGCTTGAGTTCATTTGATTTTCTTCTGCGTTGCTAACTCGAGTGTTTCTCTCTAAATCCCGAGCCCCAGTATCATTAAATAATCGATTGCATAAGTCTACCTTTTGAGTTTTACACATCAGTATCAAAAGTTTCGTGTCCCATGGAGATTTGTTAAGGAAAATGATAACACTGTGCAGCATATTTTATTAATCTAGTGCTGACTTGATCAATCTCTTATTAAGGAATTAACCACGTATACAGGATCCTGTGAATTGTAGTCATTTTCAAAGTACTTTGAGAAGAAAAAGCCCAAAGACACAGGCTCTTCACACTATCCCATCAGAAGTTCAGTAAAGATGCAATTTACAATGCTTAGCTGTTCGACATGTTTGTCCAGTTTACATATGCTTCTGCTGTGAGAAACAGATGAAAAGGTTTTAGAAGTCTATCACATCCAGGTAACCAAGTTTCTCTGATGATTTCATGGGAAGCATAGGTTACCAATTATCTCTACATTGAAGCTGAATTATTCTTATCTGAACCAAGTGCAGCAATGAGAAGATTCCAGATAGTGATACCAATTGTTTCTGAGCTCCCTGTGCCAGATACTTCGTTTCCATTTGAAAGTCACTCATTATTTGACAAGAAGTGCCACTGGAACAGGTAGGTGAGACCATTACTACTTCCCTTCTGTTTTATGTTTTAGTGGAAGTTAACTTGAGATGTGAAAAGAAAAGGCAGAAACATGCTTTTCAGTTTCCACACCTTTAATGAATGAGGAAAGCCAACTTTGTATCAAGTAAGCACTTAATTAGACAAATGGCAGGCAAGGACATGGATCTGAGAAGGGTGATTTTAAGTCAGGTTTCGAATCTCATCTTCTTGAAAGGAGGACAGGTAGTCCATTGAAGGGACAGCTTGTTAGACTAACAAAGAGATGTTATTCTAAACCTCAGTTATACCTGGGAAAGGCTCATGCTTGCCTGCAGAGAATACAGGAGAAAACTTCATTGCGTTATTGTCAAAGATTACTCCAAATAAAATTGAGAATTAACTTTAAAATTCTAACATTAGGGGCGCCTGGGTGGCACAGCGGTTGAGCGTCTGCCTTCGGCTCAGGGCGTGATCCCAGCGTTCTGGGATCAAGCCCCACATCGGGCTCCTCTGCTAGGAGCCTGCTTCTTCCTCTCCCACTCCCCCTGCTTGTGTTCCCCCTCTCACTGTCTGTCTCTGTCTCTGTCAAATAAATAAATAAATAAAATCTTAAAAAAAATAAATAAAAATAAAATGAAATTCTAACATTATACTCTGCACCGGAAGCATGGACTTAAGACTAAAAAGAGGACGCATATTGCTCAAATGCCTTAAAACCTTGCAAAACATAAGAGAAGCAATACATTCAACCAATGTTATAAGGATCTCAATTTAAGGGGCAAGAAATTAAAACGAAAATACCAAATATGTGACTGCCAACCCACATAGTATAATAGGTACATATTCTGCTAATATCTCAAAATTATTTTCTGTAAGTTAGATAGTTAATAAAACTTTTTTGGGGGGTGCCTGGGTGGCTCAGTTGTCAAGTGTCTGCCTTCGGCTCGGGGAGTGATCCCAGAGTCCTGGGATCGAGCCCCACATCGGGCTCCCTGCCCCGCTGGGAGCCTGCTTCTCCCTCTCCCACTCCCCCTGCTCGTGTTCCCTCTCTTGCTGGCTGTCTCTCTCTCTCTAATAAATAAATAAAATCTTTAAAAAAAACTTTTTTGTTTTTTACTCAGGCCTCAGGACTGCTAAAACATTACTTCATTCCAATTATATAACACCAACAAAACCCACAAAAATCATGTATGTTGGTGACAGTAAAAACTGAAGAGATAATAGTGCCAAAATTTATTAACGATTTCTTAATCAGAAGAATGAAATGAAAGTTTGATGAAACCTAAAAGATCAACAGAGCTGATTCATCATTCACTGAAGTTGATTATCATTATGTCAAATAAAACCAGCACACACATTCTGGACCTCAAATAAATTTCAGTTTGGCATCAAAATCATCTACTCTGAAAAAAAAAATCATCTACTCTGAGGAATGCTTCCTAATCTACCAGAGGAAAATGAACAGTTAAATATCCCATGATATATTTACATATTTATATTTCATAAATATAAATATATTTATATCTTTCATATGGAGGATGTGATAATATCACAAAATATTCCAGGTTTTTATCATGTAAAGATCTAATCCATGTAAGAATAATCATTTGTTAGAGACTAAGTTACGGAAAATTTCATGTGGAATTCAGATATTCATACCTTTTTTTTTTAAAGATTTATTTATTTATTTGAGAGAGAAAGAGAGAGAAAGTAGGGGAGGGGCAGAGGGCGAGAGTCTTCAAGCTGACTTCCCACTGAGTGTGGACTCGACCCAGGGCTCATTCTCACAGCCCATGAGATCATGACCTGAGCCAAAACCAAGAGTCGGTTGCTCAGCTGACTGAGCCACCCAGGCACCCCCACACATTTTTTTAAAAAGATTTTATTTATTTATTTGAGAGAGAGAGAAAGAGAGTGAGCACCAAGAGGGGGAGAGGCAGAGGGAGAAGCAGACTCCCCACTGAGCAGGGAGCCCTATGCGGGGCTCCATCCCAGGACCCTGAGATCATGACCTGAGCCGGAGGCAGACGCTTAACCAACTGAGCCACCCAGGTGCCCCCCATACCGTTTTTAATTAAGTAAATACATTGAAAATTTCTGGAGCTGGAATCAATGTATAGTTTTGATTTGTGTTGGGGAAGGAGCAGGGACCCTAATACAGTCACGCAGGATTCCCATTCTTCTGCATTTTCATGCTGCTCCGTGGGGAGCTGAACTTACGTAGCTTGATTTCTCTGTATGATTTGAAACTGTGGGTAACCTTCTTGCTTGGCTCCCAGGCATTGAAGTTTCCATTTTTCTTCTCTGGCCATTCTGCTCACTTCTCTTCCTCCTTTTATATTCTAAATGTTGGTGCCTTTCCCAGGACAGGACAAGTCATTGACTCATTGTCGTCCCTAGCAATTATACTCTCTTATCTCATGGCTTCAACTACCACTATTAATGGTCTAGCTCTCATGCCACCCCACACAGATAATACATCTATAGTAGCTCTTCTGTCTACCGTGGTCATCACTACATTGTCACATCAACATATTCCCATTAGATGACTCACATGAGAAACCTCAGCAAAGGAAAACAGAATGCTGGTCCCCTGAGTCACCAATCAACTGGACGGTGAGCCTTATCATACTGCTTGCTAGAGGTGATGTGACCCTGTAAGAAAATGCCTGGCTGGTGTGTGTGCTTAGGTTTGGGTCATGAACTAGAACAAGACCTGCTTTTATTACTGTATCTGTATAGCCTAGGGGAAGCTTCCCACCACAAATTTATATTGACTTCAGAGACCTCACGCACCTGCGTTCATCAAACAATCCATTTGATACCTTTTCCATGTTTCTAACTTAAGTGTTTCTCTATGGACTGCAAGCCATAGTCAATATTCCTTGTTCTGTTGATAACTTTGAAGCTAATCTCCCTGGCCTTTGATTTGTAATACACACATGTCCACAGCTAACAGGGGAAAGTAATCATAACAAGATCAGCTCGATTATTGAGTGCTTACCTTTCACCAGACACAATAATCATGTGTTATTATTACCAAAATACAGATAGGAAAACCAATCTCCAGAGGTATTGTGTAATTTCTCCAGTTATACAGGAAGTGGCAGAGTCAAGACTCAAGGCCAGTTACGAATTCATAACCTAGTCTCCTGCCACAATGCTCCTCTGTCAGGAGCATGCCTGTTTGGACTTCCTCATGTAGGAGTCTTAAATTAAACAGAAATGGGTTTAAATCTCAGGTCTCATTACCTAGTCCTACAACTTTGGTCAAAACACTATGACTCTACAAGCCATAATTTTCTCCTCTGTAAATTGACATAATAATACCTATCTCACAGCGTTGGGATGAGAATTAAGCCAGAAAATTATGATAAGGAACTGAGTGTAGTGCCTAGAATATGCTCCATGATAGACACCTCTTATGATCACTGTTCCCCATCCTTGTTCCCCAGCATCATCAGCTTCCCCTGTCATAGCTGTATACGTAATTATCTCTTTACATACCCTAGGAAATCTGCCCAAAGGCAGGAACTGTATTATTAACAAGTTTTCTCAAGCACCCAGTCTACTGTCTGGCACACACATAAAATTTTCCTCCCAGCTGCCAAAGAATTCTTTGGCCATGAAGACACTACCGTTATGTGTTCCGAATTTTGGGCTACACCCACCGCTCCAGGAATTTGTCGGATTCCCAGTATTTTAGCTAATGGAACGTTTAGTGTTGTGTTGTTAAATACTGACACCTCTAAACAGTCCCTTCCGGCAGGACTTTCCTGATCAGTGACAGCCCCTGTAACCCAGTACAGAGGGAGATGCCCTTCTGTGGGACAATTTCTCTGTGAGGGAATCTTCAATCGGAGTAGCTATGACACGGGAGGAGGACGTAGAGGTTGCAGAGGTGGGACACTCGTGGGTACAGCTTTTGGAGCTGATTTTGAAAAGCCCGAAGGACAAAGAAGGTCAAAGCATATGGCTTGTCAAGCAAAAGGAGCCACCTGCCCTTTCATAAATAGCACAGAGGTACTATTAAACGTGTAAGATAACTTTTAAGGTTACTTCTAGGGAATATAAATATAAATGCTAATAAATGAATATGAAGCAGAGGCATTCATAACTTCTTATGAGTAAAGAAGATTCAGAAAGATATTTCAATGGAACCAGTCAGTAAATGAAAATGTTATTTTCATTTCAAAAGTGAGGGAGAGTTTTAATCAAACATATGCTAATGATTTAATAATATTGATATATACTGATTTAAAGAACATTGAATCAAAATGTTTACTTTTTCAAAGACCATCTCCTGTGATATGACTTTTTGAGACATCTAAATTGGGAGATACTCTGACTGTACGAATTGATATTTTGCAGAGCATGAGTTATCTACAGGTGTTTTATAAGGAAATCAATGTCTTTTTGTTCATAATGTGAGGAATGATGTAATAAACTGGTCAAAAGAGGTACTACTGAAAATGGTCATATGAAAAGAATTACTCGAATTTTTTAAAGATGATGATAGTTGTGGCAGACAGACTCTGAGATGGCCCCCAGTGATCCCACCTTCTGATATTCATGTCCTTATATAATCTTCTCCCTTTGAGTGTGGGTGGCACTTGTGGCTTGCTTTTAGCCAATAGAGTATGGCAAAGGGGATATGATGTCACTCCCATGGCTATGTTATATAAGACTGTAACTTCCATCTTGCTAGCAGATTCTTTCCCTTGCCAGCTTTACTAAAACCCATTGCCAAGTTGTGAGCTGCCCCATGGAGATGCCCACATGGCAAGAAACTGAAGTCTATATCCGGCCATCATCTTGAAAGCAACCACGGCTCTAGCCCAAAGCTCAAAAGGAATTGATTGAATCATGTCACTAACTCCAGAAGTGATATTAGAAGTGGATCCTTCCCCAGCTGAGCCTCGGATGAGACCCCAGCCTTGGCCAACGTCTTAAATGCAGCATCAGGAGAAACCCTGAAGCAGAGGAACCACCCGCTAAGCTGCGCCAGGGTTTATGACCCACAGGACACGTGCAACAATACATAAATGCCTGTCATTTTGAGTTGCTAAGTGGGTGGCAGTATTACACAACAGAATAATAGTAATTAATTGCAACTGCCATTTAGTAAGTGTCCATTACACATCAAACAGTCTGCTATGTGATAATATAGTTAAGTAGCTAGCTAGCTACCTATATGGTATGTAGGTAGGTAGGTCGGTAGGTAGGATGTTTTATATTCAAAAAATAGCATTTATGAGAGTGACAAAAGTAAAATTAGGAAGTGAGCCAGTGATTTTACTATATCTTTGGTGTGAAATTATTTATGCACATTTTCTAGTTGCACTTTTATTTTAATATCTCCACCTCCCCTTTTAAGTCCATATACCTCCAGTCTGAATTATTACAATATTATTTATAAAGGAACAACTTTCTTCTGACGAAACAGGGTGCCTATCAGATAAGACAAGATATCATATAAGAGAGCTAGAAGATAAGAGAGCTAGAAGTTAGGTCAGTAGAAAATATACAGATGGAAATATGGAAAGGAAAGACAGGAACTACTGAAATGACCAAAAGACACAGAAGGAAAATGAAAAGAAAATGAGAAAGAATGGGGGAGAAGCAATATTTACAGAAATATCAGTAGAGAATTTTCCAAACCTACTGGACTGCATCAAACCATGGTTTCAAGAAGCACTCTGAACCCCAAGCAGTATAAAGAACAAAAATCACAACTAGACACATTTCAATAACACTGCTGAAAACCAGACAAGAAGACAAACCTAAAACACAGATAGAAAAAAGACACATGACCATCAAAGGAGGAACAAGATTGACGGCTGATTCCCTCCACATGAATAAAACAGCCAGACAAAAATGGAATTATATTTTTATACTGCCAACAAAAGTAACCACCAGCTTAGAATTCCGCACCTAGTTAACCTGTCCTTCAAAACTAAAGATCAATTAAAAACACATGCACACTGAACTGAAAGGATTCACTTCCAGCAGACCCTACACTAAAGGATAAAGGGAGCTTTTGAAGAAAAAAGAAAATCATCTCAGTCAGAAATAAGAAAATGGAGGAAAGCCCGAGAAGCGATAGAAAATGCATATGAATGCCAACTAGTGACCACGCAAAAGCATTAATAAATTCCTGCGGGGTTTAAAAGACACAGAAAATGAAAACACATGAAAATAAGCACACACATGATACAAACAGGTGAACATGTAAAAAGTGTTCACGGCAGCATTGCTTGTAATAACAAAAATAACTAAATTATGCTGAGGTCACATGATGACCCAACATATAAGCAAGAAAACTAATAAGCTCCAGCTTTATGCATCAGCATAAAGAAATCCCAGAAGCGTAAGAATGAAGAAAGTAAGGTGATGACTACATATGCCATCATTTTCATAAAGATTCAGAAACTGAACAATATACTCTGCAGGGATACTTATAAATATACTGGAAGTATTCAAAAAGAAAAGCAAGGGAAAGATCAATGTAAACTTGAGGAGGTGTTTACCACTTTGGGGGAGGCAGGGACCCAGGGCAGATGAGAGGAAAACAAAGGTAGGAGGAACGGTATTGGGAATGGTCTAATTCCTAAGTTGGCTGGTAAGTTCATAAGTTCGCATTTTATCATTAGGTTTCCTATTGTACACAACTTATTCTTTGGTATGTACCAATTGTCTCTGGGATGGTGGAGACAAATATCTAAAAAAGACAATATTCAAATTTGGGAAAACATTTAAAAACTTAGATTTGTAGGGTACCTGGGTGGCTCAGTTGGTTAAATGTCTGACTCCTGATTTCAGCTCAGGTCATTATCTCAGAGTCCTGAGATTGAGCCCCAAGTTGGTCTCCATGCTGGGCTCAGAGCCTGCTTAAGAGTCTCTCTCTCCTTCTCCCTCGGCACCTCCCCCCCCCAAAAATAACTTAGATTTGTAAACATGTTTCCTATTTCAAATGATAGTACTTTGAAAAGACAACACAATTGAATTATTAGTTCAAAATCTTCGCATGTCTGGGGGCGCCTGGGTGGCTCAGTCAGTCAAGCATCCAACTCTTGATTTCGGCTCAGGTCATGAACTCAGGGTTTTGAGATCAAGCCCGGCATCAGGCTCCGTGCTGGGTGTGGAGCTTGCTGGAATTCTCTCTCTCCCTCCCTCCTTGTCCCTTTTCCCCACTCACAAGCTCTCTCTCTCAAAACTGTTTGCATGTTTGACCACATCACGTGTGTTCCCCCAAGATAAATACAAGTAACATTTTTAAGAAAGGTAAAAAATAAACTTAATGAAATGAAAATGTGTACTGTTTGAAGAAATCATAGTATTTTGCACAAATTTCTAAACTTCTATGTCTTAAGGTTGCTTTTGCATTAGAGGTTAAAAAAAGACACTAGCATTTCATATTATTCATTATAAGTTTTTATTTTTATCCAAAAGCATTTCATATTACTCATATAGGTTTTATTTTTTAAATGTGTACAAGTTTTATTCAAAGATACTGGATCCTTGATATTTCTTTAAAAGGGAGTGAAAACACACATTTTTTTGTGTAAAAGGGATCAGATGAAACAGCATCAAAGGTACAGAAAAGCAAAGTAAAAGGAAAAGTAAAAAAAGAAAAATGAAAATAACAGAAAATTAAAATAAACATAAATCAACATAAAATCAAATGAAACAAAAATATCAAAACTGAAAACTAAAATCAAAAGGAACATAAAAAGAAAGAAAACTAAAATGGTAATGCTGTTTCAACAAAGTGGTTTTATCCCTTTAGAATCCTAGAGCAAGCAATTCAGAATTTTAAATAAATAAGCTTATATTTATTCTGATCCTGGCTCTGTTCCAGCGTTACGGTTTTACCTGCTGCTGGTCATAATCACTTATTAATTTTTTAATGTGAACCAGCTTGTCATAAAGATACTGGCATCTATGTTTATCTGCGCAGTAATTGGGATTCATCTGTTTCATCTTCTGATATTCCAGAGAGATTTTTTTATTAATATCCTGATATTCTTTTGAATCTGGAGAAAGGTGCTTCCTCTTTGAATCTAGGTTAACAAATATCGTAGATAGAGTCAGCATCTTGTCATACAAGCCCTGATATTCACCATATTCTAGTCTAAATTCCTGCTCATACTGCTGGCGTTGCTTAGAGGAACTGATGGTGACATAGTTAGCCAAATAATCTGGGCGCCCAGGGGCTGCGCCAGTCTTCCCAGAAGCTGTGTCTACCTCTTCAACTTCTTCACTTGCATTTGGTTTTGGACCTTCACCTTGTCTTCCTGGATCTGTCTTCTGTCTCCCCATCATCTCAATACCATGCTCTTGGTTCTTTGCTTCCTGTTGCGTAAATTTACGTTCAGACTTCTTATCAGACATCAAAGGTTTTTTCTCCACAGGCTTTGAATACATCATGTGAACTGAAATCGAGGGTAACATTTTCAAGGGAGGATGTTTACCCTTCTGGCTCCCAAAGAGTATTCTATTTTGACTAAATCTGGCACCACACGAACCTGGAGTCTCAGGTCCTTTGGCATCGCCCCGAGAATTGCTGCTGGAACATGCAGGCTGAGGGGGGCGTGAATAGGGAAGGTGGGCTGCGGGCCGGGAAGGAGGGCTGGGGTAGGAAAATACAGGCTGACGGGTACGTGAACGGGGATGGCGGGCTGCGGGCCGGGGATGGGCAACAGCCTCCGAACATCCCGAGAGCCTGGCAGCAGATTTTGCACTGGTGTTACTCAAATGGTCATTTGATGTTGACTGCATCGCGGTTGTCACATGAGATATTCTAACTTTTCTCCTCGCCAAATTAATGGCTGCATGGGAAAAGTGATCCTGAGAGGATGTTTCACCTGTGCTAGAACCTGCAGAAGATTCTGTGGGATTGGTACCGCTAGCATTCTGAAATGCATGTACTTTTCTAGAAAGGACCAACTCCAATGACTGCCTCTCTACTTCGTTATATCCCGGCCAGTCTTTTTGGAGCTCCTTAAAAACATAATCCTTTAAGGTGTATGAAAAATTCTGAGTATTCAGATTGGCCACTTGGTGCAGAATTTCTCCAAGGGAGTTCTTCTCATTTTTGGTGATGCCGTCTCTCTGAAGTCGAATAAGCAGTTCGGGTTTCTTGTAGTCCTTCAGTGCCAGTAAGTGAATCACCCTATCCCTATACGGTCTCATGTGGACACTGCTAGCAACTCTTGACTTCCGAATTGTGTATGCAGGGTTAATGGGAGCTGTTCTTTTTCTCTCAGGCACTGGATCTGGAGTGGCTTGAGGTGCTTTCCGAATTGGCGGTTTTTTCTCCAAATACGGTTTTCTAATACTTTTCCATCTGTTGCTGGTTCCACCCTCTACCTGGATCCCTCTTTCTGGTGTCATCTGGTAGGAGTTGGTTGTTGTACACGTCATTTTATCCTGCATCAAGCTCGGGCCACTGAACTGTGAGCGGCTGTAGCTTGAGACAGTTTTGGGGGTATGGTCTTCATGCTTGTCTTTACTCATATTTGACAACAAAAAGTTAAAGTCGTATATACCAGTGGGTGAATCGTCTGGGGGGGTTTTGATAAGCTCTTGGAAACCCTGGAACTGAAGAGAAGCTGGAGGGCACACTGTGTTCTCATGGTTCTGATAAGAGTCAGTTGCCCGAATGCCCAGTCTGGGAAGCTGCGTAGGCAACACGGCGATGTTGTCCTGCCTGGGCTCTAAGCCACCTGCCTCCTTCACTGCCACCTCTCCTTCCTCACGTACCAGTTTCCCCAGGGCTCTGCCTCCATAGGCTGCCATATAGCCATATCTGTGAAGATCAAAGTTCAAACAGTAAAATACTTTAGAAAACGATAACCCTCCTTGGCCAAAAAAAAAAAAAAAAATTCTTAACTGCTATCATTTCTAAAACTGTAATTCTAAAAGATTTTTCCGAACAGAGGCAAGACGTGCCTGGTTGAGATAGAACCTGGACAGGTAAAGCTGGTTATAAAGATCGAATCACTTTCTGGTGTTCTGCCTTTCACATTTTAGTCCGTCTTTAGGAGGAAATGTTACCGTAACTGGCAAGTGCTAAATTATTCTCTGAGCTCGGTGCATAAAAGTCATCTCCTCCAGGTAAATCCAATATCAAGTCGAGGTGCGTGGTGAGGGGATTAACAGGTGGTACAAGCTTATGGAAACTAGCGGAGAAGGCTTCCACAGAGCATGACTGGAAGTAAGTCCTCCTCGCATTTACTCTGACATGCAAGTGGGCTGCTGAGTCCTTCTTGGGACTGGAGCCTGGCCCGTCAACCGGGCTCTCATTTCATAGCTAA
The DNA here is from genome assembly GCF_017311325.1 of Ursus maritimus. Classification (NCBI taxonomy): domain Eukaryota; kingdom Metazoa; phylum Chordata; class Mammalia; order Carnivora; family Ursidae; genus Ursus; species Ursus maritimus. Next base: position 17,332,965 of record NW_024423319.1, on the reverse strand, counting down.
ATATATTATTTTATACGAAGAGTGTATAAAAGCCAAAATTTTAGAGGTACTTGTTTCTCTTTCTCAACTCTCGAACCATTACCAACGAGTAGAAGGACCTTTCAGCTCCTTGGCTTGCCACTTGCATCCATCATTCTGCTTCTTTGCACTCCTCCCCCAGAGGGTCCTCAGCAAATCACAGGATTATCCAGGGGAAATGGCCCATGCTGAAAAAAATCTTGCAGCTAGGCATTCTAGAGGTAGACAACTTAATCACAGAATATACAAGAACTCATTCCAACCAGTTTTGCCCCAAAATATATTAGGCACAATTCTTCCTCTTTTCCCCTTCCACATTCCCAGGCTGTCTGATTTTCAGATTTGCCTCCCTTAACTCCTGGTATCACTTTCCACCTTATCACTCATCTAGAAAAAGCTCCGCATCATCTTCTACTACTCCCTCCAACATAACTTCTCATTAATCTTCCTCCAAAACGCCTAGTCAGCCACCAAATTTCCCACCCATGCAATAGATAGTCGTTGAGTATCTATCATGTGCAGACAGTATTCTAGATGCTTGAGGATATTGCAATGATCAAGACAGCAATGCACAAAAAGCCTTGCTCCCATAATGCCTACATTCTTCTCAAGTTTTTCTGCACAACATCTCACATCCACCTGTTCTTCTCTCATACCACAGCTATTGTCTTAATTCAGGCCGGGAACATCTTAGCCAGTATTATGTACTCTTCTTAACTTGATTTCTTGCCTCCGATCTTTTCTTGTTCTAAACCATATCCCAAATTATCAACAAAGATTCCAACCAACTTTGCTTTAGAACAAGTGATGGTTCCCGCTACTTAAAGAATAAAATGAAAAGGTGCTCAACACCACTAATTATCAGGAAAATGAAAATCAAAACCACAAGGACATAGAACGCTAGAATGGCTATGATCAAAAAGAGAAGAAATAACAAGTGCTGGTACGGATATGAAGAAAAGGGAATGCTTGTGTACTGTTCATGGGAAAGTAAACTGGTGCGGCCACTATGGAAAACAGTATGCGGGTTCCTCAATCAATTAAAAATAGAAATACTATTTTATCCAGCAATCCCACTTTGGGGCATGTACTCAAAAAAATGAAAATGAGATCTCAAAGAGATATCTCTACTCCCATGTTCACTGCAGCCTTATTTACAACCGCCAAGACATGGAAAAAACCATCCACCAATGGATGAATGGATAAAGAAGATGTGATATATGTATACTCAACCATGAGAAAGGACATTCTACAGTTTGTGACAAGGGTGGACCTAGAGGGCATTACGCCAAGTGAAATTAGAGAAAGAAAAATACCATAACCATATGATAGCATTTATATGTTGAATTTGAAAGAGCCAAGCTCACAGAAACAGACCAGAATGGTAGTGACTGATGGCTGAGGGTAGGGAAAAACGGAGATATCAGTCAAAGCTACAGACTTCCAGTTTATAAGATGAATAAGTTCTCAGGATCTAATATAAAGCTCAGTAGTTACAGTACTGTACTACAGGTTTGAAAATTGCTAAGTGAATAGACCTTAAATGTTCTCACCGCCCAAACGAAATGGTAATTAGATGACATGATGCGGGTGTTAGCTAATGCTGTGGGGCTAATTTTTTGCAATATATAAATGTATCGAATCAACATGCTGCGTACCTTGAACTTACACAATCTCACACATCAATTCTATCTCAATAAAGGCAGAGAAAGGGAGAAAAATTTAAAACACCTTGGTGTGGCATATGAGACCCTTCTTATTCTGTCCCCAGCCTACCCTAACGTTGGTGCCATGTATCTAAATGCTACCTTGATCTGTTGGCTACTCTCGAATATGCCCCCAAGCTTGTTCCTATAGCAGCCTTTCACTTGCTAGACCTTCAGCTCACTAATGTTTCCCCCCAGATCGTTGCTGGCATTGCTCCTTAACTTTATTCAGAGTCCTCGCACGAGCATTCTGTCTAAAATAGTAATGTATGTGCATACCTACCCCACTGCTCTCTTTCTACCATCTTCTCTTCCTTACAGAATATTTACTACCTAATATTGTTACATATATCTGTTTATTTAATGTAAGTCACCCTTACCAGAATATGAGCTGAATGCAGGCTTGGATTTTATCAGTCCTTTGCACTGCTGTTATCTCCAGTGCCTAGAACAGCGCCTGGCACACACAGTGAGTACTCAGTACGTATTTGTTGAGCAAATGAATACATCAATGCACTCTACCTTTAAATCTCACTCATGCTGGGTTCAACCAGTTAAATTTCTACTCAACCTTGGAAACCCAGCTCAAATGTCACATCATATGGAAGACTTTCCTATCTTCGGAACTACTACTTCCCTTTATTATAATCCTAGAGCACTTTGTATTACCTGTGTGAAAACACCCAAAACTGCATCATCTATTACTTGTGTGTTGGCCACCTCCATTAGACTCTGACCTCTACATCCCCGGCAACTACACTTACCCACATTTGCAAGACCCTTCCTTTTTGTCCCCAGTACCTCACTCTGGAAGTAGCAGGTGCAGTGCAGAGGGCACCCTCTCGATGTTTGTGAAAGAATGAATAATAGTACCTTTGCATTTCTCCCAGCAAATATATATTACTGTCACGTCAAGAAGTTATATTAAGTCTGTTAATGTCAGAGAAATGTTCTGTTCTTTAAGATGTTTTTCATGATTCTGTTAACCTCACGGTATATTTGTATTTTAAAAAGTGAAATCACTGTTGCAGAGAGAATGCAAAATACTTCCTCAGAAAACCAATGAACTGCTGAAGTACAGTCAGCAATAGAGTGTTCTAACACGTTGCTTGACGCTTCCCGGAGACCTCTAGTAGACACAGGAAGAAAGAATGTATTCTTTGGTATCTTTAAGTCTGCAACCTTTGGGAGAATAAATAAAATATTTCGAGGGTAGTCCTGTGCCCAGTGCAAATAACGACAAAATATTCGTTAACCCAAGACTGGGAAGTGGGGCACATGATGACAAAAAGTACAAGTCATGATTTCTGAAAAGAAAACTCCATACTCCAAGAATGCCAAGTATTTTTTAAATTACTACATGTATTCAGTACAATTACAATAACAACTTGAGCAGGGTTTTTTCTTTAAATCTGTCAAAACTATTCTAAAATTCAACTGTAAGAAAAGCTAAAAGAATTTCACAGAGAGCAAGAACAGGGAGTTAACCCTACCTGATACTATCACATAAAGATAGAATAATTAACAGAGTCAGGAACTAGCATAAGAAGAGACTGAAAATCAATGAAAATGAACAGATACCAAAGGCAGACACTCAACCAACTGAGCCACCCAGGCGCCCGTAATAATGATTTACAAGACCACCAGTAATCAATGTAGAAAAAGGTAGATTGTTACAGGGAACACTGCTTAAAACAAGTTGTCAGCATTTTAGCAAAAATATCAAATTTGAATCTCCCTTCATGCCATATCATAGAATGAATTCCAGATGTACTGAAGAATTAAAATATGAAGCCATGAGAGAACAAAGTCTTGAAACTTCAGAGTAATGGTAATGCTCTCATAGAAAACTACAAGCATAATGTATTGCATACAAAATAATTATCACATAAAAAGCACTCGAATTTTATCTCATCAAGCCCCAAAATTGGTATCAAAATAAGGAAGGCTTGAAGAATAATACCAGATTTCTTTGTTTGGAGGCACACAGGATAATATCACGATCACAACCTAATTAACACTGCTGCAAAGCTATTTGTTTGCATGGGCTTAAAGAAAAAGTTAATTGATCAAACTTATTATTATTTCTGATCGATACAATATTAATATAATAATGGTAATATAATAAATTATATCCCAACAAAATTGAATTTCTCTTCTAAATTGTCTAGCTTGCCGTGTCGTTACTACCATGAAACAAATGTTTATTTCAAAGGCACTATGTGATTGGATGGAAATAACAAATAAAATGACTACACAACCAATATATTTTGAAAGGTCACTGGACAATTGCTGTCACGTTTTGGCAAGCCACTCATAAATCTACCTGGCTCGCTAGCAAACGCTGAAGCACTTAAAATAACAAAACATTATTAATCCATCTCAAAGTAACATACAGTTGGCCCTTGAACAACACAGGGGTTAGGAGTGCCAACCCCCTGCACAGTGAAAAATCCACATATAACTTTTGACTCCCCCCAAACTTTACTACTAATAGCCTACTGTTAACCAGAAGCCTTACCAATAACATATACAGTCAATTAGCACACATTTGTACCTTATATGTATTATATGCCGTATTCTTACAGTAAAGTAAGCTAGAGAAAAGAACATATATTAAGAAAATCAGAAGGAAGAAAAAATACATTCACAATATTGTACTGTATTGATCCAAAAAAAAATCCATTTATAAAGTGAATCCACGCAGTTCAAACCTGTGTTAAAGGTCAACTGCACTTACTTCTTATTACACTTCGATAATACTTCGAAACCTGACCACTGTGGTCACTCCACTCAAACTAATGAGCCCACCAACCCACACGCTCTGGGCTACCCTGCGTGAGAGAGCAGGGGGCACGGGGAACCGCCACGCCAGGTACCCTGTATCTCACTGAGGCCCAATTTCCAGCCTGCTTGCTGGCTTTGTCATAAAGCATAGTAACCAACCAAATCCAATTTGAGTCACTCTTGCCAGTTACCACACCTCTTGAGGTCTGGCCTAGGTTAGAACTGACTCTACCATTTCTCACCTATCCATTGTTTTGGGTCATCATCCAAATCACAAGCTCCAGGGGAGCTCTACTCTCTTCTCTGTGTGTCCGCACACTGCTCAGAACTTCCTTCGCTCTGCTAGCCTTACCCCACTAGAACTCTGACATCACAGTTCACAATTCTCTCGAACATTCTCCATCTCTAAACTTAAAGTGAAATGCAACTTTTCCCAAGGATGCTACTTTATCTAGAGCCCTCTCAAAATGAGCCCACTTGTTTTCTCTGACTCTGTGTACCCCAGCGCTGATACATATATGCCAAAGGCATATATGCTAATATATGTGCTAACATTAATGGCTTTGACAGGCAATATCGCCAGTAAAATTTGAAAGCACAGACTTGCATGTATCATGCTCATGGTTTTGGTCCCTGCTTCAGTGTAATTATATGCTCTGATTAGAGATGAACCTTATTCTTTGGGTGACTGGAACGCTTCTTGATTTTTGATTCAGAATTTTATAGCCTTATGGAATCATCTCTTCTATATTCTCAAATTTCTCCGCTCAAAATTTTCACAGTAATCTGCAGTAGTGCTGTGATATGTCTTGCTGAGGCTACAACGAAACAGAATGTAAGTCCACAAAGACAACTGGAAATGTTCTCATTAAACCAGCATGTGGACTATGATTAATTTAGCACTTCCCTTGTGTAGAAACCTTTTTAAGGGAAGATTCTGTTCCTGCCTTCCTAACTCCCTGAAATTCCCTTGTACTTAATGCTGAGGTCCTTGTTTCTACTGAAGACATGTTGATTTTTTATCTTTCCCTGTCTGGCTTAGTAGTGAGGGAGAAAAACCCAATATCAAGATCCCCTTCGGGGCCCCTGGGTGGCTCAGTCCGTGAAGCGTCTGCCTTCAGCTCAGGTCATGATCCCAGGGCCGTGGGATCGAGCCCCAAGTCAGGCTCAGCAGCAAGCCTGCTTCTCGTTCTCCCTTGTGCTCTCTCTCACTCTCTCTCAAATAAATAAGTAAAATCTTAAAAAAGAAGATTCTCCAGGAACCTGAGATAGCAGCCGCTCTCTTATATTTTGATTTATCTCAACAAGGGCAGTCATTTAACTTTTGGTTTCTTTCCAAGTAGTTTTTTCTTTCCATTCAGAACAGAATGTTATAAATACAAATATTTTTCAAAGAACTGATAATAATTCTAAAAACTCCTCCTTGCTAAGTGAAATGCCATTAGGACTAGCGTCTCACAATCATGTAATAATCCCAGCCAGGCCCGCCTAGCCCATTATCAAATGGGATTTGGAAGCAATTTATAGGCACTCATTTTGCTCTAGTAAAGCCCCACATGCAGAGGGCCCTTTGGGTACTTGCTGGATCAGTACAGTAATGTTGTGCTCTTTTTTTTTCCTTTTCAGGTTTCTACTGAAATTACAGCTAGTTAACATACAGTTTAATTTAATATTAGCTTCAAGTATAGAACTTAGTGATTCATCACTTACATACAACACCCAGCGCTCTCCTAATACCCATCACTCGTTTAACCCATCCCTGTGCCCACCTCCCCTCCAACAACCCTGTTTGCTCTCTATCATTAAGATTCTGTTTTGGGGTTTGCCCTCTTTTTGCTTTTTTCCCCTATGTTCATCTGTTTTGTTTCTTAAATTCCACATATGAGTGAAATCATATGGTATTTATCTTTCTCTGACTGAATTATTTCACTTAGCATAATACCCTCGAGTTCCATCCACGTCATCGCAAATGGCAAGATTTCATTCTTTCTGGTGGCTGAGTACTATTCCGTTATGTCTATACCACATGTTCTTTATCCATTCATCAGTTGATGGACATTTGGGCTCTTTCCATAAATTGGCTATTGTGGATAATGCTGCTGTAAAATTCAGGGTGCACGGGTCACTTCGAATCACTATTTTTGTTTATCCTTTGGGTAAATATCTAGTAATACAATTGCTAGATCATAGGTAGCTCTGTTTCTAACTTTTTGAGGAACCTCCAGACTGTTTTCCAGAGTGGCTGCACCAGTTTGCACACCCACCATTAGTGTAAGAGGGTTCCCCTTTCTCCACATCCTCACCAACACCTATTGTTTGTTGTGTTGTTAATTTTAGCCATTTTGACTGGTGTGAGCTGATATCTCATTGTAGTTTTGATTTATATTTCCCTGATAATGAGTGACGCTGAGCATGTTTTCAGGTGTCTGTTGGACATCTGTATGTCTTCTTTGGAAAAACGTCTATTCATGTCTTCTGCCCATTTCTTACCTGGATTATTTGTTTTGAGGGTATTGAGTTGTATAAGTTCTTTATAGATTTTGGATACTAAGCCTTTATCAGATATGTCTTTACAAATATCTTCTCCCATTCCGTAGGCTGCCTTTTAGTTTTTGTTGATTGTTTCCTTCACTGCGCAGAAGCTTTTTATCTTGATCAAGTCCCAGTAGTTCATTTTTGCTTTTGTTTCCCTTGCCTCCGGCGGACGTGTCTAATAAGTAGCTGCAGCCCGGGTCACAGAGGTTGCTGCCTGGGTTCTGCTCTGGGACTTGGATGGTTTCCGCTCTCACATTCAGGTCTTTCACCCATTTTGAATTTATTTTTGTGTATGGTGTAAGAAAGTGGTCCACTTTCATTCTTTGGCATGTTGCTGTCTGGTTTTACCAATATTATTTGTTGACAAGAGTGTCTTTTTTCCATTGGATATTCTTTCCTCCTTTGTCAAAGATTAGTTCACCATATAGTTGTGGGTTCATTTCTGGGTTTTCTATTCTGTTCCATTGATCTACGTGTCTGTTTTTGTGCCAGTACCATCCTGTCTTGATGACTACAGCTTTGTAATAGAGCTGGAGGTCCAGAATTGAGATGCCTCCGGCTTTGCTTTTCAAGATTGCTTTGCTTATTCAAGGTCTTTTGTGGTTCCATACAAATTTTAGGAATGTTTGCTCTCTCTGAAGAACACTGGTGGTGTATTGACAGGGACTGCATTAAACGTGTAGATTGTTTTGGGTAGTAGAGACATTTTAACAATTTGTTGTTAAAATCCAGGAGCATGGAATATTTTTCCATTTCTCTGTGTCATCTTCAATTTCTTTCATCACTGTTTTATACCCTTCAGAGTACAGGTCTTTCCCCTCTTTGGTTAGGTTTATTCCTAGGTATCTTACAGTTTCTGGTGCAATTGTAAACGGGACTGATCCTTTAATTTCTGTTTCTGCTCCTTCATTATTGGTGTATAGAAATGCAACAGATTTCTGTATGTTGCTTTTGTATCCTGTGACTTTACTGAATTCATGTATCAGTTCTAGCAATTTTTTTGGAGGAGTCTCTTGGGTTTTCTATATAGAGTATCATGTGATCTGCAAATAGTGAACATTTGATTTCTTCCTTGCCAATTCAGATGCCTTTTATTTCTTTCTGTTGTCTGATTGCTGAGGCCAGGACTTCCTGTACTATGTTAAATAACAGTCGTGAAGAGTGGTCATCCCTGTCTTGTTCCTGACCCTAGAGGAAAAGCTCTTAGTCTTTTCCCACGGAGGTGGATATCAGCTGTGGGTTTTTCTTATATGGCCTTTATGATGTTGAGGTACATTCCCTCTATCTCTACTTTGTTGAGTGTTTTTATCATGAATGGATGTTGTACTTTGTCAAATTTTTTTTTCTGCATCTACTGAGAGGATCCTATGATTCTTATCCTTTCTTTCTCTTATTGATGTGATGTATCACATTGATTGATTTGCAAATACTGAACCACCCTTGCAGCCCAGGAATAAATCCCTCTTGATTGTGATGAATGATTCTTTTAACGTACTGTTGAATTCGATTTGCTAGTTTTTATTGAGAATTTTTGCATCCATGTTCATCAGGGATACTGGCCTGTAGTTCTTTTTTGGTGGGGTCCTTGTCTGGTTTTGGGATCAGGGTAATGCTGACCTTCTAGAATGAGTTTGGAAGTTTTCCTTCCATTTCTACTTTTTGCAATAGTTTGAGAATAATAAGTATTAATTCTTCTTTAAATGTTTGGTAGCATTGCCCTGGGAAGCCATCTGGCCCTGGACTTTTGTTGGGAGATTTTTCATTACTGATTCAATTTACTTGGTCATTATAGGCCTGTTCAAGTTTTCTATTTCTTCCTATTTCAGTTTTCGCAATTACATGTTTCTAGGAACTTATCCTTTTCTTCCAGATTGTCCAACTTGTTGGCATATAATTTTTCATAGTATAGGCTTATAATTATTTGTATTTCTGTAATGTTAGTTATTATTTCTCCTCTCTCGTTTGTGATTTTGTTTATTTGGGTCCTTTCTCTCTTCTTTTTGATAAGTCTGGCTGGGGTTTGTCAATTTTATTAATTTTTTCAAAGATCCAACTCCTGGTTTCACTGATCTGTTCTACTGGGGTTTTTTTGTTTGTTTCTATAGCATTTATTTCTGCTCAATCTTTACTATTTCCCTCCTTCTGCTGGACTTAGGCTTTGTTTGTTGTTCTTTTTCTAACTCCTTTAGGTGTATGGTTAGAGACTTTTCTTCCTCCTTGACATAGGCCTGTATTGCTATATGTGTCCCTCTTCTGCTTTTGCTGTATCCCAAAGGTTTCGGACCATCATGTTTTCATTTTCATTTGTTTCCATATATTTTTAAATTTCTTCTTTAATTTCCTGGTTGACCCATTCGTTCTTTAGTAGGATATTTTTTTAACCTCCACGTCTTTGTGGCCTTTCCAAATTTTTTCTTCTGGTTGACTTCAAGTTCCATTACATTGTGGTCAGAAAATATGCATGGTATGGTCTCCATCTTTTTGTACTTATTGAGGCCTGATTTGTGGTCTAGTATGTGATCCATTCTGGAGAATGTCCCACGTGCACTTGAAAAGAATCTGTATTCTGCTGCTTTAGGATGAAATGGTCTGAATATATCTGTTCAGTCCACCTGGTCTAGTATGTCATTCAAAGTCATTGTTTCCTTATTGATTTTTTGCTTAGATGATCTGTCCATTGATGTAAATGGGGTGTTAAAGTCCCTGCTATTATTATATTAACAACCATGAATTCCTTTATGTTGGTTATTAATTGTTTTACATATCTGGGTGCTTCCAAGTTGGGAGCATATATATTTATGATTGTTTGATCTTCCTGTTGGATAGATCCCTTTATTATGATATAGTGCCCTTCTTCATCTCTTGTTACAGTTGTTGGTTTAAGATCTAGTTTGTCTGATATAAGTATTGGTACTCTGGCTGTCTTTTGGTATCCAGTTGCATGGTGTTTCTCCAACCTACAATTTCAACTTGCAGGTGTCTCTAGGTCTAAAAGGAGTCTTTTATAGGAAGCATATTGATGGGTCTTGTTTTTTTTTAATCTATTCTGACACCCTATGTCTTTTGATTGGAGCATTTAGTCCCTTCACATTCAGAGTGATTATTGATAGATATGAATTTAGTGCCATTGTATTACCGTAAAGTCATTGTTTCTGGGTTTTTCTCTGTCCTTTCTGGTCTTTGTTGCTTTTGGTCTTTCTTTCTCCCTCAAAGAGTCCCCATTAATATTTCTTGCAGGGCTGGTTCAGTGGCCACAAACTGCTTTGGTTTTTGTTTGTCTGGGAAGCTCTTTATCTTTCCTTCTGTTCTGAATGATAGCCTTGCTAGATAGAGTATTCTTGGCTGCAGATTTTTCCCATTCAGCACATTGAATATATCATTCCACTCCCTTCTGGCTTGCCACGGGTCTGTGGAGAGATCTGCAGCTAGCCTTATGGGTCTTCTCTTGTAAGTTAGGGACTTCTTTTGTCTTGCTACTTTTAGATTTTTTCTTTTTCACTATATTTTGCAAATTTAACTACAATATGTCTTGGTGTTGGCCTGCTTTGGTTGATTCTGATGGGAGTTCTCTGTGCCGCCTGGATTTGGATGTCTGTTTTCTTCCCCAGATTAGGGAGGTTTTCAGCTATAATTTCCTAAAATAAACTTTCTGCCCCCTTTACTCTCTGCTTCTTCTTCTGGGACTCCTATAATACGAATGTTATGTTTGCTGAAGTCACTGAGTTCCCTAAGTCTACTTTTGTGATCCAAAATTTTCTTTCCCTGTTTGCTCAGCTTCCTTATTTTCCATAGTCCTATCTTCTATATCACTTATTCGTTCCTCTGCTTCTCCTATCCTTGTAGGTGTTCTATCCAGTTGATTTTGAATCTTGGTTATTGTATTTTTCATTTCAGCCTGATTGGGTTTTAGCTCTTTTATCTCTGTGGTAAGGGTCTCCCTGAAGTCTTCTATGCCTTTCTCAAGCCCAGCTAGTATCCTTATGACTGTTGCTTTAAATTCTGGCTCAGACATATTATTTATATCTGTTTTTATTAGACCCTTGGCTATGATCTTTTCTTGATCTTTCTTTTGGGATGAATTCCCCCATCTTTGGGATGAATTCCCCCATCTTGGCATTTTTAGAAAAGCCTGTGTTTTAGAAAAGCCTGTTCCGTTCCCGCTCCTGAGAGGAATGGCATTATGAAGAAGAGGTCACGTAATGTCCGGGGCCTGGTGCTTCAGTGTCTCTGGTGTGCTCTGAGGGAGCTCCACTTCTGTGTTTTGGCTGCTCTCTCCCTCAGGTCAGTCTTCTGCAGAGTTTCTCCTTGCCTGCAGTGAGGAATGTTTGGGCCTTGGCCAGAGTGTGGTGAGTTTTAAGTTGGTGCGCTCTGATGCTTGCTAAAAGAGCTGATGTTATTTCCACTGAAGTTGAAACTCTGCAGAACTATTTGGTCCATAGACATGATGCTTGTGGGTGTTCGTGCCGCTTTTCTGGGGGAGGGGCCCACTGCATTGCTCCTTAGGCACGCCTGCCTGAGAAAAGTAGACCCTGCAGAGTACAGGGGGCAGGGCTTGGAGTAAGCAGGTTAGGCAGCCAGTGTTGGTGCTGTGCCTTTACCTGAAGTTGGTTTATGCTGAAGGGAGGGGAAGGAAAACGGCACCAGCCCACTACTTTGTCCCTGGAGGGGGGAATCTGTGATGACTGCTCTCAGGGAAGCACTTTCAGAGGAGCGAGTTATTCCCCCTCGTGCATCACAGGCACTTTTCAGATCCCTGATTTCACACGGTCTGACTCTGGGTCACTTACTTGCCCGGAGCAGCGCAGCACATCACGGCCTCTACCCTGGCCAGGCCTGCTGATGTCTAACTTCCCAAACTTCAGGGACCTGGTGTGGTAGGGATCTATGCTGGTCCCCTGGGAAAGGGTCTCACTGTGCTGGCACTGATGCAGGTTTCACCCAGAAGGGCAGTCACGCCAGAGTGCAGGGACACGGGATCCGGAGCAAGCCAGCTAAACAGCCAGTGTCCCAGTTCGCTGCACTCAGAACGTGTCTCTGCATCTAGGCTGAGGGGCAGGCGAGGGAAATGGCACCTGCTGGTTCTTTTGTCCCCCAAGAGGCAATGCCACCTCTCACAGATGTGCTCCAGAAAGTACGAACAGTCTCTCCCTTTGCCCCTTAGGTGACCCTCAGATGGCACCATCTGCCCCGGGGTGGTTTGCCTCTCTCTTCTCCAGGAGCAGGGCAGTGCCCTCAGGTCTCTATCACAGAGAAGCCCAGGGACCTCTGAAACTCCAGTCTTCGAGCCCCGCTGGTTGCAAAAACTCACAAAATTCAGCCCCTCTTGTTCTTACAGCCAATGGCTTTGGGGAAGTGTTCTTCTTGCGTGTAAGCCTGTGTGCTCCACTCTCTCTCACCTTCCTCTGCGACCGGGGCTCGCTCCCCCCAGCAACACCTGCGATCTGATTCTCCCCCAAAACACGTCTCCAGACTTCCGAGCTTCCTTGAAGTGGCCTCTTCTCTCCCTCTAGCTGTGCAGTTGGTTCTATCAGTATCAGGCCTCGGGTCAATTTCTTGAGTATTCAGAATGATGTCATAATCACCTAGCTGTGTTAGAGGGATGAGGCAAGCCTAGGGTCCTCCTACTCCGCCGCCATCTTCGCTCCCCCTCTCCTGTGTTCTCTCATTTTTAGCAGCCAAAGCTGTACATTCAGAAAGGACAATATTCTAAACAGTGACTCAATTTGGTTAGCATAAACGTTGAATACAATTTAATCTGTTTGGGACTTCTGGCTCACAATCACTTTAATAGTCCATTTAAAGTCCATTTTATGAGCTTTCATGAATTTAAAAAAATAGCTTTAAGTAAATATTTTGATGCCTTCTTTTATTATTGATGCTTTCAATTTGAGATTACGTGTTTATCAGGCTAGCACAACTATTAAAGAGAAACAAATCCATTTGGATAATTCTGGAGAGTTGCCATATTTTAAAATTACTGTTGAACTGATGTTAAACTGATCCTTCATGTTTGTGGTGTTTTAAACACAGTTAGCTGAACTCAACATATTATACAGAATGCTGTATGAACAACCTCAAAGGAAAAGGATGTCTCTCTATAACCTTGCCATAAGATGGACCAATAATCCTGACCAGGATTATCAAGAAAGAACAATTATAGAGTATCATGCTTTAGATTCTAATTTTATTAATTCTGCAGGTGTGTATTAGATCACAAGTTTCCTTCCTCTTTCCCTACACTCACAGAGACAGAGCTTGAAAGGATTTTAGTTCATTTTACCCAACCCTTTCTTTTGACAGCTAAAGAAATTGAGGCCCAGAACAAGACATACCCTAGATTACAGTATTTGCCAGCTCTCAAGTCATTCTACCGCTTGCCCACTGTTCTTTCCACTACACCAATATACACATCTAAGGTATGGATGAAATCAGATAACCCCTGTAGATAAAGAAAGGGGCAGCCTTGGAGTAGGATAAGAAATTCAAGGTTGTAGTTGGTTTAGAGTGTTCAAAATGGAAGGGAGTCTATTCAGCTGACCATCCCAACTCCTTACCCTGTAACTCATTACAATACAGAGTAGGCTGTTTGCATAGACTCATGAGTAATGAACTGTAGTAATACTGACTTTGCTATATGTGAGGACATCATGAAAAACATCACCAAACACTGGGTCAACCAAACATCTATGTCATATCCAATTCTGCCAGTATCAGAAGGACATGGCCATCACTGTCTGGAGACGAACTGGATTCATGCAAAATGTGACCCCAATACGTCTCTAAACAACGTAAATAAATTTCTTCAACCTCAGTTCTTAATTTTCATGAAATTCTCTTTTGGGAGATCTCAAACATAATTCCACCACCAGCAATTCCCAGAAACAGATTACAAGGAAATTAGTTAGGAAACACTGGGAAGATTAAGGACAGAACAGTGACAAAAACTAATCAATTTTGACTTTGCTAATTTGTGACTGGATAAATCAAATGACAGTTGGTAGAAACCTCAGGTTTCATATTGAACTACATATCCTGAGAGAAATTTAAGATGACATCCATGGAAAAGTTCATTGAGGCTGAGTTTCCTAGAAAATGATCAATTCAATATTTTATACATAAATTGGAATAGAAATATATTGATATGTGCATATGTCATTACTGACTTCCATTATTACCCCCACTTCATTTCCAGAGTTACTTTTTATATTATGGCATGAAAACATGATATAGCAGAATAACCCCAGCTATTTAATTAAGACAGAGTTGGCCTTAAATTTTTACCTCACACCCTATTATGAAATTAACTTCCCTGAACTAAAAATTCTTCATCTATGAAATATACTAACATTACCTCCCAGAAAGCATTTTTACATTGAATTTTTCAACAAATGGTAACTGAATCACGATTACAAGCTAGATAACATCACCCTGACATCATCTCAGTTACTAAACTAAAAAAGATATTAGAAATGTCAGCTATGTAAAATACAGATTAAATATTTTTAGTACTTTGGCATTTCTCTATACTTGCCAATCAGAGCATTTTATTAGTTTATGAAAATAACCTCTACATTTAAGGACTCTATGGACAATGATTTACTCATAGCAGTTATTCTCAAAGTGTGGTCTAGAGTCTTTTAGGGGTCCCCAAGACCTTTTCAGGGGATCTGTGAGATTAAAAATATGATCTGAATAACAGTAAGACATTATCTGCCCTTTCACTGTGTGGACATCGGCACTGGTGGTGTGGGGCCGGGGCAGGAATTAAGGCAGTGGTTCCAAAGAAAAGTCAGTTTCAGTTAAGAATATCCTTGAAGGGCGCCTGGGTGGCTCAGTCGTTAAGCATCTGCCTTCGGCTCGGGTCATGATCCCAGGGTCCTGGATGGAGCCCCACATCGGGCTCCCTCCTCAGCAGGAAGCCTGCTTCTCCCTCTCCCACTCCCCCTGCTTGTGTTCCCTCTCTCGCTGTCTCTGTCAAATAAATAAAATCTTTTAAAAAAAAAACAAAGAATATCCTCGAAGAAGCAAGGAAAATTACTAATTTAATTAAATCTTGACCACGACTTCCTAACTTTCTAATATCTGTGTAGCACATGAGGAGTACATGTAAGACACTTTGCATATGGAAGTAGGATGGTTGTCTTAAGGAAAAGTTTTTAGGTGATTGTTTTAGTTGCAAGGGGAATTAGCCATTTCTTTTCACGGCACACCATTTTAACTTGATAATAACAACTGACGGACAAGCTATGCCTTTGTCAGATACAGGTATTAAGCAAACAGTTTCTTGAAAATGAATAAAATAAGCCTATCACTTCAAGGAAAAAACTGCCAATGATAACATTCAAGGTCATTAGTGAAAATTAAAATTTTGAAAAACTTGTATCTACCACAGTAAGTATGAAAGCTTCCTAATGCTTCAACTCTCTTCTGATGAGATTGGTGATATTAAGAAATATAATTATGTTGGGGCACCTGGGTGGCTCAGTCGTTAAGCATCTGCCTTTGGAACTATTCCAAACTAGACCATTTTACGTGAGGAGAACAATAAATATTTTTATCAGTTCCAAAATTATTTTTGTTCACTGCTACACTGCAAGCAACACAAAGGCAGGAAGCTTATTATGGTAATTTACCCCCGTAGTATCACCAGAACCGAGCACAGAAACAGGCACATAGCATCTGCAACTATCTCCTATTGATGATGTGACAAATGTCCACACACTCACTGGTGTAAAACAACATAAATGTATTCGCTTACAGTTCTTTAGGTCAGAAGTCTGAAGTGGGTCTCACCAGGCTAAAATCGAGATGTTGTCACAGATACATTCTTTTGAGAGGCTCTAGAAGGGGATCTGTTTCTTGCCTTCTCCAGCTTCTAGAAGCTTCTAGAGCTTCATGACCCCTTCCTCCATGTTCAAAGCCAGCAATGTAGCATCTTCAGATTTCTCCCTCTGATCTTCTGTATGCCTCTTCCATCTTTAAGAACCTTCTGGTTATACTGGGCCCCACAAGGATAATCCAGAATAATTTCCCATCTCAAGATCTTTAACTTAATTACATCAGCAAAGTCCTTTTTGCTGTGTAGGGTGATATAATCACAGATCCCAGGGATCAGGACATGGATATCTTTCAGGAGTCACTTTTCTGTATCACAGTACAAATGCAACTTAAAAAAAAACTTCATTAAGAAATGACTTACCTAGCATACAAGTCACTCTCTTCAAAGGTACAATTCAATGGTTTCTAGTATATTCGCAGAGTTGTACATCTAACACCACAAGCAATTTTAGAACAACTCCAGGCCCATTAGCATCACTGCCTATTTCTCCCCAAACTAGACAACGCTAAGCAACCAAAACTATACTTTCTTCCCCTAGAGATTTGCCTATTTTGAACATTTTACAAAAATGAAATCAGACAATCTGTGGTCTTTTGTGACGGCTTCTTTTGCTTAGCATATTTTTAAGGTTTATTAATGGTGTAGCGTCCAACAGTACTTCATTCCTTTCTATGGATGAATAATTTTACATTGTATGGATCTGCCATATTTTATTTGTCCACTGAACAGATGATATTTGTATTATTTCCACTTTTTGTTATTGTAAATAATGCTGCTATAAACATGTGTGTACGAGTTTTTGTGTAAATGTGTCTTCATTTCTCTTGGGAATCTACCTAAAAATAAAATTGCTAGGTCGCATAGTAACTCCATTTTTAACTTTTTGAGGAACCACCAAACTGTTTTCCACAGAAGCGACACCATTTTAAATTCTCACTGTATGAGTAGTCTGATCTTTCCACATCTTCACCACATTTATTATCTGTCATTTTTATTATAGCAATCCCAGTGAGTGTGAAGTATTATCTCGTTATATTTTCACTTACATTTTCCTGATGACCAATGATGTTGAACATCTTTTCATGTGTTTATTGGACATTTGTGTATCTTCTTTGGAAAATATGTATTCAAATCCTTTGCCTATATTTAAATGAGGTTGTTTTTCTTTTTATTATTGAGTTATAGAGTGTTTTAGATAGTCTAGATTCAAGTTCCATATCAGATATAAGATTTGTGAAATTTTTCTGCCATTCTTTGCATTTTTTTAAAGGTATGACAGGACAGGTAACTTCACAGTAAATCTAATATGCCATATCAATCAATTTTTATACCAAATTCTTAAAAGAATTTTTTAAATTGAATTTTCTAGTTGGAAAACAATTTATCATGTGGTAGAAAAAGATAAAAGACAAGTAATAGAAATAAGTACTCTGAAACTGCTCCAATTCCTAAAATAAGATATTTGCAAAATACGAAATTAAAGTTCATTGCTTGGAAAATATGCTTTACTTTTTTCTAAAAGATTTTATTTATTTATTTGACGGAGACAGAGAGAGCACAAGCAGGGGGAGCAGTAGGCAGTGGGAGAGGGAGAAGCAGACTCCCTGCCAAGATGAGAGCCCAACACAGGGCTCAATCCCAGACCCTGGCATCATGACTTGAGCTGAAGGCAGATGCTTAACCAACTGAGCCACCCAGATGTCCCAGAAAATATGCTTTACTTTTAATCTCAAATTCATTTTGAATGCTTGACATATAATTTCATACTTAAAATACTCTGCTAAATTATTTGATAATATATAGAGAGCATTACTTCTCTGGAGAGAGATGTTTTACACAACACTGTTTAATTAGTGCTGGTAAAAACCACTTGATAATTTTAATCATAACTGATTAATGGGTTAACAATTTATTCAATAATATGAATGGCATAAAGACCAATAAAGGGAACAACCTGATAATTGTTCGCTGTGCAATTTTGCTCATTAGTAACACTAACTCAAGATTTTGAAATTTATTCGTTTCATTATACAGTTCTTTGTGTGATTTAACAAAAACAGGAATGCAGTGCCAAGCTTTTTTTTTTCCCTCCTTCTTTCCTTCCTTCCTTCCTTCCTTCCTTCCTTTTGTAGGGGAGGAAAAATAATTTTCCCTTTGCCCTTCGAGGTTCTTGGCTAAGATCACCTGCCCATAATAAAAGACAGATTAACAGGAGTAAAACAAACAGAATCTTAATAACACGGATACCTTCTGTATACACGGGAGAGACCCAGGAAAACTGAGTAACTCCCTGAAATGGCCCAAGCCACCACCTAAAATACCATCTCCAGCTAAAGACAAAAGAAGATGTAGGGGGTAGGGGACCCAGGCATGGGAGGTTATCAGGAAAAGCCTGGTAAACAAGGGTAAGGTTGTTATGCAGATTTAAGTTGGGAGCTTTCTCCACTGATAAGTTTCTACAGATTTAGGGTTATCTTCTTCCTGGTACAGAGAAGGAGACATCCTTACCAATGGAGGATTCGCTTATAAAAGTAAATGTCCCTTACCAAAGGGTGACTTTTCCTGGGTTTTCAGAGATTTTCTGTGTCTGCTGTTTCTAAAATTAGTTCAAAAATAACCCTTACAACAAAAAGGCATATTTTGGGGTGGATAACCTGTCCCCCTTCACTTCTCTTTCTTCCAAGAGTGGTTCCATTACTTTGGGGGTTAGTTAGCATAATACGGAGAATATATAGGAAAATGTATAAAATGGCACTTTACACTGTTTTAAAGCCCAAAATGGAGGCATTTGCCACAACAGCAAACCAAAACTTAATCAGCTTCAACCTCTCCCAGGAATGTGACCTTTTAAGCGTTAATCTGAAATTTCCTGATGAGCACTAGTGAGGTCATCTGTATGATAAAAAACAAAAACAAAACAAACAAACAAAACCCTGCCTTTCCCTTCTCCCAAAAGAAGATGAAACAATGCTTTCTTTTGTTTTGCTAATAACGTCCTTGCCTCTCCCTCCCTCTGTAACAACCTTCCATTCTGTACAAAGCCTGGGACCATCTCTCCACTTGCTAGATGGGATGCTGTCTGGTTCATGAATCTCTTAATAAAGCCAATTAGATCTTCAAATTTACTTGATTGAATTTTGTTTTTTAACACCAATGCCAGTACTCATCTCATTAGGGCTATAACTAAGGATATTATTAATTTTCATGTCATTAACTTTTTTTTAGAATATAAAGCCTTGAACTTGAACTTCATGTCTATACACAATACATATGCAACCTTACGCAAAATACTTTTCATAAATTAACATTATATGTTAAAATCCTGGAAACGGAATAGCTGTGATTTGTATTTTGCCTTAATGGAACAAGAGAAACACATTCAATTAGGGAGGGCTAAACTGAAAATAAAGCTTTTAAAGTGAAAATGTCATCTTCTCCCCTTGTACTTTGCACAGGCTACATAATGTCCTGAGAGGATTCATTATGAGAAAAGTGTCATTCAGAACTTTAAGATCTTACTTTGGAAGAAACTAATGAGAAAACAAATTAGAAAGTGAGACTTTTTTTTCCCAAATAAGTGGTCTTAAGTTTCCTTCTTATAGAAGTTTAAATCAGTTTATTACAAGTATATGTAAACCACTAATTTTTACAGCTCTGAGGTCAAGTCCAGCATTTCTTTATACAAAGTCTATGAGAAGGGGGTCTGCAGAGATCATCTAATCTTAAACTGTGACATCAACCATTCAAGTCCTTAGCCTAATGCATTCCCAGAGAAATTTTTAAAAGCTTTAAATATTAGACCATATCTTTTGTAGACTATCCCCAGTCTTTCTTATGAAAATAGATTGGGCTCTGATTCAATCTTATTAGAAAAAAAGAATGAGTCCATTGGAGACTTCAAAGGTAAGCATCTTAACAACTTTACAGCATTCAGAATAAACTCTGAAGCATACGTGTTCTCATCTCTCACCTCATTTTTTGTGAAGTGTCTTAAGCAGGAAGTTGGAAAGGAATTAAAAGGCAAGCAAATATTAGCATGGGAAAGAGCCCCATTTATACACCTCCAACATCTCCCCGAACATTTTGAAAGTCTTAGAATATAGGGGCGCCTGGGTGGCTTAGTCATTAAGCGTCTGCCTTCGGCTCAGGGCTTGATCCCAGCGTTATGGGATCGAGCCCCACATCAGGCTCCTCCGCTATGAGCCTGCTTCTTCCTCTCCCACTCCCCCTGCTTGTGTTCCCTCTCTTGCTGGCTGTCTCTCTCTCTGTCAGATAAATAAATAAATAAAAATCTTAAAAAAAAAGAAAGTCTTAGAATATAGAAAATAAGCCTCAAAATAAATTGATGGCCTTATAGAAGAAAACAAAATTGTGTTCCCATGCCAGTCATTACACACTGGAAGAGGAAGTCTGTCAAAACAGACACTTGTACAAATTCTAAACTGAAAAGATATTGGAAAAAAAAAATCCTGTTACCTAAGAAAACAAAAGAAAACCTATAATGTGAGCTATCAATAAAAGCATTCCAAAGAGAAATAAAACACCAACTTTCCCGTTCGTACCCTTAAACCCATAAGAAGAAATTTCTCAGAACACCTAAGGACCATCTGAATACATTTTATTTTGATTCGAGCACTGTAACATGATCCTTAAGTCTACACTGTTAACATGTCCCTCAGAATCAACAAATTCTCAGGTGGTAGGGATCTCTAAGAATTCACACATTCCCCATGTTCTAGCCCATAATAGTCACCCTCAGACCTTTAACCAAGAAACATTATTTCCTCCTCTGTGATACACATTGCCTAACTTGATGCAAAGGGATTTTTTATGCATAGGGAATTGCCAGGTGAAAGGATCTGATGCTTCCTCCCCAAGATCTTTCAGGACTCCTTTATTCATCATACGATTATTGCTAACTTCGACACTGATTTACTGCTACCCTTATATCTAAATCAAACCCAAACAGAAGATCTTAAAGAGGTACCAGACTTCTTTGTGGATAAAATCATCTGATATAGGGAGCACCACTGGGACTTAACCCAGCAAAGTTCAGACTGACCTATCTAAATCTCTACCCAAACTCATACAACACCCTCATAGACCATAAGCTATAAAAGTACAGAACGGTTAGAAGCCTGTTAGAAAAAGGACTCATTAAAAAAAAAAGAAAGAAAAAAAAAAGAAAAAGGACTCCTCAAACTTTGTGCGAGTTCTTGTAACACTCCCATCCCTGCAGTCAGAAAACCCTTTGGGCGGGGACGTAGATTCGTTTGGGACTTTCGAGTCGTAATTAGAGTAGTCGCTTTCCGCTTTCCGATAGCTTGCAAACCAAATTCCAATTCCCATTAGCAACATCTTCCTGGGTGGCTGGCCTCGTGGTGCTCATCACAAGCAGTTATCAGAGCTAGAGGTAAGAAGTTAAATACATACTCTAGTAGCAGCTGGGTTTTGTGGATAGTTTCTGATTTTAGAATGCTTCGGGAACAGGTAATGTTCCCGTCCTCAGTAGGAAGCTTTTTAAGAATGGTCAAAAGATAATAGAAATTTTGATCGCACTCCTGCTTACTAAATAGGTAGCAATTATCAAAAGGAGGTAACATGGAGGCTAAAGAAAGCGTTCTAGCTAATTATACGTCAGGTGCCTCATCTGGAAGCCCTCACCAAGAGCCTAGCGTTTATGATAGCTCGACAGACTAAATCTTCACTGAGGTTCAAAGAGACTAACAAAGAATGCCGTTGGAATCAAGTCAGAAAAGGATTGCTAAGAGAAATTTCTATTCAACAAGCTTAATTCCACCTAACTTAATTCCCCTTTGCTACGTCATGTAACATATTCACAGGTCCTTCTTACCTTAGTAAAATTGAAGTCATCCTTCTCTCATCAAGACATTTCTTTTACTTGAATTTTGAGGGAGCTAAAATTTAGTATCACTTGAATCACCAGAGAATAAGAAAGCTAGCAACTCACAGACTATTAGATCTTAAAAGGCTCTGAGAGAATAGCTGTCCTAAGTCCTCATTTTACATAGAAAGACCGTTGTTGGGTGCAACTCAGGCATAATAAAATCTTTCCTACCCCTGTATGAATGGGGTTTGAACCTCAATTTGGAAAAACAAACAAAAAAAGAGCAATATTTATGCCTGTGACCTATAAAGGTAAATTGAGATGCTAATTGTACAATGTTCCATCGTGGAGCATATGAAGGACAAGAGAAGGAAACAATACAAGCATTTCATTGCATTCCATGAGAAATTGATAAGGTCTTCAGCAATGTGTGGGTGTGGAACTGCAGCACAGGAAGCAGATATAAATGATATTTTGACAGTAGAATCAGCAGAGCACCTTCCGTTTTCTTGTTACCCAGTTCTCTGAATATCAAGTCCTTTCTATATCCAAAGTTAACTTGCGTCTTCCTTCCTGCAACCACTCGTCTCTGTACGTGATTCTGTTGTTACAGACTAGCAGCACTCCTGGCCCCCAGTTACCGCTTCAGAAATACTGAGAAAATAATTTCCGTATATTTCTCTGCTCCCCAAGTCGAAGATCCCTACTACCATCCTCCAAGACCTCCTAAAAGTTTGATTATATATTTTTTCTGAAGTGATATAAATCCTTCTTTGTAGGTATTTTTCACTTATTTTGATAGCATCAAGGGTGAAGTTTGTAAAATATAATGTTGACTGTCATTCAGCCAATTAGAAGAGACTGTATTCTTTGGGACCTTAATTCACTGGTGAAAGAAATATCAATAGTGGGACATGATAAACGGCTGTGCTTTCCCGCCCCAAACGTGGAGGAAACATAAAGCTTTGTGTTAGAAGGAAGCTACAGACCGGGTGTTAGGAGTCCTGGGTTTTGATCTTAACTCAGAATCTCCAAATGCAAGAACTCAGGTGATTTTTTTAAACCTCTTTTAGACTCCATTTCAAATTCTAAAATACTGTGTTTTTTCACTAGATGGTCTATATGGACCATTTTAGTTCCGCAATCCAATGAATGGTTATAAATATTTAATTTCCATTTCTGAGTCATCTGTAAAAATAGTTTCAAAGCAGGAAAGCTTTCTCCACCATAGCAACTACCTCGCTTCTCTGCGGAGCAGAGCTGGAAGCTGGCAGCTCAGAGAAAGATGCTTATTATCTTAGCGCCGTCTCCCATCACAAAGCCTGGCAGATGGCATTCCTGAATCACAGGTGGTAACACAAAATGCCTCTAAACAAAGGGGAGGAAAAGCACGGAAGCTTTTTGTTCTACCTGACCAGAGATCTCTCCGCTTCAGCCAGTCAAAAAACACAGACTCTCTATAATCAAAAAGTTTGTAATTGTTGGGTAGACAAAGATCAAGGAGAAGCGTTGATTGCTTGTGAAGAGCCCGCAATCTTGCGAGGAGAGGAGAAAAAGAATTCGACTAAATACAAGAGTCTGTTGCGAATATTGTCATGGAGTTAAAACACACCTTGATGAATGTCAGTTACGGAGAGAATAAAAACTCCATACCTGGCATAGGAGGGGGTCGCAGTCAGGAATAAAACTCTCTCGTGTTTTAACTCCAACCAGACCGGCCCCTTTACCTGTACGGGCCCTATAATCACGTTATACAAAAATCTGTCCTGTTCCCCTTTCATAACTATGCCATTATGCACACCATTCCCTCTGCTTATCAAGTGTCTGTCCATCCCTACCTTTTACAAGCCACAATTCAATCATCTATGTCCAGAAACACATTCTGATTTTCTTAGGCAGGAACGCATCCCCTCCAGCATCTTCCCTGGTATGTAACATTTTTAAAACATTTACCGGATTGCATTATAATTCATCTGAGAATGTATGGTCTCAAGCATCTCCAACCGAAATGACAGGAAAAGACATCAAATTTGTAAAACACCTTTTACTACCTTATCACCAGAGGTCTGAAGTCAATTTCCTTTATAGATTACTTTTATGCCTACTATTACTATTCTGATCAAAGAGTCCCTTTATTCTAACTCCAGCATCTTGATATTTTTAAGGTAAATACATTTATGTAACTGCTCAAATATCCTTTATCAAATGGGGCAGAGTGGCAATACAGAGTGTAAATATTTTAAAATAAAAATACGAGTTACTTGGAGGCAAGGAACATATGTGTTTATTATTCCTAGAATACAGCTCAGTGACTCCCATATACTGTTTCTTATACTGAATGAAGAAACGCATGCAAATTTGTAAATAAAATTAAAATTAGAGTAACCAAGAAAAGCATTTTGGGGAATAGCACATTTGAGCCAGACGCCGAAGTCTGGGTGGATTTTCAGCTTGCCTGCGAGAATAAACGAAGGGCTATGTAGCTAAAGGGGACAGCCTGAGCAAATGTACGGGCTGAGATTAGGCAAGGGTGATTTGCCTCACGGGCTAGTAACAAAGCAGAATTAGAAATGAGGCTTAAAAGGAAGCTCCATGAAGGGCCACGCTGAGGAATGGACCCTTAATTCTGTAGGCAATGAGGAATCTTACAAGGTTTATGAGGAAGTATGCTCTGATAATAGGCCTCTTCTTGAAATACCCCTTTACCAGAATGGGAATTGGCTTGGAGAGGGCCTGAACGGAAGCCTAGAGCCCGGCTGGAAAGGCATGGTAGTAAGTTAGCAAAGAAATTCTGAGAGACTGTATTGAGGCAGTAGGAGCGGGGATGGAGAAAAACATATAAATAAGGATGAGAGTAAGACAGTAATTAGATTTTACTGGTGGAGAGAGTGATGGAAGAGTCCATGGTGATTATGAGGGATTTTTTACAACTTTTAATATTTTTTTTCACTCTCACAAGTATCTAGGTGGTTTTCTTTTAATGTTCAGTTAGCCAGCATATAGTACACCAACTTCTAATCTTGAAATAATTGTAGATTCACCGGAAATTGCACAGATAGTGCAGTAGTACAGGGAGGTCCCAGGCAGCCACGGCCTTAACACAGTTTTCCCTCGATAGTTAAATCTTGTATAATTACAGCACAGTATCAAAACCAGAAAATTAACATTTGTATGAAGTGTGAGTATAGGACTTTGTCATTTTATCACATGTGTAAATATGTGTAAAATCCACCATGACAATCAAGATACAGAATTATTCAATCACAAAATTCTCCTTCGTGCTACTCCTTTATAGTCACAACCACCCCCCTGACCCACACCACCCCTAAACCTTACTAACAACTAATGGACCTCTGCTTCCATTTCATCATTTGAGAATTTTACGTAAATGGAGTCATGCAGTATGAGACCACTGCAATTCTTATTATGTAGGTGTCCAACACCTCGATTCAGTCCTGACGCTATGGAGTTTGCATCAGATCCCGCAAGTTAAAGGGCCCTTTCTCATAAGACTAACCCCACTTCACATGCCAGCGGCAAATGGGGTGCCCAGGTTACCCAAACTTCTGCCCAGACAACTACAAATTTGGGAGTTCCTAAATCCACTCCCTCAGTTTCAATAACTGGCTATAATGGCTCACAGAACTCAGAACACTTATGTTAACTAGTTTATTCTAAATGGATACAACTCAGGAATAGCCAAATGCACGGGGCAAGGGAAGAGTGCCAGGGAGGGTGAAAAGCTTCCAGGCCCTCTCTGGGGCACCATCCTCCCAGCACCGTAATGTGCTGTTCACCAACCCAGAAGCTCCCTGAATCTCGCTGTTCAAGAGAATTTAGCTGGAGAGAGGTAAGATGGCGGAGGAGTAGGGCGACCCTAAGCTTACCTTCTCCCTCAAACAAAGCTAGATAAATATCAAATCATTGTGAACACCCAAGAAATCAATCGAACGTCTTAGAGCACAAAGCTGCATGTCTACAACCCGGAAAAATGATCGGTGGAAGGCCTAAACTTCAGAGTTGATTAGTGGGAGAAAAGAGGCTTGGGTGCTGCCCAGGGGAGGGAGCCCTGATCACGGAGGGAGTAGTGAGAGAGAAGGAGGAGAGAGAGAGAGAAAGTACAGGGGGGAAAAGAAAAGAATGAAAACCTGCACAGGAGACTCCACAAGAAAACTATTCCCCAAAACCATTGGCAGGGAAAAGAAGAGGGTTACAATATGCCAGTTTTCTATAAATAGCAGAGTACAGAGTCTGAAGTTTTAGAGGTCCATACGATCCTCTCCATAGATGCAGAAAAAGCATCTGACAAAGTACAACATCCATTCATGATAAGAACGCTCAACAAAGTAGCGATAGATGAACATACCTCAACATCATAAAAGCCATATATGAAAGACCCACAGCTAATATCGTCTTCAATGGGGAAAAATTGAGAGCCTTTCCCTATGGTCAGGAACAAACCAAGGATGCCCACTCTCAACCATTACTATTTAACATAGTACAGGAAGTCCTGGCCTCAGCAATCAGACAACAAAAACAAATGAAAGGCATCTGAATTGGCAAGGAAGAAATCAAATGTTCACTATTTGCAGATCACATGATACTCTATATAGAAAACCCAAGAGACTCCTCCAAAAAAATTGCTAGAACTGATACATGAATTCAGTAAAGTCACAGGATACAAAAGCAACATACAGAAAGCTGTTGCATTTCTATACACCAATAATGAAGCAGCAGAAACAGAAATTAAGGGATCAGTCCCGTTTACAATTGCACCAAAAACTGTTAGGATACCTAGGAATAAACCTAACCAAAGAGGGGAAAGACCTGTACTCTGAAGGGTATAAAACAGTGATGAAAGAAATTGAAGATGACACAGAGAAATGGAAAAATATTCCATGCTCCTGGATTAGAAGAACAAATATTGTTAAAATGTCTCTACTACCCAAAACAATCTACACGTTTAATGCAGTCCCTGTCAATACACCACCAGTGTTCTTCAGAGAGTTAGAGCAAACATTCCTAAAATTTGTATGGAACCACAAAAGACCTTGAATAAGCAAAGCAATCTTGAAAAGCAAAGCCGGAGGCATCTCAATTCTGGACCTCCAGCTCTATTACAAAGCTGTAGTCATCAAGACAGGATGGTACTGGCACAAAAACAGACACGTAGATCAATGGAACAGAAATGGACCCACGACTGTGTGGTCAACTAATCGTCAAAAAAGCAGGAAAGAATATCCAATGGAAAAAAGACACTCCTGTCAACAAATGATGTTGGGAAAACCGGACAGTAACATGGCAAAGAATAAAGTGGACCACTTTCTTACACCATACACAAAAATAAATTCAAAATGGGTGAAAGACCTGAATGTGAGAGCGGAAACCATCCAAGTCCCAGAGCAGAACCCAGGCAGCAACCTCTGTGACCCGGGCTGCAGCTACTTATTAGACACGTCCGCCGGAGGCAAGGGACATACTGGGACTTGATCAGGATAAAAAGCTTCTGCACAGTGAAGGAAACAATCAACAAAAACTAAAAGGCAGCCTATGGAATGGGAGAAGATATTTGTAAAGACATATCTGATAAAGGATTAGTATCTAAAATCTATAAAGAACTATTAAACTCAATACCCAAAAAACAAATAATCCAGTTAAGAAATGGGCAGAAGACATGAATAGACATTTATTTTCCAAAGAAGACATCCAGATGGCTAACAGACACAGGAAAAGATGCTCAGTATCGCTCATCATCAGGGAGATACAGATCAAAACCACGATGAGATACCACCTCACAGCTGTCGGAATAGCTAAAATCAACAACACAACAAACAGGTGTTGGCGAGGATGTGGAGAAATGGGAACCGTCTTGCATTGTTGGTGGGAATGCAAATTGGTGCAGGTACTTTGGAAAATCGTTTGGAGTTTCCTCAAAAAGTTAAAAAATAGGGGCCCCTGGGTGGCTCAGTTGGTTAAGCATCTGTCTTTGGCTCAGGTCATGATCTCGGGGTCCTGGGATGGAGCCCCCTGTCTGGCTCCCCACTCAGTGGGGAGTCCGCTTGTCCCTCTCCCACGCCCTCTACCCCTACTCCTGCTGTCTCTCTCTTTCTCAAATAAATAAAATCTTTGAAGAAAATAAAATCATTTTTAAAAAATTAAAAACTAAAAAAATAAAAATAAAAACTATAACTACCCTATGATCCAGCAATTGCACTACTAGGTATTTACCCAAAGGATACAAAAGCACAGATTTATAGGGGTACACCCATCGGTGCACCCCGATGTTTATAGCAGCATTATCAATAATAGGCAAACTATGGAGAAAGCCCAAATGTCCATCCACTGATGAATGGATAAATAAGATAAGGTATAGACATACAATGGAACATTACTCAGCCATCAAAACAATGAAATCTTGTCATTTACAGCTATGTGGATGGAGTTAGAATGTATTATGCTAAGCGAAATAAATCAATCAGAGAAAGACAAATGCCATATGAATTCACTCATATGTGGAATTTAAGAAAACAAATGAACATATGGGAGGGGAAGAGAAAGGGGAGAGGGAAACAAACCATAAGAGACTGTTAATGATAGAGCACAGAGGGTTGATGGAGGGAAATGGGTGGGGGATGGGCTAGATGGGGGATGAGTATCTGGGAGGGCACTTGTGATGAGCACTGGGTATCGTATGCATGTGATGAATCACTGAATTCTACTCCAGAAACCAATATTGCACTGCGTGCTAAGATTTAAATTAAAAAAATATAAAAATAAATAAAATAAAAATAAATTAAAAAAAAAGAGTTTTTATAAAACTCAAACTCTAGCTCCCTCCTCACAGGCAGGGTGTGGGGATAAACATCCCAGCCCTCTAATCACTTCATTTGGGGGCCAGCCCCATCAGAGGCTCTCTAGGGTCCCCATCCTAAGTCACCTAATTAGCATCATTTCAAAGGTGGTTGAAAAGGGCTTCTTAGGAATAACAAAATACACTCCTATCACTCAGGAAGTTCCAAGGGTTTTAGGAGCCCTGTGCCAGGAACTAGGGACAAATAACAAATGTATATTTATATTATGCCACAGACCTTTTGAGATTAGCTTTCTTCATAGAACAAAATGTTCTTAAGATCCATTCCATTTACTGTATTAAGTTTTTTTTTAAAAGATTTATTTATTTGACAGAGAGAGAGACAGCCAGCGAGAGAGGGAACACAAGCAGGGGGAGTGGGAGAGGAAGAAGCAGGCTCCCAGCAGAGGAGCCTGACGTGGGGCTTGATCCCAGAACGCCAGGATCACGCCCTGAGCCTAAGACAGACGCTTAACGACTGCGCCACCCAGGCGCCCCTGTATTAAGTTTTTGTTGTTGCTGCTAACTTTAGGTACGGATGTACCACACAGGTGAACTATTCATCCACTGATGGACATCTGGATTATTTCCGGTTTGCGCTGCAGTGAACAAAGCAGCTAGGAACATTCATCTACAGGGTCCTGCGTAAACATAAATTTTCATTTCTCCAAGAGAAGTGACTTGGAGTGCAATTGCTGGCGAGTGTAGTAACTGTATATTTACTTTTATAAAAAGAACTTGCCAAATTCTTCTCCAGAATAGCTGTAGTATTTTACATTCCTGCCAGCAACGTATGAGACATTTAGCGTCTCCACATCCTCAACTGTATTTGGTCCTGGCATGATTTTTTCACAATTTTGGCTGTTTAGGTGTAAGGACATCTCACCGTGGCCACATTTTCCCTACCTGCTAGTAACGTATATCTCTTCACGTGCTTATCTGTCTTCTTTGTATCCTCTTGGGTAAAATTTCTCTTCATGTCTTTTGTCCATATTCTAATTGGATTGTTTGACATTTTACTGTTGAGTTAAAGAGGGGTTTTTTCTTTCTTTTTTTTTTTTTAAGATTTTATTTATTTATTTGACAGAGACAGCCAGCGAGAGAGGGAACACAAGCAGGGGGAGTGGGAGAGGAAGAAGCAGGCTCATAGCAGAGAAGCCCGATGTGGGGCTCGATCCCAGAACGCTGGGATCACGCCCTGAGCGAAGGCAGAGGCTTAAGGACTGCGCCACCCAGGCGCCCTGAGAGGGGTTTTTTCTTATGTATTCTAGGTAATTACTTTGTCGGACATGTGGATTACAAATATTTTCACCCAGTCCATAACTCGGTTTTTCATTCCCTTCACAGGGTCTTTCATGGAGTAAAAGCTTTTAAAAAATTTTGATGAAGTTCAGTTTATTATTTTTTTTCTTTTATGGATTATGTTTCAAAAGTCAAGTTCAAGAAATCTTTACCTATCTCTAGATTCTGAACACTTTCTTACATGCTAGCCTCTAAAGTTTACAATTTTACATTTAAAACTATGATACATTTAATTTTCGTGTAAGGTATAAGGTTTAGGTCGTAGGTCTTTTGAGTAAAAAGCCTATATTGACACAAATAACGACTGTATCCTTATCTATTACTTCAAAATTGTTTTCTTCTCTGAACCCTGAAATAATCCTTCTGGATAGTAGCAGTCTTTCTAGATACCTCAGTAAAAATATTTGAAAGGGGGAAAAACAATTTAGTTCTGAAAAAGTGATCCACTTGTCCCACTTTTGTGGACTCTGAGAATTCTGAAGCCTTGGGTAACAGAAAACCTTTGCAGTATGGTTGAAAACCAAAAGAAGGCAATACAGATTCAATTTCCCTTTAAAAAAATGTTGTAATAGGTAAGCATATTTACAACAGGGTCTCATCATGCCCAATTGTTTTACGCGAATCCAAATAGTATGTTTATCTCTGAATAAGACAACTATAAATGTCTATGTATTGATTTGTTTTCTCGTTAGTTCTTCTACTCACCTGTGCAACCATGCACTCAACCCACATTCTCTGCACACCTGTTTTGTTCCTGGCATTGTCCTCTGTACTGGGAACATAGAAAAAACATCTCTGCCTCATGATCCATGAGCCCACAATCCAGTAAGGGAACTAAGATGTATATGCAAAGAATGATAGCCCAGGGAGCATACAATTGAAAGATTACTGTCATACACTCATTCACTGGACAAAATTTCCTGACATTCTATTGTATACCAGAGGTTGTGCCAAGTGCTAGGTGTATAGACACTGATACTTCTTGAACCCTTTTTTTGGTGTTATGTAAGGTTTTCTAGAGGATAACCTTAATGGACTAGAGAAGTAGCATAAAAACAATTATATTTAAGATCGTTCCATTAAATGTATAGTTTAAAGCGTCTATCTCCTTTATACTGCTGCCTTATTTTCACAGCAACAAATCAAAAGTGAAAAATATCCTCATAGTGGCCATTAATTTAAGAGGTGCTTCTTTCGTGTATCTCTAGGGTGACTTTTAGAGAGAATAAGGGCTGTTGGATGGCTTTTAGAAACTGAGCCAAACAAATCTGTTTTGTCACCCTTTCTGCTTCATAAATTGGCCTGTGTCGAGGATACGTAGTCTAGAGCTGGTCAGCACAAAGGAGCTAAAGTAGAAATCATCTGATGTTTGTAGTCAGGAAAGAGCAGATATGAAACACGAAGAGTCTTCATTTCCATAAGGTCTTGGCAGTAGGAGGTTTTTTTTTCCTGGTTATACTAAAACTGCTAAGAAATCTCTTCCTCAAAATAATTCAGGCATTAATAAAAGCTTCTCATTTATACAACAAAAACGGAAACAGTGAACATCGAAGAGGGCTCAAAACTGACCACTGGAATTTTAGAGAATGTCCAATGAAGGAAAACTAACCTTAAAAGTACAAATAAAGGTGGCACAGGGCTGGCTCAGTCAGAAGAGCATGTGACTCTGGATCTTGGGGTCATGAATTCGAGCCCCACGATGAGTATAGAGATTACGAAAAAAATAAACTTAAAAAAAATACAAATAAAGATGTTAAAGACTCTGCAATCAACGTATGACCTCAGGTAACTGCAGGCAGAATGACCAAGGACCCCCTGCCACCAGTATGGGGTAGAGGTGATATGAAGAGACAGTCACACCAACGCAGATGGTGTCAGAAGGCCAATTAGCATGAGGCACAGAAGACAACTGATGCATAACACATAACCAAAACCACCGCACGACTGGACCCGGATTGGAATTGTGTGTGCGTGCATGTGTGCGTGCGTGTGCATGTGTCTATTTCACTATACATTTCACACACACACACACACACACACACACACACACACACACACATATATATATATATATGTAGTATTCCACTCTACACATTCATCTAATCTCACAGTAAACTACGGTGTTAAAATATCGCTTTCACGATTCTGGTGAATGAAGGGGGTAAATGAGGTAATCAGGTGCCTTTGTAACAGGACTTATTTAAGTCTATGAGTAGCACATACTACCTAGCACTGGCCAGTAAATCCTTGGTCTTTGTGCTTCCTTAGGAAATCCTTTGGGATTTATTTCATCAAAAATGCTGCTATAATGGTTTTTAATACACAACGTGCTGAACGAGTCCTGCCTGAAAATTTCTGTAAGACTAAGGGAATGGATGCCCTTGATCCCTGTGTCAAGGAAAAGGGAGGAATTTCCAGCTTTGGAGGGTAAAAGCAGTGTCAGCTTTTTATAGCAACTGAGTGATTCAAAGAGCAAATAAATGTAATGACTAATGCTACGGCATCAGATGATCGTCCACGTAGCTTCAGGTCCAGGCAGAGTTTGGGGACCTTCCGTTGCTAAGAATGAATCAATAGGATGTTTGAACTTCTTGCGGTATGAAGCCAGAAGGATTTGGTACAGCTTCAAGATCAATGCGAAAAGAAATAATGCGAAAGCCCAACCAGGACTCTCTGTTCTCTTTCTCTCACCATGAAGCTTTTGTATAAGCTCCATTTTTTTTTTTTTTTTTTGTCTAAAATATCCCCCATCCTCCTCACATAGCTAATACCCTTCTGGACTCAGCTTATACACCATGTCTTCTGGAGAGCTCGCCCTGACCCACAAGCTCTGGGTCAGGTGCTCCGCCTTCCGCTCCCTGAGCACCCTGTCTTTGCCGACCGTAACAAGTAAAGCACACATTGATATCCCCTCCTTATTTATCTGTGTACTCTACCAAACTATGGTCCCTGTGAAATCAGGGATGGATTATATCTACATTACTTAACATTGTATCCACAGTACACAGCACAGCTCTTAGCCTACAGGAAATGATTAATAAATATTTGCTGAGAAGGAATAAATTATCGAGCGCTCACTATATGCTAAGCATTGCTCTGGGCATTTTGTTTGTTAGCTTATTCAAACACTAATGTCCACATCTTTCAGAGCCTGGCACATCCATTTGGGGCCTTCCAAAAACAGACTCTAAGGTGGGATCAGATGTACAAGACATTTATTGAGGGATTCAGTCGTGAAGGATGAAAGAGCAGGAAGGGAGAGTCCCCAGCCAGCAGTGCAGATCTGACACTTGGGAAAGGAGAAAGGAAGGAAGGATGGTGTAGGAAGAACTTCTTCTCATTATCAGCCAGCTCAGTGGGATATTGTTCATCAGAAAAATCCCAGATTGGGCAGAAAAAGCCTGCCTCTAGGATACCTTCCGTGCTCGGTTATTGACCAGGAGCAGCCCTGGGGAAATGTGGTCTCAATTACAGCAGATCCGAAGAGGCAGGAACTGTTCTATTATTGCCATCACCGCTCACCCATTTTCTCACACAGATCTACTTCTCCTTTCATGTTTGGTTGGGGAAAATCTTCTACGTGGCTTTCTTGAGCTTCTCCTCCCCCAGAAGAGGAAAGTCAGTGGGATGACCTACATGGCACCCACCACTGCATTTAGTCTCAGGGTCACAAATGCAATTAATCTTCTCCTTCTTTACCTGTCCATCCAAAACGCCTCTCACCTTTATCCATCAGCTCTACACATCCTGTTGTTTTATCTCACAGTAGGAAACAAACATCTACTCCTGAGGTTCGAAGACTTTCGTATTCATATTTCTCAGTCAAGGCCTTGCCGCAAGTGTTCATTCCTTGCTATAACGAAATAATGGTACCAAAAGATACCAAGCAAATCACTGGATCCACACATATTCTTCCCAGTCCTCACGGTGTGAAAAGTTTTACCTCTTCTTGCTGCTCAGGATCATCGTTACCTTTGCCGAGATGAAACTCAAGCTTCCAAGCAGCGGCCGTAACTTAGGCCATTGGTCTTATGGCAAGAGAAGAACCATGAGCTCTACCTGCACAGAACCCCGACGTGTAGGAACAGGAAGCACAGGGACCCCCGTGAGTCATCAAGAGGGATCATAAGTGATATCTGGCTCCTGGATCCATGCATTATTCCTATTAAGGGCACAGCACTGCGTACAAGGCCCTGGATCAATGCGTACACTGAATCCTGAAGGATGGCATCTCGTCTTCACAGAGCATACTTCCAAGCCTCACACAAAACCACAACGAGGTGTCACATCACACCGGTCAGAATGGCTGAAATAACGAAGCATCACTTCAGCTGTGGTTTCAATAGGCTTTTCCTATCCAAACTGGAGTGAAGTTCTGTGATACGATCAGTAGATAACACTGTTATGAAGCCATCCCCACATCTCACGCCCTGTGAAGGGGGTCTCCTAGTCACGTGTTTATGTTGTGTGGGATTTGATGGCTGTGGATCAGAAAGTCTGATCACCCTTCAGGGCTTGTGCTAGCTGAGGGTCTCAAGGCAGGAAAGGCAATCCATACCCACGATGGAAACTATCCTGTAAAACTGAATCGTTGTCCCTTCCAGGACAGAAAGAGCCCAATATCCCAGTAGTTTAATTCATGGATATAAAATTGTTTATAATATTTATTCATTATTGTTTTAATATCTATAGGATCTATAGCAATGTCTCCTCTTTTATTGACGGTCCTGGCAATTTGTGTGTGCTCTTCTCTTTAGTCGCATAGACTACAGTTTTATCAATCTTATTGATCTTAAAGAATGAGATTCTAGTTTCACTGAATTTCTCTATTGCTTTTCTATATTAAATTTTATCATCTTTTTATTTAGTTCCTCTCACCCTCTTTCACTAAAATTCATTCATATTGATGAATTTTTAGAGATAGATACTTAGAGTTTTATTTGAGACGTTCCTCTTTTTCTCATGCAAATATTTAATGTGATAAATTTTACTCTGAGCACTGGTCTGGCTGTATCCAACAGATATTAATATATTTTCATTGAAATTCGATGGAAAATATTTATTTTATTTTATTTTATCTTATTTTATTTTATCAGAGAGAGAGCACATGTGTGCACATATGGGGGAGAGGGCCACAGAGACAGGGAGAGAATCCTCAGCAGACTCTGCACTGAGAGTGGAGCCCAACATGGGGCTCAATCTCATGACCCTGAGATTGTGACCTGAGTCAAAATCAAGAGTCAGACACTTAACCGACTGAGCCACCCAGGCACCCCACAATTGAAAATATTTTTAAATTGTCCTCATGACTTCCTCCTTGACCCATGGGTTACTTAAGGATACATACTATAATTTCCAAATATTTGGGAATTTTCCATATATGCTGTTATTGGTTCCTAATTTAATTCTGTTACACTGAGAGTATACACTTTGTAAAATTTCAATTCTTTTAAAGTTGTTGAGGATTGTTTTGTGGCCTACCGCGTATTGTTCAATGTTGTTTCTGCACTTGAAAACAAAGCCTTCCGCTGTTGTTAGGTGGAGGGTTCTAGAAACCTCAAGTGGGATGTAATACTTCATAGTTTTGTTCAGGGCTTACATATCCTTACTGATGCAGTATCTAACAGCTTTATCAGTTGCTGAAAGGAGAATATTATTCAATTATTATTGTGGATTTGTCTATTTCTCCGTTGAGTTCCGACAGTTTTTGCTTCCTATATTTGAAAGTTAGTTTGCTTGCTGCATACATATTTAGCATTGGTAATGTCTTCTTAGTTATTTGACCTCCTTCATCATTAGGCAATGTCCCGCTTTATTCCTGGCAATCAATACCCCTTGTCCTTTCTTTAGCATTAGCACGGTATATCTTTTCCACTTCTTTGAATTTCAACTGCCCAAGTCTTTATATTTAAATTGGGTTCTTAAAAAATAAATAAATAAAAATAAATTGGGATTCTTACAGAGCACGTAGGTGAGCCTTCCTTTTTACCCAGTCTAGTAATCTCTCTTAGGTGATATACATTACACTTAATGTAACCACTGATTTGGTTGGATTAATATGTACCGTTTTGCTAGTAGTTTTTCATCCGTCCCACTAATCCCATCTGTTCTTTGCAAATTTTTCCTCTTTCTTTTCCTATTCTTAGATTGTTTTTTTGGTACTCTTGGATTTTTGTAAGATTTTCATGATTCCATTTTATCTCCATTACTGGCTTATTATTTATACTTTAAAATATTGTATGTATAATTTATGCTTTTATATTTATATTAATTTTACATATTATTTACATATAATCATTTATACTCCTATATTATTTATGCTCTTAATTTTAAGGTTGCCCTCGTGTTTAAATTATGAAGCTTTAGGGGTGCCTGGGTGGCTCAGCCGTTAAGCATCTGCCTTTGGCTCAGGTCATGATCCCAGGGTCCTGGGTTCGAGCCCCGCATCAGGCTCCCTGCTCGGCGGGATGCCTGCTTCTCCTTCTCATGCTCCCCTTGGTTGTGTTCCCTCTCTCACTGTCTCTCTCTGTCAAATAAATAAATAAAATCTTTTAAAAAATTATAAAGCTTTAATTAACCACAGCCAATCTTCAAATAATATATCTTTTTTCATGTAGCATAAAAACCTTGTATTAGTCTACTCCAAATTCTTCCATCTTTTGTCCGTTTTTGTTATATTATTTTCAATATGCTATAAATTCAGAACACATTGATATTGTGTTTCAATTTTCTTTTGAAGCAATTAAAAAAAGAAAAAATATTTTATATTTCCCTTCATTAAACCATTTCTTGAGCACTTAATTACTTTGTATAGATTCGTGTTTCTCTCCTGGTATCATACTCCTTTGGCCTGAAAAACTTCCTTTAACATTTCTTGTGTTGGCAGTAATAAATTTGGGGGGGTTCTTTTTTATACTAGAATATAAATTAAAAGTACTTTATTGAATATAAAAAGTACTTTATTTCTCCTTCATTTTTGAAAGATATTTTTTCCTCTGTATAGAACAGTGCTGGAAGTTTTTCTTTACTTTCAGCACTTTAAAGATATTCCATTAATTTCTGACTGGCAAAATGTCTCCATTAATACATGCTTCGTCCTGAGATAAGTAATATACCTTTTTTTCTTTACTTGTCTTTAACATTTTTCTCTTTATCATGGGTTTTTAATAATTGGAATACGATGTGTTTAGCAGTGTGTGTGTGTGTCTGTGTGTGTATGTGTGTGTGTCTGTGTTATCTTGCCTGGGGTTCTTTCAGCACCTTTCATCTGTGTTTTGATATCTCATTATTTTTTTAAAGTTTTATTACTTTTTAAACACTTCTAGGATTCTAATTGCACCCATGTTAAAATGTTTCATATTGTCCTAGAAATTCATGTTAAATTTGGGTGATTTTCATTAACCCATCTTTAAGTTCATTAATTTTTGAGTCTAAGAACAAGCCCAAAGTTAAATCTTATTTCTGTGACTGTTTCTGTTTTTATTTCCAGCATTTTCACTTGACTCTTTCTTATAGTTTCTTTCTGTTGAAATTCCCTGTTTGATCATAGATGTCCACATTTTCCTTTAAAACTTTTAAAATAATCACACATAGTTACTTAAAATTTTTTGTCTGATAGTTGTAATGCCTGGGTCAAATCTGAATCTAGTTCTATTGATTGACTTATCTCTTGAAAGTGGGTTGTTTATTCTTGCCTTTTTGTATACCCCATGTTCTATTACATTGCAGATATTGTGTACAGGACAGTAGAGCCATGACTGCTGTGGGTGAGCTAATCGCAACAGGACTTGAATTCAGTTTGGGTTTTGTTGTTGCGTCACTATCCACTAGCTGCAAATTCCTCTAGATTTACTTGTGCTTTGGCTAGTGTGTCAGAAAGTTCTTCTCAGTGTTGCTGCTCTACCCTCGGTTTGAGACCCTTTCTCTATACTTGTAACTCAGAGAGTAGCTCTCTCCATATTCTTTTTTTTTTTTTAAGATTTTTATTTATTTGACAGAGAGAGAGTCAGCCGGCAAGAGAGGGAACGCAAGCAGGGGGAGTGGGAGAGGGAGAAGCAGGCTTCCCGCTGAGCAGGGAGCTCGATCCTAAGACCCTGGGATCATGACCTGAGCCGAAGGCAGACGCTTAACGACTGAGCCACCCAGGCGCCCCCTCTCTCCATATTCTTAAGAAGACCCAATATAGTTGACTTGCTATCAAGCGACCCACATTAGTCTCAAGAATAATTAGGGGTGCCTGGGTGGCACAGTGGTTAAGCATCTGCCTTCGGCTCAGGGCGTGATCCTGGCGTTCTGGGATCCAGCCCCACATCAGGCTCCTCTGCTGGGAGTCTGCTTCTTCCTCTCCCACTCCCCCTGCTTGTGTTCCCTCTCTCGCTGGCTGTCTCTCTGTCAAATAAATAAATAAAATCTTAAAAAAAAAGAATAATTAGTGCTATACTGGGGGACTCATCACCACGACATGTCAGATACTCAGAGACAGA
The DNA here is from genome assembly GCF_017311325.1 of Ursus maritimus. Lineage (NCBI taxonomy): Eukaryota > Metazoa > Chordata > Mammalia > Carnivora > Ursidae > Ursus > Ursus maritimus. The sequence continues at coordinate 17,294,597 of NW_024423319.1, read as the reverse complement.
AGTATCTAGACTGGTCTTGGGGAGAGTCCATGCTTGTTGGGCTTGCACAGCTTCCATCTCTTCCACGGGGGTCAGTCCTTTCATGTGCCCAATATGCCAGTTCTCCTGTGGCCCTCAATGAAACAAGACTAATTCCAAATCATTGAGTCATCAGTGTCTACTTGGCTGTTCAATGCTTTTTTCATGGTGGATGGTTTCCGGTAGGCATTCATATGTGATAGGAAAACCTTTACACTTTGTGTCCCCTCCCATGTATCCATTCACACACTCTTATTCCAAATCTCCTTACTTTTAATCTTCTAGTCCTTTGACTTCCAGACCCCTGACCAGACAGCCAGGCCATTGGGCAATGCCTAGGTATTTGCTCAAATTTTCACCGAGGGCCACCTCTCCTTCCAGATGCACCACTCCTAGCCCTACACACTGAGAAAATTTCCTCTCTCCTCTTTCTCTCAGGGCCACCCCTAAATGTGACTGTAATGCAGCCATTATCCATTTCCACGTTTCTGGCTTGCACTCACATGCTGAACGGATCCAACTATACAGTAAGGTTAAGGTGCTTCCTTCTCTTCCGGGTAACCATGAGGGTTCTCCATATGGCCACTGGTGTGCAATAAAGGTGGGACTCTTGAGCAACCACGGTGGGTGGCACGGGGCCGGTCTGGCCTACCTGCCCATGCCCTCAGGTCCTGTTTTGCTTTGAACCCTGGCACGAGAGCTATGATCAAGGCAACTATTTTGTTTAGCTTGTGGTAGTCCACAGTTATTCTCCTGGATCCATCTGGTTTCTTCAAGGCCCAGAACGCCAAATTAAGAGAGATATAATAGGGACCACACTATTCTCTACCATCCTCTCTTCTTCCTGAGGATGCGATATTGCTTTTTATTCACCATCTTGGCTTGAGGATGGGGGGCAGTTTTAGAAGCATCCATTTGGTATTCTCCCAATACCTCTTAATGAGCAAACTAAGTACTCCACATGGATATTACTCCAATTGCCATATATGTCAACACAACCATACATTCAGAAACTGAAGAAATGAATACTGGGTGGTTCGGAAGGCCCAGCTGATCTGCTATAATCCAGACATTAGCCAGTACTTCATTTATTATCTGACTTACAAGCTCCCATTCTAGCAGAAGGACCATGATGATACTTTCGGTCTCCAGATACTAATGTCTACTCAGACCCTGTATCCAGTAGTCCACAAAATGTTGAGTAGTCCCCTTTCTTCAGGGTAAAGCTATCCAAATAAATGGCCACAAGTCCCTTTGGGCAAGGCAGGGGAAATCATTACAGTAGATACTGGCCACGGTGTGGCATAGTCATTACTCCTGGGGTTGCTTCAAATTCCTGAGTCATATGGGTCCTACATCTGAAAAATGGCTCAGATCCAGGTACTGAGCAGGGGATTATGAATTTTTATTGGCCCAGTGACCATCAGCCTCCTGCTCCTCTATTCTTGCCATCTGTCTGGTTGTAGGTACTAAGCAGCACTCTTCGTCGACTTCGTATTTTGTCCCTAGTTACACCGAACTTACCTCTGTGCCTATCTCTATAGTGCCGGCCTGCAGTAGACAGCCAACACTGGTGTCTTCTCATGAGCACATTTACGTGTGTCATCTGGGCCCTTCTGTAGAACATAGTTCTCTGGAAAGTCTTCTGGCATCACATATTACACCTGTTTAAGTATGCTCACTTCCCAGAGCCCTTTTTATTCCTTCTTCTTCATCTGCCAGAGAAACTCGGGAATTTCCACTTCACTGTGTACGTGCCACTGCTTTCTCCTGGTCTCTAAAGTAGCCATTCTAGGGATGCCTGGGTGGTACGGTCAGTGAGAGTCCAACTCTTGGTTTCAGCTTGGGTCATGATCTCGGGGTCATGGGATCAAGCCCCACATCAGGCTCTGTGTTCAGTGCACAGTCTGCTTGGGGTTTCTTTCTCCCTCACTCCCTGCCCCTCCCCCAGCATGTGCACTCATCCGCTCTTTCTCTCCCTCCCAAATAAATAAATCTTTGAAAAAAAGAATAAAAATAAAGTAGCCATCCTAATAGTAACTTTGCACTATCCAGTAAAGTCCTTGCAAAGGTATTAAATTCTGTGTTCTGAAAAAAATACCCTCATGCCCCAATTCAATGAATTCTTGCTTATCTGGTATTATGATCTGGATCTGTTGATCAACCACCTTCAATATCCAATCCCAAGGGTACTCTCTTGGCTCCTGCCAGTACATGCTAGCTAATTCTTGCAGCTCATTTGGGGTATAATCTTTCCAAAACTTTCCTAGCTGGGATTTGCGAGAACTTAATCCTAATTATTGACCTGGCAACCAAGAAAGCAGGTGAAGCCCGCTTCTGAGGGGATCGCCTCTTGCTTGGGTAAACAAGGTCTGTCTCTCTCCAGTGTCTTCTCACATAGGAGGGGGCTGCTAGCTCGCAGGACTACTGGACCACCGGTGCAAGCTCTGAAGTTTCAGGGATGTCTTCTGAGCCAAAATTCTAAGGGGCATACACCTAGATATCCTCCTTTCATATTTCAAGGTCCCAGGTTTTTCTAACCAGGGCCCTGACCTTAGCATAACAAACTAGCCCTGGTCAAGCATTAAAATATCTCTGGAGTTCCGGGCCTTTATAAGGTTCTCGGGCTGTCTTCACCTTGTTTGCTCTCTTTTACTATAGAAGGGCCTCTTGGTAAGCTATCAGAAATGTTCTCTGGCTCAGCTCACACACTTAGATCTTAACTATGTCTTATCTACCCTCCGTTTTTTGAAATCCTTCTTCAGGTGGCAATACCGTTTAATGATAACTAATCACATTCTACTGTTCTTGATGGCATTGCTCCCCCCGCCACCTTCCCTACCACAACCAAATCTTTCAAATGTCTGCATTTTCTCTCCAGCAAGTACATTCCTCTATACCAGGACATTCTCTCAGGTCACTGCTGATGAAATGTTCAGCAACTGGGCTAGCACGTTGAGCTAGGGATTATCCTGATCTCATATTTCACTCACAAAGATGTGCTTGCCAGCCAGGCAGGGAGCGAGCCAGTCTCAAAAGAGATCTTACCATCCTTTTTTGGGGGAGGGGAAGGGATGACTCCTGTCCCACCGATGTTAATTCGGGTCCTCTGAGTAGTAGATACAGAGATGAGATTAGACCTACAGGAGACATATTGATAAAAGGAGAAAGAGCAGGAATAAGAGGAAAAACCTTTAGACTGATACAGTTTTCTAAGTATAGTACTGAGAAATTGTCAACCTGACCAGTAAGAAGGCCCCAAGCAAAGATCGCTCAACAGAGTCGCTCATCAGGCAAAGATGGTCTGGCGCTGGTACCCCTGCTGTGAGTCGCCCGAACTGGGAGAAGTCCCCGGTGGAAGTGTGGTGCTGAAGAAAGTACTTTGGTGAATATAAAGATGTAGCCGTTAGAGGCCGTGGTCCGCTGTGTGCCTCACGTTCAGTTCTCTTAAAAGGAGATCAGAGCAGCACACACCTCCATGGCTTTTACACCTGGGAAATGCTTAACACTGTTTCCCAGGAAGCTTCCCGCTGCCACACATATGGGTCTATTCTAAGTGTCTTCTCCAAGCAGGAATGTCTCCTCCTTTAAAATCGGGCTTTCCCAAGTCAGTCTTGAAGAGACCAACCCGCTACTACGGAAGTCACCACCCAGACGATTCATGTGAGAAGGCAGATCTCTGAGTCAGTCCTTGGGCAGCAGGCTAAGGCCAGCACCACTGCCATCCCTAGGAAGGAGGCTGAAGTAAGCAATGGCCATTCTAGTGAAGATCCGCACAGATGACAAGCAAGAACGATTCAGAAGGCCAACAGCGAGATACAAACCGTGTCAGAATCCCCCTTTCAAGCTGTAAGGTTTTAAGATTATCACGTGAACCATCTAGAGAGCAATGAGACACTGCCGTAGAATAAGGCCAACCTGGGCACTTGTGGGACACGGTGAGTGGCCATAACTGGTTCGAGTGAAGAACTCAGGGACATGGACATAAAGCAATTTCTGACCTTTTATTTTTTTTAATTGCACTCACCCACGAACCCGAAGGAGATGCCCGACAGGAAAGGCAAACCTGTTGTGGGGTTTCCATCTAAGGACAGGTCTGGATTCATTCTATCAGCAAACATTTACCAAACACCTAATACTTGCTACACCCTGTGCTTGGCACTGGGAATACACACCCTGCCCTCAAGGGGCTATAATGGACTTCGTAGTTGGGAGACTGGTTCCAGAGTATCGTGTCAGTGTGGGTAGCTCTCAGAATTCCCCTAAGTCACATGGCTAAAAGCAGAATTTTCTTGTTTTGGTTTCTGTATCAAATAAGATATTTAGTGTCAAGTAAGATATACAAATATTTCGAAACCAGAAAGTTCTATACACATTTGGGGAGGAAATATCACTCAGATGAGATCTCTTTTTCGATGGCTTTTTACTCCTTTCACTGGAGTTCTGGAACATAGCTGATCAAATTATTTGCATGGCCTTAACACGGGTAAAGTTTCTCTCATTAACGAAAGTATTTTCAACAGATTGACCGTTGCTGAATTATCAATTCTGTATTATTTTTAGACTTTTGTTTTAAGCACTTTGGGGGATAAAGAATACAATGGATATACAATCTTGACTCAGACAAAAGGACAACTTGAAAACCGAAATGTTTTTCTTCTTCACTTGCTTGCTTTGGAGAAAGATGATTTTAATAAAACTCAATCATAAACATTCAAAAAATAATTGTGTTTACTTTCTCGCTGTGGAATGCTAAGAAAAACTGCTTTACTACATAAAAAAGTATAATATATATAAATTAATTAATGTGAAAATGTGACATACACTCATATATGTGTATACATAAAACGTCGTGACAGCAGTATAGGAGAGTCAAGGCACAGAAGACTAGAACTCACAGCGAACTTTGTAGCCAGAAGTGCCAAGAAGGGGCCTTAACCATTTTTGAGGACGAGCCCAGTCCAAGATTTGATAGTTTTGTAGGAGAAAATATTGTAATGTGAATTTCGCCAAGATAAAATTTGGGTAGTTGTGATATTTACTGGCTCCATGGTTTCTTCTGGGAAATACCGAAGAAGGAAAGAACCCTTTCGAGGACAAGAAATAAGTGTAATATGGTAATGCAGAAGTAGGGATTTGTTCGGTCAGAAAGTACCCTCATTCACTAACACACACACCCTTTGGCAAAATAGGTGTGAAACACTCCCTTAGACTGTGGGGCTATATAGCTCCCATTGTGCCTGCTCGAGGTCGTGCTTCTAATTTATACAGCCAGTTATCTTTGTCGCAGCATGAGGTCTTACAGCTGAGCAAGCAGCTTTGGCAAAAAGTCCAAGGTACTGAGGCTTAGGGGGGCCGATGGGAATTAAGTTGGCCGGAGGCCTGGGTACCTCAAGGGCATCTAATGCGAAATCGGTTAATTTTCAGTACTTATATAGATGTTAGTAACTTCCTGCCTCTATTTCTAAATGGGATAGGGAAATCTTGGCTGCCTGTGAACTTGTCATAGCAACAAAGAACGATTTCATTCATCTCGCCCAGGAATCGCTTCTGGTGTGTATGGGTACAGAGTGATAGAAGCTCGTTCAAGTGAATATTGGTTCGGGAGCTTTGGGGATTATGAAAAGGGGGCACAGCTGTGATTCTTCAGTGGCAGCCATCTAAGGGGAGTGGAGAAGCCAGCTGGAATGGAAGCAGGAAAGATAAAGCTTAAGACCCTGGGAACCAATACACACAAGCTTCCCTCTAGCTCTCCGCTGTTAAGTCGATTTCCATTGGAGGCCATCCAGAAAGGATTCCAGCCTCTCACACAGCCCCTTACGGTGGAGTGAAACACTAGTGGCGGGGCGAGGGAGTCGGGGAAGCTGTGGAAACACCCGACAAGGAGTCAGGAGAACAGAAGTGAAATTCCGGCTCCCCTGAGGGAGCTTTGGCCGATCCACTTGTCCTCATAGATTACGGTGGTTAACGGCGTGGAGCCTAAAGCCAGATTTCATCAGTTCCCAGTCCAGCTTTGACACTTGCCAGCTGTGTATTCTAGAGCAAATTAGAATCTTCCATAAAATGTGGGTAACAATGCCTAGATTTGTACTCCCCGAATTCTTAGGAGGATTAAATAAGTGTCCAAAAGGTAGTCAGTGCTACAGACGTATCTGTCAAATAATGTAATATCGGGGACATTTGCTCGGGGAAGAGTCAATCTAGAAGTTTCTATCCCCTCATCATAAGATGCAGCCAAGGGTGGCAAAGTGGCAAATCCCCTCAAGTTATGAAAACAGAGCACAACAGAGCTGTCTGGGTGGGAGTGGAGGGGCAGGGTAAAATTCTTGTTCAAGATAATACGGAAGATACTCTGCAGGCTGTTTTGGAAGAGAGGGCCATAGCTTACTTTCTATGCAAATAAAGACAAAATATCTGGACCTAAGGAAGCAGACGTGAAAACCACCAGCAAGTCAGAGAATTCTCGGCAATAACAGCCATGATACAAGGCACAGCCATTTCTGTGTTAGAAGGACACGTATTACAGGGGGGGAGTCAGTTAATTCAAAGTTATTTCCAGACACAAAAATTCTGCCTCAGTTATACATTCAGTAACAATATAGAGTCCTACTTTCATAATGTGGGTTCAATTATTCACAATTCCTTACTCGATTTGGGGCCATATATTTTAGTTTGTGAAACCTAAAATTTAACACGACAGTTCCTCTTTCCTAAGAATTCAGTAATAAATCATAGTTCAAAAATCTTATAATTGATGGCATCTTGAAATAGATACACCATGAGAGGGTCATAATGCCAGCATCTCTCATCCGTCATCAGCTCTGTGTTCTAGAAGTTAGATTTCTGGCAGATGAGGCTGGGAGGATGGGGGCTCCCTTCACCTAACTAGCTTCCATTTACGTAGAAGATTTACCCACGGTGAGGCAGTCTAAGAATACGGGGGTCCAACGGCCCCGGCTCTAGCTTGTTTGTAGGGTGAAGGTTCCACACTCAAAAGGGCAAGGTGCAGAGACCCGGGGCTACCATCACAGCCTAGTTCCCCCGCTCAGAGATCCAGAGTCTACTCCAGGAGAAGCAAGCCACCGTCCTTGTCCCCATGTCTGGTGCAGTGGAACAAGGTCCTGCTCAGGTGGAGAAGCAGGTCATAAGAAAAGAGGTAACCATAGCTCTTCTTAAGCAGACTGACTCTATCTGGAAAACAATGTGAGAAAGCTCATAGATAAGGGAATTCTGAAAAACAATGGAGATCTAGGCATTGTGCTAGCACCAAACAAGAGGGTAGATCACCTAGAACTTTAGAGAAAACAAGAGAAAGAGAAAAGAAGAAGTGCCCCTCTGTAGTCAGAGTAAAGCTCAAAGACTAGAAACATCCTGCCCCTAAAACGGGGGTTACGGGTTTTTTTTTTCCAGCTATATTGAGATATAATTGATACAAGTTGTACAACTTCATGCAACATCATGATCTGATATACATATATATTGCAAAGTGAGGACCACAATAAGGTAAGTTACCACGTCCATCATCTTACATAGTAACCATTTGTGGGGGAGGGGGGCGAGGACACTTAAGTTCTACTCTCAGCAACTTCCAAGTTTACCTGCAATCACCATGCTGTACGTTCAACCCCAGAACTTATTCATCATATAACTGAAAGTCTGCAGCCTCTGACCAATATCTCCCCATTTTCCCCACCCCCAGCTCCTGTATTTTTTCTTTATACATTTGTCCATTGACAGACATTCCCACACTTAGGTCATTTCTCTATCTTATCCTATTGTGATCAATGCTGCAAGGAACGCAAGGTTGCAGATATCGCTTCCAGGGAGTGATTTCATTTCCTTCCAATGGAAGGAATTAGGATTTCTGGATCATATGTTGTTCTATTTTTACTTTTTTTGAGGAATCCCCATACTGTTTTCCAAAATAACTACCAATTTACATTCCCACCAACAGTGCATAAAGGTTCGCATTTCTCCTCATCTTCGACAACACTTACTTTTTGCCTTTTTGATAACAGCCAATCCAACAGTTGTGAGGTGATAACTCATTGTGGTTTTGATTTGCATTTCCTTTATGATTAATGATGTTGAGCACCTTTTCATGCATTTGTTAGCTACTCATACGTCTTCTTTGTAAAAATGTCTATTCAGATCTTTACCTGTTTTTTAATTGGATTTGTCTCGTTGGCATTCAGTTGTCTAAGTTCCTTGTGTAATTTGGATATTAACCCCTCATGTGACATGTGGTTTGCAAATATGTTCTCCCATTCTGTGGGTTGCCCTTTCAATTTACTGATTGCTTCTTTTCCTGTGCAGAGGCTTTTAAGTTTGATGTAGTCCCATTTGTTGAATTTTGCTTTTGTTGCTTGTGCTTTTGGTGACATATCCAAAAATCACTGCTAAGGCCAATTCCAAGGAGATTTTTATAATGTTTTCTTCCAGAAGTTTTATGGTTTGGGGTCTTAACCATTTAGAGTTAATTTTTGTGAGTGGTGTAAGATGTGAGTCCAATTTCATTCTTTTCCTGTGAATATCATTTCCCCACTGAGTATTCTTGGCTTGCTTCTCAAATATCAGTTGATATAATATGTATGGGTTTATTTCGGGGCTATTAATTCCGTTCCACGGGTCTATGCATATGTTTTAATACCAGTGTCATACTGTTTTTATTACCATAGCTTTGTAATATAGCTTGAAACCAGGAAGTATGAAGCCTCCACTTGTGTTCTTCTTTTTCAAGACTGGTTTGGCTATTCAGAGACTTTTGTGGCTCCATATAAATTTTAGGATTGATTATCTATTTCTGTGAAAAATGTCACTGAAATTTTCTTAGGGATTGCTCTGAATCTATAGATGTCTTTTGGTAATGTGAACATTTTAATGATGTTAATTCTTATGATCCATGAATATAGGATATCTTTCCATTTTTTTGTGTCTTCATCAATTTCTTTCACCAATATGTTATAGTTATGGGTGTACAGATTTTTGACCTGCTCGATTAAATTTATTCTTAAGTATTTTATTGATTTGATGCTCTTGTAAGTGAGATTTTCCTTATTTCTCCTTCAGATAGTTCTTTGTTAGTGTATAGACATGGAACTGACTTCTGTATGTTGATTTTATATCTCATAACTTTACTGGATTCCTGTATTAGTTCTAGTGATTTCTTGGTAGAGTATTAGGGACTTTTTATATGTAAGATCATGTCATCTGCAGAGACAGTTTTACTACTTCCTTTCGGATTTGGAAACCTTTTATTTCGTTGTCTTGCCTAATTGCTAATGAATGTAAATGAAAACAACAAACCTAATTAAGGGGATGCAGCTAAAGCAGTGTTTAAAGAGAAATTTAAACCTGCAAATGTCTATCTTAAAAAAGAAGAAAAATCTCAAATCAACATCCCAAATCTCTCCATTAGGAAACTAGAAAAATAAGAGCAAACTAAATACATATCATTCAGAAGGAAGGAAATAATAAAGATTAGAGTGGAAATAGATAAAACAGAGAATAGAAAAACAATAGAGAAAATCAATGAAGCCTAAGTTTGGTTCTTTGAAAAGATAAACAAATTGACAAAACTTTAGCTAGACTGACAAAGCAAAAAAGAGAGAAGACTGAAAATACTAAAATCATGAATAGAAGAGGTGACATCACTATAGAACATGTAGAAATAAAAAGAATTGTAAGGCAACACAATGAACCACTGTATATGTACACGTCAGATACAGGAAACAGACAAATTCCTTGAAAGATATAAACTACCAAAACATATGTAAGAAAAAAACAGAAATCGGAATTGACAAAATCTGAATATGACAAGTAAAAACACTGGATACATAATTTCGAATCTTCCCACAAAGAAAAGGCCAAACTACTTGCCGATGACATAGTACTCTACAGAAAACCCAAAAGACTCCACCAAAAAACTGCTAGAACTCATCAATGAATTCAGTAAAGTTGCAGAATACAAAATCAACGTACACACATCTGTTGCATTTCTATACACCAATAATGAAGCAGAAGAAGGAGAAATTAAGAACTCACTCTCATTTGCAATCGCACCAAAAATAACAAGATACCTAGGTATAAACCTTTTTTTAAAAATATTTTTTATTTATTTATTTGACAGAGAGATAGAGAGAGAGAACTAGTAGGCAGAGCGGCAGGCAGAGAGAAAGGGAGAAGCAGGCTCTCCGCTGAGCCAGGAGCCCGATGCAGGTCTTGATCCCAGGACCCTGGGATCATGACCTGTGCTGAAGGCTGCCGCTTAACCGACTGAGCCACCCAGGCACCCTGATATCTAGGTATAAACCTAACCAGAGAGGTGAAAGACCTGTACTCTGAAAACTGTAAAACACTGATGAAAGAAATTGATGACAACACAAAGAACCGGAAAGACATTCCATGCTCATGGATTGGAAGAATAAATGTGACTAAAATGTCTTTATTACCCAAAGCAATCTACACATTTAATGCAATCCCTTTCAAAACACCAACAGGATTTGTCAGAGAGCTAGAACAAATAATCCTAATATCTGTATGGAACCACAAAAGACCCTGAACAGTCAAAGCAACCTCGAAAAAGAAAAGCAATGCTGGAGGTATCAGAAAGCTGTAATGATCAAGACAGCATGGTGCTAGCACAAAAAAATAGACACATAGACCAATGGAAGAGGACAGAAAATACAGAAATGAACCCACAATTATATGGTCAATTAATCTTCGACAAATCAGAGAAGAATATCCAGTGAGAGAAACCCAGTCTCCTCAACAAGTGGTACTGGGAAAACTGTATAAACCAGTGACATGCAAAACAATAAAACTGGGCCACCTTCTTTCACCAAACACAAAAATAAAGTCAAAATGGATGAAAGACATAAATGTGAGTCCTGAAACCATAAAAATCCTAGAAGAGAACACAGACAATAACTTCTTTGATATCCAGCCATAGCAAATTTTTCTAGATATGTCTCTCAAGGCAAGAGAATCAAAAGCAAAAATAAACTATTGGGACTTCATCAAAACAAAAAGCTTCTGCACAGCAAAAGAAACAGTCAATAAAACTAAAAGGCAATGTGCTGAATGGGAGAAGATGTTTGCTGATGACATATCCAAGAAAGGGGAACCGGGACTTTATCCCAAGGACAATGAGTGATCATTGAAAGGTTTTATGCAGGGGAGTCTCATGATCTGGTTGCATTACGGAAGCAGTCCAAGTGTCCATCGACTGGTGAATGGATTAAGAAGATGTGGCATACATGGTGCACTGGGTGTTATACACAACTAATGAATCATCGAGCCTTACATCAGAAACCGGGGATGTACTGTATGGTGACTAACATAATATAATAAAAAATTATTAAAATAAAAAAAAAAGATGTGGCATATATAAACAATGGAATATTACTCAGCCATTAAAAAGAATGAAATCTTGCCATTTGCAAGGGTGAGGATGGAGCTAGAGAGTATTATACTAAGTGAAATAAGTCAGTCAGAGAAAGACAAATACCATGTGATTTCACTCATATGTGGAATTTAAGAAACAAAACAGATGAACGTAGGGGTAGGGAAGGAAAAATAAAATAAGAGAGAGGGAAACAAACCATAAGAGGCTCTTAATGATAGAGAACAAACAGGGGTGCTGGAGGGAGGTGGGGGTGGGCTAAATGAGTGGTGGGCATTAAGGAGGGCACTTCTTTGGATGAGCACTGGGTTTTATATGTAAGTGATGAATCGCTTAATTTGACTCCTGAAACCAATACTACACGATATGTTAACTAGAATTTAAATTTTAAAAAGTTGCTAAGTTCACATAAAAATCTAAATTTCCACCTTCACTTCAAAAATTAGAAGTTATCACAAGTTATCACAAGGATGTCAGGTTGGCTCAGTCAATGGGCCATCCAACTCTTGAGCTCAGGATCATGAGTTCAAGCCCCACACTGGACACAGAGTTTACTTAGAAGTTACCATAGCACTGGATTTGGATTGTTACTTGAGAAAGAAAAGATGAACTGAGTCACTGTAGCTCTCTTCAGACAGAGTCTGCTCTTTCCATTTTGCCAAACCCCACTCCCATCATTAGTCATTCATTTATTTGATCTGTCTGGTCCCTTATCTGGGGAATGACTAAATATGGGGGAATGCGTTAAAGTCTCCATACTACAAAAGGCATTCTAAATAAATTTCAGTACGATCAAATTGTGTTGTTACTTACATGATTTCCTAACACAGTCTCTAGCACACTGTAGGAGCTGGAAAAATTCTTATCGATCATGTATCTGGAAACTTTCTACACCTATCTTTCTAACTGTATGGTAGCTGGTCAAAGTTCTGGTGGTAAGACTAAGCCCAACGACTTCTACCTTTGATAAAGTTGTACCTGATATCTGAAAGTAAGGACTGCTAGTAACTGTATTGATAATTTTAAAACCTTGAAAAATTTGGGAAATGTCAATATATATTTATTTGAACTAAATTTTTATCAATTAGTAATAAATGTACATTTATTCAGTTGGTAAAACATGTTCACCAATATAGATAGAGCATTGCTAAAATATTTGCTGAGATGACATTAAAGAAAATCACAGTAGCTTTCACATAGTGACAACAATCCATCTCCTTTACATTAAGTACCAGCGTTATTTATTTAGACAGAATAGCATTACACACTTTAGTAGAACAGAAATCATTGTGATTTACATTATATTGTGTGCCAGTTTTTAAAAATGCAATAAGATGACTTTAATAATTAATTACACAACAGGAACTAACTGCCTGTCAGAGGGTGATAAGTAGTAGAATTTCTAGATGGGAACAAAGTGAATGCTGTCATAAACATTCGCTCNATTCCCCTGCACTAAAATGCTCACAAACACACACACACACACACACACACACACACACACACAATAAAAGGAAGGAAGGCAGATAAAAAGATTTTCAATGTAAATATGCAGGTATTGACTTAATTATAAAAATATTCCTTAGATAACATTAACATCTATATTGCCTAGAAACAGAATTAAAACCCAATATCTCATTATCATCCTATCAATAGAACCATTAAATATAGCACTGATATTTCACACTGTAAATTTCTTTTGAATACATTACTAAATGCATATTCATACATACAACAAAACTACCAGTATGATAACTTGACAATGGCTTCTCCCTGAAGTTTCTCTCAAAAGCAACTTAGACAACATGAATCTAATAATTCCTGGGGAAAGTGCACTGCTTCCTGGGGGAAGTATCCATGGAAATAATTTTTAAAGAGCAAAATCACTAAGTAATGCTGTTTCTTAGAGTTATCTTGTAATATTCCTTTTGCTTTCCATAGATGTACAGGCATTGACATTCAACCACGATGAACAAGCTAGTAAGTTTCTATCATGACCAAAAGTCACAATCATATGGAATAAAAATGGTACAGTATATAAAATTGAGTGTTCCTAGGAATAATTTTAGACATTGGACTCCAACAAGTTTATGGAGTAGACAAAACGTGAAGCAATGGAGACGAATGTCAACAAAACAGAATATATCAAAGATTATTATCAGGTTGAATTTCCTTAATATACTTTTTTAACTTACTTCAGAATGGCCTCAAAACTTGGCAGGAAGGGAGCAAGTCCTAAAACGTAATTCGTGAATGAAAAATGACAATGTAAGGATTTACATTATTCAAAATAAGCAGTTCAAAACAGAATGGTGTAAAGAATAATCACTTGCTGTCCAAAAAAGATTATCTCTGGTCTAGAGAAAATCCTTGTGTGAAGAGAAAATTAGAGGAACCAAAGTGATAGAATTAATGAAACAGATTAGAGTATAAATTCTTGAGACAGGAAAAACGTAGGCATGTTGGAATCCAGTACAAACTGAAACTGGCAACTTAAAAAAAAAACTAGTGGTGGAAAAGGGAGCTTTAGCGATCTTATAGATAGGGAGAACTTCATTTTTCTAAAAGCACAGCACTCAAAAAGACTTTTACTGAAAATTCTTTGTCTCAGAAGATAAATAGATGAGTAAAAGGCTAGGTTTTTGAGATGAATTACCAAAAACTCATATGAAAATTAGTATAAGCAAACATAGTCAACTGCTTGGCTCAAATGACTAAAAATGTAGTGAGGCAGATAGTCATCAGATATGACACAAGTGGGAATCTGACTGTTTCTTATTGTTCTTTTTTTTTTAATTAATTTATTTTTTTAAAGTTCGATGATTCATTAGTTGCGTATCACACCCAGTGCACCATGCAATACGTGCCCTCCCTACTACCCATCACCGGCCTATCCCATTCCCCACCCCCCTCCCCTCTGAAGCCCTCAGTTTGTTTCCCAGAGTCCATAGTTTCTTATTGTTCTCTTGAATAGCAAGCTGGAAGTGGGATGGCTCTTGCACTTTCAGACCTCATGTATGCCCGTGGCAATGTCCAAAGGATGACAGCTTATCTCTTATACCGGTTTTCTCCTAGGTGGGGGGAAACCTTTTCTCGAATTGCCCTCCTGCAAACCTACCCCATCTCCCAAAAAAGAAACCTCCCCTCACACCCTATAGGACAAAACATGGTCACATACCAATTCCCCATGGCCAGGAGTGCTCTATGTGCTGACTGACGTATGCCTGACTTCTAAACTCCTAACTGGCAAATAAATAGACTTGCCTTTTACTGATCAGGCCCACTTCTGGACCTGCGGGATGGGAACAGCTTCCACTGAGGGACAGAGTAAGGATGGCTATCAGAGTATATTACGAAGATGTAACAAAGCATCTGACTCCATTTTTTGTTTGCTGACAAGCTTCAAGCTCCACTCCTCTTTCTTCCCCTCTCGTACTACAACTGGGCAAGCAAACAAGTTCCGCTCAGGTCATGAACCCAGGGTCCTGGGATCGAGTCCCACATCGGGCTCCCCGCTCAATGGGGAGCCTGCACCTCCCTCTGCCTGCCACTCCCCTGCTTGTGCTCACAAGCTCTGTCTCTCTAGCAAATAAATAAATCTTAAAAGAAAGAAAAAAAGAAATAAGAAAGCCTCTATGCTCTCTCCTTTGGTATCACCAGGAAGTTGACCTCTAGCCTGGCCCCTCTGTGGGAATCCTCACCCCAGCCCCACCCCCTAACCGTAATAAAAGCAAAAGCCAGTTGCCCCTCCTAGTTTTTAAGTCATTTTCTGACCCAGCTCTCCCCAAAAAGCCTCATTATGTCATTAAATCTCTTCATATCCTCTCGGTGCCTACCGGCATTAGCAGTCTCAACACTGGAAAGAACGCTGGGGGAGCTCGTCTCTCCACTGCGGGGCAATTACAACAAAGAGGGCCGTGGATGCTGTGTGAACAGGCAACACTGTGCTCCGATACACAACATAAAGAATGGAATCACAACTCTTAATTCTGACCAGAGCACGACAGTGATTTGAATACTATAGGAAACTTCATCATCCTCGGAGTTTAATAGTGAAGACATGGAAAGCTGGTATTGCCTACCTGGAGGTAAGTGTCAGATGTCCCAGGTTAAGGGCTTAGTCCCACCGGACACCACCCCACCGCAGACACCGTTCACAAGCTGAGATTGTCACGTGCACTTCTGACTGGCTAGCTACAAATCAGAGGCTCCCATAACCCTTCCTTGGGTCTGACTGATGCGCTGGAGTGGCTCACAGAACTCAGGAAAGCATTTTACTTACTGGTTTAGCCGTTTACTATAAAAGCATATGACTCAGGAATAGCCACATGGAAGAGGTGCCGAGGATAAAATACGAGAAGGGGCACAGAGCTCCACGCCCTCACCGGCCTGCCACTCTCCAGGCATCTATCTGCACGTGTTCACCAGCCTGGACGTGCTGTTAGGGTGTTCATGGAGGTTTCAGCGTGTGCGTATGGCCAGTTGTTAACTCTACTTCCATACTCTCTGTTCTCTCTGGAGGATGAGTTGTAGGGCTAAAAATTGCCAGTTTGAATTATGGCTTGATCTTTTGATGACCAACCTAAAGCCAGGAACCTTGCGAGCCTCACTTCATCAGAACAAAAGATACTCCTATCACCCAGAAAATGATTAGGCATTTAGGGTCTCTGTGTCAGGAATCAGGGTCAAAGGCCAAATATTAGAACAAAAAATACTCCTTGTGCTCTTCTTGTGAAATTACAAGGTTTTTAGGAGCTCTGTGCTAGGAACCTGGGGCAGAGACAAATATACATTTTTTTTTCAATTTCAAAAATACATATACTGTTTGAATCAGCAATGTAATTTCTAGGTATTTGCACTCTAGTTATATTAATATGTGTGTTCATAGTTCTATGCTCTCAGCAATACTGGTTACAATGATGGAAAACTGGGAACATTCTAATTATCCATCAATAGGAACCTGGTTAAATAATTTATGGTAAAGCCATCCAAAGGAATATTGGACAGGTGATAAAAAGGGAATGCAGAATCTATATGTAATACTATGGAAATATAATCATGTATTTTAAGTAAAGAAGAAACATTGTAATAAACATTTACAGTATGATACATTTCTATTTTCCAAGAAATATTAAAATTGGCTACCCTCTGGGCAGTGCGACCGGCAGAGCTCGGATAAGAAGAGGGTTTTCAAACTTTTTGTTTCATAGAGATCTTTAATGTTTGAATTGCCTACAGTCCGTTATGCCGTCCCATATTTATTGAATTTTAAAAGAGCTCATACTTTGAGTTTTAAAATGTAAAAGCACGGTCATTGATCACAGGGAAGAAGCAATAAGAGAGGTATGTAAAGAGAAGAATCTGTAAAAGGAGTGAAGAAGGGAAACACACTCCAGGACGGATTCAATACAGTAATAACTTGCAAAAGCTGAAACGCTACATAGGCTGCCCTCTAAAAAAACAAATAAATAAATAAAATTTAAAAACCTCCATCAAAAT
The DNA here is from genome assembly GCF_017311325.1 of Ursus maritimus. NCBI lineage: Eukaryota > Metazoa > Chordata > Mammalia > Carnivora > Ursidae > Ursus > Ursus maritimus. The sequence continues at coordinate 17,277,676 of NW_024423319.1, read as the reverse complement.
ATCAAATGTCTTTCTTCTGCCTAAAAACCACCATTTACATAGATACCTTTACAGAATCATCACCTCCATGCACTCAAATCCCTTTCTTTGTGGAGCCGCCCCCACTTCCAAAGACTTCCTTAATACTGTACCTCAAAAAGGGAAGGGACACTCGAGTGAGCTGGAGATGCCAGACGGTCAAGCTCTAGGAATTGTAGAGGAACGAAGGTTTAGCACATTAAAGCAAGATTGATTTGGTGCAGTATCAGGAGGGAGTTAGACAAAGTATAGCATTGCCAAAAGCAGCCAAATGTAGTAAAATCGCCTGCCCTAGCTTCCAAACTCGAGAACCTTACCACCGGAAGTTGCAGTCGAGTCGATTTTAAGTCAATTTAAAGAAAGATTTCCTAAGAACCTTTTAACCGGCCACCTTGCCTCTGGCATGGACTCACGGATATCCATCCTTCGCAAGGCATCCAGAATTATCTTTCTATGACACAAATTCAGTTAACTGTCATTCTGCTTGAGGTAAAGAATGAGTTATAATATTACTAATTATAGATATTAAAATACAATTAGCAGGGAGCTCAAAGAGGATAGAAAGCTTTACACTCTGGTTTCTTCCCCAAGAGCAGACTCCTTTCTTAAGGTAAAATGGCTTTAAATATAATTACTTATACATGATTGCTTTTCATTATTCATTTTGTAAAATCATTAGAATAGCTACTTGGGTTTTGCCCCTGGTTTTGTTTAGGGTCAGTTAACCATAAGAAAAGGGCATATATACCCTGGGGTACATACTTGGAATATCAAAGGTGGGATATTTCAGAATTCAACTTAACTGTGTTGTCATCTTTCGGTAAGACCTGCCAACCCACCTCTTTCTCACCACCACCACTACGATCTTGTCATGACAATGATGGAATTAATGCAAGAAAACTGAGAAGTTCCTGTCATTTGGAAATGAGGAAACACTTGCGAACACCTCCTTTCTGAGTCGGGGTTGGACAGAGGGTATAATCTGATTACCATGTGATAGAGAAAGGAACAATAACGTCTTTTAAGATTTTGCTTACCAAATTATCTTCCATTTTAGGTGATGTTAGTAATCAAATATCCCTGAATACACGAGGAATGAGCTTTTATCTCCTGATAACTCCTCTTCCTTTGGGACTATGCCCAAACTGCTTAACAGGGAATATATACCAGGATGTCTAGAATCCGGGCTCCTTTGGTTTTTTTTGTTTCTTTGTTTGTTTGTTTGTTTGTTTTAAGTAGGCTCCATGCCCAACGTGGGGCTTGAACTCTGGACTGAGATCGAGAGTCCTATACTCTACCGACTGAGCCAGCCAGGCACCCCCGGGCTCCTTCATTTTTTTTTTTTTTTTTTTTTTTTTTTTTTTTTTTTTAGTCCTTATCTTAGTCGGCCCCATTCTGAAACCCTGAACTCCAGTACCTCTCAACTTTCACTGTTCTCTGTAAAATACCATCCAACTCCTGTGCCCGCTCCATCTGTCTAGTCATTTTTAACAACTAAAGCATCTCCCTTCTATTAAATCTTTCCTAATCTAACTCCCCCCCCCTTAGAAAAGAATTTCACCCTGTCGGGGCACCTGGGTGGCACAGCGGTTAAGCACCTGCCTTCGGCTCAGGGCGTGATCCCGGCGTTCTGGGATCAAGCCCCACATCAGGCTCCTCCGCTATGAGCCTGCTTCTTCCTCTCCCACTCCCCCTGCTTGTGTTCCCTCTCTCGCTGGCTGTCTCTATCTCTGTCAAATAAATAAATAAAATCTTTAAAAAAAAAAAAAAAAAAAAGAATTTCACCCTGTATATGTTCTCTAAAACCTATAACACTTCCATGTCTTATTTATTATTTATTCCTATCTGTTACCCTCTTATCAGGCTCAAGTCATTGAGAGCAAGGCTTTGCTATAGAATTTGTGTTCTATGCAAAGGGGTTTCAAGATGGTGGCAGAGAAAGACCTTGAACTCACAACCTCCCACTGACAAAACAAATTCATAGCTACACATGGAATGATTTTCTCTGAAAAGGACCTGAGCGTTAGATAGACAGTTCTTCCATAACAAAACACAACGGGAAACATTGAAAAGGGTAGGAGAGGCAGATACATGGCCTTACCCAGGACACTACCCCAAATGCAGCGACCCCACAATCAGGAGGGATCACAAAAATACAGAACTCTCCCTTAAGGAGCAAAGGGACTGTACCCCCCCCCCATCAAGCACCCTGGCTCTGGGGACTGGCACAAAAGATAAGCCCCCAAAACTTCTGTTTTTTGAAAATCAACAAGGATTAAGACCAGGAGAATCATAGAACTATAAGAAACAGAGATTCTGCTCTTAAAGAGTTTATGCACAAACCCACTCACCCTGAGATCCACTGCAAAAGCAATAAACTGAAAATCTCCTGGACCATAAATGGGGGAAAACCACTTAATAATTCTAAAGTTACCTCCAGAGAGGCAGGAAATGCAGCGACTTTATCCACAGAACTGCTGGCAGACACTATTTTTGCAATCCCCTCCTAGCTTACTGGTAACAGAACTGACAGGTGCCAATTTTGGTGCTCTCCTTCTAGCCTGCTAGCATTGGAGGACATGATCTGCCTACCCCACACCATAACCAGACTGGATCAGTGCCCCGTGTCCCTGCCAGGGTACACAGCACCATGCCACAACAGAACCAGGTGAGCACCCCAAGTCCTACCCAACGTGCAGAAAGACTGAGCTGCAACCAGACTGGGTGAGTGCCCTGATCCCTGCCCAGAAACTGAACGAAGACCAGCCCTTGAGACTGCCAAACCCCACCCTCCCTGCACAGAAGCCTAGTGACAAGAGCCCCAGGCAAGTGCTCCAAGCCCCGTTCTCCCTGCATAGCCAACAAGCTACAACCAAGTTGGGCAAGCAGTTTGAACTCTGCTCTCCCCATGCAGAGGCTGAGCCCGGTCCCAGCTGGCAGGCATAGGCAGCTAACGTAAGGGGTGCCCACAGCATGTCTGGCTCTGGCGGCCAGGGGAGACTGCGCTTCTGGGCCACGTGGAACATCTACACACGACTGCTCCTCAAGACCGGGAGAGGTAGTGTTTCACCTAATACGGAGAGACAGGCAAACTGAGGAGACAGAGGGATATGTGTCAAATTAAAGAAGAAGCAAATCCCCAGAAAAAGACCTTAATGAAACATAAAGGAGCAACCTATCTGGTAGTGGAAAAAAATATGTAATGAAAATGAAAAATGAACTCCAATCTCAGGAGATAAATGGATAAACACGGTGAGATCTTCAACAAGATAGAACATATAAGACAGTACCCAACAGAAGTTATAACTGAACTGAAAAATATACTAGATGGATTCAACAGCAGAATGCACTAGAAGCATGAATCAGCAAGCTGGAATTCAAAGCAATGGAAAACATCAGAGCAATAAAATGAAAAAAGAATTAAAAGAAGTGAGGCTACCTTAAGGGACCTTTGGGACAACATCAAGCAGACTAATATTTGCATTATAGGGGTCCCAGAAGGAGAAGAGACAGAGAGAAAGGAACCACAAAAACAGCCAGTAAACACTTAACAAAAGGCAATAAATACGTACCTATCAATAATTGCTTTAAGTGTAAATGGACTAAATTTTCCAATCAATAGACACAGGCTGGGTAAATGGATAGAAAAACAAAACCCTTCTAAATGCTGCCTGCAAGAGATTCAAACATGAACACAGACATGATCTGCCTACCCCGCACCATAACCAGACTGGATCAGTGCCCCGTGTCCCTTCCAGGGTACACAGCACCATGCCAAGTGAAAGGGAAGGGATGAATAAAGATACTCTGTACAAATGGAAATGAAAACAAAGCTGCGGCAGCAACACTCATACTAGACAAAACAGACTTTAAAACAAAGACTGTAACAAAAAACAAAGAAAGGCATTACCTAATGATAAAGGGGTCGACCCGACAAGAAGATATAACATTTAAAAACATCTCTCACCCATAATAGAAGCACCTAAACATATAAAGCAAATATTAACAGAAATAAAAGGAGAAATATTCAGCAATACAATAGTAGGGAACGTTAATATCCCACTTACATCAGTGGATAGGCCATCCAGACAGAAATACGATGTTAAATTTTTTTCAAATATTTTTCCCCGCACCTATTGAGATGATCATGATATTTACTCTTTATTTCATTAATGTGGTATATCATGTCTACTAATTTGCATATATTGAACCATCTTTGCATCCCAGGGATAAATCCCATTTGGTCATGGTGCATGCTCCTTTTAATGTGCTGTTGAATTCCATTTGCTAATATTTTTTGAGGATTTTTGCATCTGTTTTTATCAGAGATACTGTCCTATAGCTTTCTTCTCATGCAGTGTCCTTATCTGGGTTTGGTATCAGGGTAATGCTGGGCTTATAAAATGAATCTGGCAGCGTTCCTTCCTTTGCAATTTTTTGAAGGAGTTCCAGAAGCACTGGCATTAATTCTTTAAATGTTCAGTACAACTCACTTGTGAAGCCACCCTGTCCTGGACTTTTCTTTCTTATTTCATTTAGTATGGTCCTTGGTATGAGTCATTTTTTATTAAAACCTGAATATTTTGGGAAAATGTTATGAGATTCTGAATACCATTTAAACATTCCATCTTAGCTGGCTTCCTCTGATTCTACTCTGGCAGGGAAAGAGAGGCATGTTACCTTGCTACTGCCAGGTGGAGGTGGAAGTCCACATCCCCATCTGGCCTCTACTGACACTGAGGGGGAAGGCTCCTCATTACAGGGAGCACGCAGGGTTGCATGTTTGTCTCTCCATTAGGCTTTTATTGATACTTCTCTGGCGAGAAGGGGTAGGAGTGCCTCATTACTGCTCCCCATGCGGCCTCCTCTGACATTGTGTGGGGAGGTGGCCTTGTCACTGGGCCTCCTCGACCCCACTGTAGCAGGGAGGCAGAGGGGCGCCATATTACTTTATGGTGAGAGTGATAGTATTGGCTGGCTCTCCACATGGTCTCTAATGACACTGTGGGTTGAAGGGGTATCTTGTTATCAGCTGGAGGCGATCAAAGTCCATTACCCAACTCAGTTCTTTAATACAACCTTGGCAGGGGTACATGGTGGTTGGGTGCCTCATTAAAGACTGGTGAGGGTGGAAGGCCAGGCTCACCACTTGGTTTTTGCTGGCATTGGTGAGGATAGATCCACAGTGCTTTCTTGGTGTTTGGCTGGAGTGGAGTGACTATATTTCAAAAGTTTCTTGTCTTGCTAGGCTATCCCTTTCCTGATCCTTTGACTAGAGAGAACAGGCCTTTACGAGGCTATCTGTCTGCACTTGTTAGGATTCTGGGTTGTTGGCTTCTTCGTCTCCAATTCTGGGTTATATGAAGCAAAAAGGAAACCCAGGAAACATCTCTGTGTTGTTCCTTGGATCGCAAAGTCCCTAGCCAGTCTACCTTTTTCTCTCCACCTCTTGGAAGCTATTTTCGATGCCTTGGGCTTCTGTTGTACTTGCTGGGAAGAATCGGAGAAAGTATGTCTACTCCATCATCCCAGAAGCAGAATCCCCAGCTTGTATTTTAGTGCCAGGTCAATTCCCAGCCACCCTTGCGGCAGGTCATGGCTGTGACTGAATCCTAGACAATGATATCTAAAGATAAGCCTGCAAGGAGGTTTCTGGGGAAGATTTTCCTCCTTTATAGAAGAGATACATGAGGCAAAGCCTGTGAACATGATCGATATTTCCCACCTGTGAATATGGTCAGTGGGAATTTAATGTTTGGCAGTCATTTTACAACCAGGAAGGTACAAGTCGGAAGTTGAAGACCAACATGCCGAGTCTGGAAGAGCAGAAAGACAGCAAGAACCAAGGCCCTTGAAGTTGTCATTTAGCCTGGAATGAACCAAGCCTGCTTTAGGCTTGATGGTACACGAGATAATAAACGTCCTTAATCTTGAAGCCACTCTTAGTTGGGTATTGTATATACAGCCAAAATCATCTTGGTACACCACGTTACACCCAATTATAAGTTTAGGATCCTCACATGAATGTTCTATCTAAACTAACAATTTCTGGATACTTAAATTTCATTCTTGAAAATAAAAACAGAACATCTTCTTAAATATAGCCTGACACTTGCTGCTTAAGCAGCACGGATATTAAATGTCCTCTAGTCAAAACTCTAGTACTTAAAGTTTAACCTACTACAGAAAATGTGCCCTTCCGTGACTTTTCAGGAATCTAAGATGAAGTCTTTAAAATGTTAGTTGCTTTTCTGTCATTATACTGAACTCATAATACGAAACTAGATACGAACATTTTAATCCGAATGTGATGGCTTACTATAGTATCTTAGATTTACTTTCAACACTCGATAGGTTGATAATCTAGCTCAAAATTTAGTTTTTCACAGAAGATTAAGCCAGGTTGACCTAAATTAAACAATGCTCCGAAAAGATAATATTTTGTGATCTCCTAAAATATCCCAGTGTAGAATCATTAACAAACAGTAAACTTTTGAGTTTAGAAACATTTGCTGAAGTAAAATGAAATAAAATATATCTTTGCTTCAAATACAAAAATAAGCAGCTCTAGATTTTCTCAAGGGAAGAAATTCATGTAAGAAATGCAGCAACAGCTTCTAAGTTCTTTTAAACTTTTCTATCACTAGCATTTTATAACAGAAATCATTCAGGAAACATGAATTCATTTGAATAGTGCCTGGGCCAATGTTGTGTGAACTGTATCATAGGCATAAAACAATATAGATAACTAACTCCAGCTATATATAATGATGTCGTTATAAGTACTCTGTCAGGGGCTCCTGGGTGGCTCAGCCGGTTAAGCGTCTGACTCTTGATCTCTGCTCAGGTCATGATCTCAGGGTCCTGGGATGGAGCCCCACGTCAGGCTCCGCACTCACTGGAGAGTCTGCTTGAGGATTCTCTCCCTCCCTCTCCCTCTGCCCCTCCCTCTGTTCTCTCTCAAATAAATAAATAAATCTTTAAAAAAAATAAATAAGGGGCACCTAGGTAGTTCAGGCAGTTAAGCAGCCAACTCTTGATTTCATCTCAGGTCATGATCTCAGGGTCCTGGGATCGAGGCCAGCATTGGGCTCCCCACTCAGCGGGAAGTCTCTTCCAGGATTCTCATTCTCTCTCTCTCTCTCTCTCTCTCTCTCTGCCTCTCCCACCACTTGTGCATTCTCTCTATATACAAAATAAATAAATCTTTTAAAAAATATAAATAAGTACTCTCTTTTAGTACTGAGTGTATCTAACAAAGGCCTATGCAATGGGCCATTATGATCTGATTGCTTTCTCATGTTAGCTAGACCTAATATATATTAGGTAGTCCCTTTGGAGCTCCTCTCTAAAGTTCCTGGTGTGTCTCTTGTCTCATTTATTATTATTATTTTTTAAGTAGGCTCTATGCCCAACATGGGGCTCAAACTCACAGCCCCGAGATCAAGAGTCACATGCTCTACTGACTGAGCCTGCCAGGCGCCCCTCTTGCCTCATTTTTAGCGTATGACGACAGAGAGCAAATAACAGGGTGCCAGACCAATCCTAAGAAGCCTGACCAACTGAGGTAATGAAACTACTGGCATCTAAATCATAATTCACAAGTCAAGGTATACAGGTGAATGAATATGAGAATGTCAAGAAGAATGACAATGAGAAGCAATGGGTCAAAATGAATTCAAAAGTATGTATTCTAAACTCGCTATGGAAAAGAAACAATCCTGTGACTAGATTTTTATAAGCTCATAGAGTATGCTTGTGTGCATGGGTAAGAACCATTTAAAGAGGCCATAAAAATGGAAAATAATATGCTTTTGACTCAACAGATGAAATCATAATAGAAAAGACTTAACAAAGAAGGTACTCCTCTTCTCAGAACCATGACTTATTCCACTAGGAATCATTTAAAATATTACTTTTTTCTTCATTTTCACAACTAATATGGAACTTGTACGTATAAAGGAAAACATCACATATACACTGAGGGCCTACTATAATTTTAGTTGCTTATCTTCGCTTGTATATAAATAGAAAGTTAAAATTATCACAATCAAAGCCATGTGTCAGGTGCTTTCAGGAATATTAGGAAGTATCAAGCGCTATTCCTGTTCTAAGGATGTCATATTCCTACGCTGGGATGAGATACACATATGCAGCTGGTAAGTAACAATAAATGTCAATTTCAACATTTCTACTTGAGCAGAATGACAATAAGTGCTCACTTCAGGGGAGGAAGAGGGCAAGAGATGGGAGCGCAACTATGGGTAGGAGAGGATGAGGCAGGCTTCATGCAGAGAACGGAAGCGAAGTCTTTTGAAAAGAAGAACGATTCCATCAAAGTCATTGTGGTATGGTTACCTGGCCATGCAAATCAGGTAGATGGAAGTTAGGGTGATATGGGGCGTAGGTGTAAAAGTGGACAGACACATTAATAAATTGCCATGGTAACCCACACAGAGATAAGACCAGAACCAACCTACAGGTGGACGGTAGTCCTTGGGAACTAATATATCATAAAAATTCATGTTGTAAGTGGAAGGTGACATGGAGCCTACTATAAGTAAAGGTCCCTCTGATGTTTCTTGACAGCATCTAGAAAGAACTAAAGTGGTTGCGAATTTGGTCCTCCAGCAAGTGACAAAATAGGGATATGTTTGGGCGTATGTCACCTCAGATGGAGCGCAAGAACCAAAACGACAGGAAGAGAAGATGAAAGCAGATACGAGATATATGAAATAGTAGTGAACGGAACATACATTTGATATCAAGTAAGACTATAAAGCCTTCTGTAGATATTTGTAAGAAAAGGGTGTGTGTGTGTGTGTGTGTGTGTGTGTATGCACACAAACCCCACCCCAGCACATACCCATGCTATGCAGGTCACATCAAGAGAAATTAACTTGATGACATGTTTACGTGGTTTCTAGCCTATGATTTCTGGGTACCATAGCCTTTTAATTAAAAAGCTCTTCGATGTGCACAGAAGATATTATACAGGATATTAATATTAAAATAAAGAAAATTGCAGAGTCATTTAAAAATCATTATCAAACATTTAAATTTCCATTGAAGAAAATGGAACAATGAATCTTTAAAGGCTCCTGAATGGGTGGCACTGCACATTGTATATTCCACTACTTATGAATCGCCAATTGTAAGTAATCCAAATTGAAAAGACAACTGGCCTGGGGAGGTGTATACAAGTGATTAGAATTTCAAAGAGCTCAGAATAAATACCAGCTCTTTGATAGGATAATTTATGCATAAAGTGGCAGGAAGAGGTGTCTGAGTTGTTCTTGGAAAGTTCACACACAGCTATATTAGGAGTTTAAAGCAACCTTTGGTAATTTCGTATGTGTAATGAAACTCTGCGCGCGATGCTTTTCACATTAAGATGTTACTGACCAATGGTGAACAAAGAACAACTAATGGTCATATCGTTTTATCATAAGTTATAAAGCTATAGTATTCGAAAAAGTATAAATTGTGATCTGTTTGCTAGGGTATCATTTAAATTGATGAATATCATCAAAAACAGCCCAAAGAAAACCGAGATGAATTACCAATTCAGAGGGATACTTGTGCTCAGTGTCTTTTTGTGAGCACAAAGAACTCACAGGAAACTCTAAATCCTTGAATGTATAGAGCTATTTAGTAATCTGTGGCCCTTTGGGAAGAAAAAAAAAGACTGAAATACCCACTGTACTTCATAGGCCAGCGGACAGTTTACACAGGTAATGTTAAAAAGGGTATCACAAACAGTCCACAGTCTGAGACTAGCATTTTTCCACAGGGTAAATATTAGAGAAGGTAAGAAAAGGGTCCCATTAGGCAAAAGAAACCACATTTATCCCAAGTATCTAAGATTTATGGTCTATGGCACTTGCTAGCAATACCCGACCCCGGTCCTGAACACTTGCATTTAATTTGTTCCTTATGGATATACCGGGGAGAATTTAAATTCCAAAGATCTGCGTTGTTCTAGGAAATACAACTCTGATTTGCACAGTGCCTATGGCTGAGTTAACCAAAAACTCCCCAACTTGAAAGTTGCGTGGCAGATGTGGGACATTTTAAGGAGATTCGTGGGATCTATGTTTGAGAATTTCTCAGGCTACTGGCCGATGTGTTCACAGCCCAGCAGAACTGGGTCTCTGTCTGGACCCCAAGTGCACCCTCTAGGCCCGCATCCTAGCAGCCCTGCACATGAGCTACCGTCTGGCCTGTCTCTCTCTCTCACACACGCACACACACACAACTACTGCTTACATTTCAGGGCAAGTGAAGTGCTGGGAGCATGCAATTGAGGACACTTTGGGTTTTGGAGCTAAGCCAGGAAACCCTTATTAAACATCCTGGGGAGGAACTATCCTCAGATTGTACGGTATGAGATGCAAACTAATCACGCTCTCTTTGCTCAGACCAGTAATCTGAGAACAAAGCATTCTCTTAAAACAAATTAAAGATACTTGCTTCTCACAGTGAGCCGGAAGAAGATGATATAATTCATCCAGGCAAGGCTTTATGGGGCCTGACATTTGAATGATGAAAGGGGAACAGGGATAGATCATTGATGGCCAGGGGAGGGGGAAACTGGGAGGGAGGGCAGGGGGTCGTGTAAAAGAAAGTGCTGCGGCTGAGTATTTGTATTTTTCTTTATTGTCATCTTCTAAGTGCAGACATCAGCATGTTAGATAAGGCTTTGGGTCAGTAGCTTTGTTCGGATGAGGGGCCGCTGAAGGTCTGCGCCTCCCTCGCCTGCCTCACTGCTACCTGATACGACGCCCCCCAGGCAGGAGGACAGCACGCTATGAAAAGGGAAGATGGGTGGGAGCAAGGGCAGGACGGACCCACTCGCACGTGGGTCTAAAGAGCAATTGAATATGGCCTCTGTCATGAAATCAGAATTAAAAATGCCTCCTCCAGGGACCTCCCTGGAGAGTCCGAGATCAGTCAGACATATACAGAGCTTGCTCTGCTGAGAGGTTTCTATTCTGGCTTTAAAGAAACAAAACAGACTGGCCACCCCCCAAAATATATATATATGGTTTATAATCCTAATTATCAATGGAAGTCAAATCCGTGCTGAATTATTACTCAGGGCTGCCGCCCCTGCTTCACACGTATGAAGTCGAGAGATAACACAAGGCAGAGCTCGGAATTTCAGGAACGGAATGCAACAACCTAAGCAAAAACTCAGGGAACGAGCAGGCCTTGACGTACAGGGAGAACTGGGCTGGCCAGCTGTTGTCCATGTGAACGAGCTCTAACCAGGCCTGGACCCCAAAGCAGGCAGGAGAGCCGGCCTCTTCGGCCTGCATCTAAGGGGACTGACACTTCCCACAGTATTTTCTCACAGGATGATCTGCCGGGGTTGTACACCTCACTGCCTGTTTTGCGCACACAGTGCGTCACAGTGTGGGACTACAATTTAGTCTACTTAGGGTCAGGGGTAAGTTCCCCTATTTACTAATTCAAGAAAATGAGAGCTCCCAAAAGGAACCCAGGCCGGGTAACCAGATTTAGCAAAGAAAAACATAGAACGCTCAGTTAAGCTGAAAAAAAAAAAAAGAATCATTTTTTTAGAAGTATGTTCCAAATATTGCATGACACATACTAAAAATATATATTTGCTCTTTATTTTTTTTTTTAAGCAGGCTCCACACCCAACTTGGGGCTTGAACTCATGACCCAGAGATCAAGCATCATGGGCTCTACCTACAGAGCCAGCCGGGCGCCCCTGTATTTGTACTTTACCTGAAATTCAGTTAGCTATGCATTCTGTATTTCATTGGGTAAAACCAAACTAGTGTAACCGCTGTAAGATCCAGCCAAAACATAAGTTCACCTGTTGCTCTGAACCTATTTTCTGTTCTAATAACCACTGCTAATATTTACAGAGTGCTTACTAGGTAACATGTGCCATGCGTTCCTCCCAGCATCGCATTTCACATCCACAATCCTATAAAGATGATATTATGATCTCCCTTTTACAGCAGAAGACACTGAAATGCAAAGAATATAGGGAACTAATGTGTTCTAAATCACAGTGCTAGTAAGTGGCAGATCTGGGATTAGAATCCAAGGTTTTTTTCTTTTAAAACTAAAGTTTTTAACAATTATGATAGACTGCTTCCTCTGGGAGGAAAAATCGTTAATTCCACCCATCAAAAAATTATGAAATGTTGGAGTTCTGGTTCAAGATCCCAACGTAGGAAAAGTCTGAACTCACCTCCTCCGCAGAACACACCAGATTACCCCTATTAATAGAACAATTCCTCCTGAAGCAGAACTGAGGGCTGTCTGACAGGTACTAAACAACCAAAGACAGGATGGCAAGAGAACAGCAAGAGAGACGGGGACACAGGAACAAAGGGAACCCCCACCTGGATGCTGAGAACGGCAGTGGGAAGGATGGATCCCTCTGTCCTCGGGCACAGAAAAAAAGCCGCAGTTTCGAAGAGCAACTGGCTGGGACACCTGGGTGGCTCAGTCACATAACTTAAGTCTGCCTTGGGCTCAGGTCATGATCCCAGGGTCCTGGGATCGAGTCCCACGTCGGACTCCCAGCTCAGCGGGGAGCCTGCTTCTCCCTCTACCCCCTTGCTCATGCTCTCTTCCCCTAAAACATTTTAAATTTTTTTTTAAAAATGAAAGAGCAACTGGCATATAAAAGAGAAAACACTAAAACTGGCAAGCAGCAGCGGAGCAGAGGGAAATCTGTCCAGGTCAGAGGGACTGGAGAATGAAGTGGTTTACATTCTGACCCCACCTTAAAAGCCCAGACCTGTTATACGCAACTAATGAATCATCGAACTTTACATCAGAAACCAGGGATGTACTGTATGGTGACTAACATAATAAAAAAACATTAAAAAAAAAAAGCCAGACCTGAGCAGGCTCTGGACACCGTTTGGGTCTGGCCATCTCAATGAGCTCACAACCTCAGCAAGCCCAGGGTCTACAAGCCCACACCAGCTGCCCTCTGGTGCTGGGGCACAGAAAACAAGCTGTGGTTTTGTGGGGTGTTGTTGGTTTTTTTTTTTTTAACTTTTATTGTTTTATTTTTTTAACATTTTAAAATGTGTCTTGTTTTGTTTTTTTTCTTTTCGCTTTTGTTCTAAACAAAATGGGTTAAAGGGGACATACTTCAACATAACAAAGGCCGCATGTGAAAAACTCACAGCTAACATCATCCTTAATGGTGGAAAACTGAGAGCTTTCCTTCTAGGGTCAGAACAAGACAAGGATGTCCACTCTCTCCACTTTTATTCAACACAGTACTGGAAGTCCTAGCCTCAGCAATCAGAAAAGAAAAAGAAATAAGAGGCAGCCATATTGCTTAAGAAGAAATTCAACTGTCACTATTTACAGATGACATGACACTATGTATAGAAAATCCTAAAAACTACTAGAATTAATAAAGGAATTCAGTAAAGTAGGATACAAAATTAATACCCAGACATTGGTAGCATTTCTAAACGCTAACAGCAAAATTACAGAAAGAGACATCAAAACGACATTTACAATTATACCAAAAAGAATGAAATATCTAGGAAAAAAAACTTAACCAAAGAGGTGAAAAGACCTGTACTCTGAAAACTACAAAACCCCGATAAAAGCAGTTGAAGAGGATGCAAACAAATGGAAAGATATTCCACGCACATGGACTGGAAGAATTAATACTGTCAAAACGTCCATGTTACCCAAAGCAATCTACAGATTCAACACAAGCCCAACAGCATTTTTCACAAAACTAGAGCAAATACTACTAAAATTTGTATGGAACCACGGAAGACCCCAAATAGCCAAAGTCATCCTGAGAAAGAAGGACAGAGCAATTACCACAATTCCAGATTTTAAGCTATGCCATAGAGCTGTAGTAATCAAAATAGTATGGTACCGGCACAAAAATAGACACACGGATCAATGGAAAAGAATAGAGACTCTTGATTTAGGTTGTACTCATGTGAGCAATCATACATTGAAAGTCTTTCAACATTAAAGGTTTTCGATTCAAAATTTCTTTGGCTGAAAACTGCCAGTGTTTTATGACGCTCTGGCTCTCTAAGATTTCCGACATAGCAGGAAATAATCATCTCAATAATAGTAATACTTTAATTTGTAGTGTGCTTTTAGAGTTTACATACTATTTTCATGCATTATCTTATTCCATCGTGTTCAACGTGTAAAGTTGAGAGAAGATGAAGTTGGAGAAAGTTATCAGTAGAGTGTGTGACATATTTTTACATATGGCTATTGTACGTGCCAAGGGCAGGCCATCCCAAAATGTGCCGCTTCGGCATATTGATTATTTTAAATAAAAGTTAAGAGCCTGCAGAAGGACACTCAGAACTTTTTCTGTCCCCCTGAAAGTGGGGAAATAAATCTCCGTTGTAAAATGTACCCTCCTCATATCAGTAGCTAAAGTGACTTTTGTGCTGTTTTATCACCAGAGATAGGGAACTGAAAGCTGAGAAGGGTTAGGCTATATAAACAGCCCCTGTTACTTTTTACTAATTTACTACCGCAGCCCAAATCCTGCTTAGAATTCTTTACTGATTGAAGCTCCCAAAGTTAAGTTTTCTTTGTCCTGCCAGTTTCTCACAAGTAATAGTATCTCTTCGTTTAAAAAGCATAAAAACTGCCTGTCTTGGTCATTTCTTTTTTAAAAAAAGATTTTATTCATTCATTTGAGAGAGAGCAAGAGAGAATGAGTGGGGAGGAACAGGAGAAGCAGGCTCCCCCCCTCCAGCAGGGAGCCCGACATGGGGTTCGACACGAGGCTCAATCCCTGGACTCCAAGATCATGACCTTAGCCAAATGACTTAACCAGCTGAGCCCCCCCCAGGCACCCCCTTGGTCATTTCTTTAGTTCTCAATTTCACTAATTGGGCCCCCATGTACACATAACAAAACTGATTTTTTTCTCCTCTTAATGTGTCTCATATACATTTATTTATTTTTTTTAAAGATTTATTTATTTATTTATTTGACAGAGACAGCCAGTGAGAGAGGGAACACAAGCAGGGGGAGTGGGAGAGGAAGAAGCAGGCTCCCAGCAGAAGAGCCTGATGTGGGGCTCGATCCCAGAACGCTGGGATCACGCCCTGAGCCGAAGGCAGACGCTTAACGACTGCGCCACCCAGGCGCCCCTCATATACATTTAATTCTTAGTCCAGCTAGAAGAACCCTGGACCAAGGAGAATGTCTTCCTCCCCTTCACTATTCATCCCAGATTCTATCACTGTCAGATGCCCGGCGCTCCCAGAAGCCACTTCCTTGCGTTCTACCCCCACCCCAACGACTTCCTTTTATTCGACATTATCCCTCACTCCTTCCCAATCCCCGAAACCTTTCCACTGCCTTCTGGATCTCATCAGCAAAATCGTTAACACCCTCAAGCTCTTCTCTTGATGTTTCCTTTCCCTTCTGCCTTTAGAATCTAGCTGAAACCTGACGCTGCTTTCCCTAAAGGCCTCTCTCCTTGTGCCTATTTTGTTCCCGCTCACAGCCTTGGACCTAGAGCCGGGGGAAGACTATAGGTGAAGGTGGTAATCTGAGCGCGTGGGGTTCCAGCCAGAGGGCGGTGATTCGGAAAGAGGGAGGGGCTGCAGGGGCGATAGAGAGCGAAAGGAATACCTTCCTCTCCTCCAGGCCCCACCAGCTGGGTGATTCCAGTCTCACGTGGCTGATCCTTTCAACATACTGTCTTCTCACTTCCTTGACCTCCTCTCGTCCACATAACTGTAGCTGCTATCCAGTCTCACTCGTTCACTCCCATAACCGTGCTCTCAAAACGGCATCATTATCTGTAACTGCAGTCTCTCCCCAAATACAATTTCAAGCGTTCCAATCTCATTACCGCCTCTGATCTTTCTAAGCCAGTCCCTTCAGTACATCTGAACCCAATAATCCTTGACCACACAAGAATCTAGAAACCCTTCATACCAAGATACAGCCTTGGCATCTCCATCACTCACTCAACACCTTTACCTCCCTCCCTACCAAGTTTAAGGGTCATGATTCAATCCCTTGCATACCTCCCAACTCTCTTGTCTCTCTCTTTCATCTTTATATTTCCTCGGGCAAAAATAACCCTGGTTAAATTCAACTCTCTGCCTATTTTGTACTCACACATATACATTTGAACACGGATGGAGAAAAACATAAAATCATGCTGACTACTTAGCATTCAGGGCCAAGAACTTCAAAAGGTTACTTACTGCTTCCAGAGCAATAACAGTGTAAGATCCCCAGTTCATCCACTCTCTCACCTTCTTAAATATCTATCTCACACTTTCATCTCACCTTAAACCTCCAGCCCTTCCTTTCACGACCTTATTCTCAGCTCATGATCTTACATCCTATTTCACTGGGAAAATAGAAATAATCAAAAGAGAAATTCTAGGAGCTCTCACCATCACTGCCCCCACTTGCCTGAACCTTTGCCTATATATGGTACTTTCTCTTCGGTTACTAAGAATAAATTCTATTCTCGAGAAGGCCAACACCTCCACCCATATACCAGATTCTACCTCCTCTCACCTACTCAAGGATATCAAACCAGCGATTATTCCTTCTCTGCCCTGCTTTATTAATTTCTCTCATTATTGCAGAATTCCTTAAACATAATAAATATTCTATTATTTTTCCTATCTTCACAACAATGAAAATTTCTCTTGACCACATTTCCCCCTCCAGTTTCTGCCCTACTTCCTCCCTTCTCACTACAGTTAATCTTCGCAAAGGAGTTATGGCTCACCATTTCCAATTCCAGAAGTCAATACTATGTGTTTTCAATGTCTAAAAGACGACTTACGTTTTCTCTTCAACACACCCAAATCTGGCATTTGCCCCCACCATTACATCGAAATTGCTCTTTTCACAGTCAACAATGACCTTCATGTTGCTAAATCCCATGGACCTTTCTCAGTCTTCAATCTTACTGACCCATCAACAGCATTTAATGCATTTGTTACATCTTTCAACTTGAAATACTTTCACCATTGGCTATCAGGACACCAAACTTCTAGTCTTTTTTCTACTTCATTAGCTGATCTATCTTATTCTCTTTAACTGGTACCTATCATCTCTCCAAACTCTTAATGATAAAGTACTTGAGGGCTTAGTCCATTAGCCCAATTCTCAATCTATTCCTACTGTTGGGGTAACCTTGAAGGATCTCCACTTGGATGTCTACTAGGTGCCCCAAGTTGAACATGTCCGAAACTAAACTCGACTACCTTTTAGTCTTCCCTAGCTCCATTAAAGACAATTTCTTCCTTCCAATTCCTCAGGCCAAAAACTGAAGCCATTTTTTTACTCTTCTTTGTTTCACTTCGTACCCAAGTTGTCATGAAATTTCTTAGCTCTACTTTGAAAATATAACCAGAAGATGATTACCTCTTGCTATCATCCTGGCCTTAGCCACCATCTCCTGCCTAAATTGTCACAAAAGCAGCTTTATTGGTTTCCCTGCTTCTACCATTTCCCCATTGTAGTCTGCATCCCCAAGAAGAAGAATAAACTTGTTTAAATATAACAGAAACTTTCAGTGGCTTCCCATCTCACTTAGGTTAAAAAAAAAAAAAGGCAAGGTCATCACCTGGCCTGCAACAAAGTCTACTTTATCTTTTTAAAGATCTATCTCCAACCAGTAGATAGCAATCGACAAGAGAGGTTAGGGATGTTTAACTCTTTTGTTTACAATAAATATGTGCTAAATAAATGAATGGATCAAGGGTGCCTGGATGGCTCAGTCAGTTAAGTGTCCACCTCTTGGTTTTGGCTCAGGTCATGATCTCAGGGCCATGAGATCGAGCCCCACATCAGGCTCTGCACTCAGCCCAGAGTCTGCTTGAGATTCTCTCTCTCTTTCTCTCTCCCACTCCCTCCCTCTGCCCCTCTCTCTTTCTCTCTCTCTCAAATAAATAAATAAATCTTTTTAAATAAATAAATAAGTGGATCAGGCACTGTAAACACATGTGACATTCACTTTCTCGTAGAGGTATCTGCACCCCCATGTTCACTGCAGCATTATTCACAATAAGCCCAGACATGGAAACAACCAAAATGTCCACTGATGGATGAATGAATAAAGAAAACGTGGTATACACAGTGTAATACTATTCAGCCATAAAAAAGGGAAATCCTACCATTTGCAACAACATGGATGACCCTCAAGGGCATTATGTTAAGTGAAATAAATCAAAGTGTTCTCACTTGTATGTGGAATCTACAAAAAGCCAAATTCATAGAAACAGTGAGTGGATGGGTGGTTGCCGGGTTGCCCGTAGAGGGGTGGGGGAAATAGGGAGATACGGGCCAAACGGTACAAACTTGCAGGTACCACATGAATACATTCTGGGGATCTAATGTACAGCAGGGTGACGACAGTTAACAACACTGCATGGCGTACTTGAAAGCTCCTAAGAGACTCACCATAACAGCAACAACAAAAGGGTAATTATGTGAGCTGAAGGATTAACCAAGCTTATTCTGGGCAACATTTTAAAATAGATAGGTGTATCAAATCATTACATTGTATACCTTAAAGTTATACAATGTTACATGTCAATTAGACCTCAATAAAGTTGGAAAACAATTTTGAAAACGAATGCGATGTTAAAGTTTCTGTGATGCATTTCTTTCAGTCTGACAGGAGATGGTCACAGTGATCACAACACAAGAAAACATCGAACACTTACGATTACATCCACTGTGAGCTAAGCATTTTGATAAGGCAATTATTATCCATTGTCTACAATCCTTCCAACAATTCTGCAAAGTAACTGACGCTCGGCAAGATTAACTCACAAGCGAAGGTCACCAAGCTGTTAATTATCTGGCTGAGATTAAAGTCACAAGTTCTAGCTAAAGCGACAGTCTGCGCTCTTTCCAGATTACACCCTAATGCTTCCATGTAGAGCTTGTGGCAGTTTCTGGGGCTTCTATATTTCTACCGAAATGTCCTTCCATCGAATCCCCTCCTGCCGAGTCACATGATGCTTTGCACGGTACTTAGAAGCACAAGATCATTGTCCTGGAGGCGACTGACTGCTGAGTGTATGTTAGTACCTTACACTGAAGTAGAGGTGTCACTTGGAGTTGGGGCCACCGAAACTTTCTGAGAGCACCGAACGAACTGCGGACTGCGGCCTGCCGTACAAACGTCACCTCCGGAGCTAGAGCTGGAGCATGGTGCCAGAGACGTCCCTACTCCCTGCGGGATCTTTAGGCGCTTTGTGGCAGGCGTAATGGTGCTCTGTACATTGTTACACAGATGGTCAGAATGCTGAGTTTTTAATACGATGAACCTACGTTATCAAGTATGCCCCATATAAGCAGAACCTGAGTCACTTTTTTTAAGATTTTATTATCTATTTGGCAGAGAGAGAGAGACAGTGAGAGAGGAAACACAAGCCGGGGGAGTGGGAGAGGGAGAAGCAGGCTTCCCGCCGAGCAGGGAGCCCGACGTGGGGTTCGATCCCAGGACCCTGAGATTATGACCTGACCCGAAGGCAGACGCTTCACTGACTGAGCCACCCAGGCGCCCATAACCTGAGTCTTTTGAACAGAGCATGTAACTACACTTTTATGAAAGTATGAGGGAGCAATAACGAATGCTATGTACACCATAATCTGATATTCCCTTCTGCCTACTGTGCTCTCTTCTCATATCTCATCCTGCACATTTGCACCCTTTGACGAACATTTCCCCACTTCCCCACTTTCCAGGCCCTCCAGAACTCTGCTAAGAGTTCTACTCTTTTAGATTCCACACGTGACACCATGCAGTATTCGTCTTTCCGCGTCTGGCTTATTTCACTCAGCATGTCTTCCAAGTTCATCCACGTTGTTGCAAATGACAGGACTTCCCTCTTTTTAAAGGATGAATAACATTCCATTGTTTTATACCTTTTTTTCCTCGCATTTTCTTTTTTCATTCATCTGATGATTGACAGGTTGTTTTCATATCCTGAGTATTGTGAATAATGTTGCAATGAACATAGGAATACAGATATCTCTTCAAGATATTCTATTTCCGGGATGACTGGGTGGCTCAGTCAGTTAAGTGTCTGCTTTCATCTCAGATGTGATCCCGGAGTTCCAGGATCGAGCCCCACGTTGGGCTCCCTGCTCAGTAGGGAGTCTGCTTCTCCCTCTCCCTCCCCCTGTTCCTTCTCTCTCTCTTACTCTCTCTCTCTCTCTCAGTAAATAAAATCTTTTTTAAAAGATATTCTGGGGCACCTGGATGGCTCAGTCAGTTAAGCACCTGCCTTCGGCTCAGGTCATGATCCTAGGGTTCTGGAATTGAGCCCCGTGTCGGGCTCCCTGCTCATCAGGGAGTCTGCTTCTCCCTTTTCTTCTCCCTCTGCTGCTCCCCCTGCCTGTGCTCTCTCAAGCTCTCTCTCAAATAAATAAATAGTCTTTTTAAAAATATATTCTATTTCATTTCATTATATATCCAGAAGTGGCATTCCTGGACCCTATGGTGGTTCTATTTTTAATTTTTTGCGTGACCTCCATGCTGGTTTTGACTTACATTTCTCCGATTATTAGTGACGTTGCACACATTTTCATACACTTGTTGGCATTTGTAGGTCTTATTTGGAGAAAAGTATATTTGGGTCCTTTGCCCATTTTTTACTCCATTTATTTGTTTTTTGTTACGAAGTTGAATTCCTTTTATATTTTGGGTATTAATCCCTTTCAAGTATATGGTTTGCAAATGTTTTCTACCACTCCGTAGGTTGTCTGTTCATTCTGTTGTTTCCCTTGCTGAAAAGAAGCTTTTACCTTGAGGCAATCCCATTTACTCATTTTTGCTTTTGTTGCCTGGGCTTTTATGATCACATTAGGAAAATCATTGCCCAGACGTATGTCAAGAAGTTTTTTCCCTGCCTTTTTCTTTCTCTTGTAGTTCTACAGTTTTGGGGCTTATGTTTAAGTCTTTAATCCATTATCAGTTGATTGTTGGATATGATGCGAAATAAGGATCCAGTTTTATTCTCCTACACGTGGGGATCCAGTTTTCCTAACGCCACCTACTGACGAGACTATCCTTTCCCTACTGTGTGTTCTTGGCAACTCGGTCCAAGATAGTTGATCATATATATGTGGATTCATATATGAGCTCTCCAACTCTGTCCCATTGGTCTATATAGCTCCCGTTTATGCCAGTACCATACTGTATTGATCACTATAACTTTGTAGTATAGCTTGGAATCCGGCAGTGTGATGACTCTAGCTTTGTTTTTATTGCTCAAGATGGCTCTGGCTATTTGGGCTATTTTGTGCTTCCATGGGAATTTTAGGATTGGCTTTTCTATTCCTGTGAAAAATTTCACTGGGATTTTGACGGAGATTGCATTCAATCTATATATGGCTTTCAGCAGTATGGACATTTTAACAATATTTCTTTCTAATCCATGAACACAGGATATCTATCTTTCCATTTAAATGTCTTTTATTTCTTTCACCAATATTTTATAGTTTTCAGTGTATAGATCTTTCACTTCTGATTAAATTTATATTTCTAATTTTTTTTCTACTTTTTCTGATGCTATCATAAAGGGGACTGTTTTAATTCTTTTTCCAGACATTTTGTTTTTAGTATAGCAACACAACTGATTTTTGTATGTTGACTTTGTAGCCTGAAATATCATCAAAAAGTATATTTGCATAGTTTGTTAATCTATCTAATCTGTTTTCACTTTAAGAAACAATAATAAGTTAAAATGTCTGGTAACCAGTGTTTTGTATTTGCCGGGGTTTTTTAAGTGTTCAGACATTCAAATATCATTTATTAATTAACTGAGGTACAAGATATTAGGGTTAAAGATGTGAAAATTACAACTTAGTTAACTTTAAATATTTATGAATGATAGCATATTAAGAAGTACATAAAATTAAACCCTTTAAAAAGACATCCATTATTGTCACTCAATTTAGTTTCCTATAATTTTCTCCATAAAATTTTTTAATTTTACACAATTTGTGGAAACAATGATAACTTTTTAAACTCATTAAACCAATACAGGAAATACTGGAATTTTGAGTCATAAGGAACTTAACGCTGGTTTGCAACAAACCAAAATATTATGCTAGCATTGTTTTTTATGTGGCAAACTAATTTTTTAAAGACTGATTCATATTAAATACCTCATTTTATCTTGAAACAAAATCACTTTGTTATAATCTTGCAGCTGTAGTAAGAAAGGCTGTTATGGGGGCGCCTGGGTGGCTCAGTCGTTAAGCGTCTGCCTTCAGCTCAGGGCGTGATCCCGGGGTTATGGGATCGAGCCCCACATCAGGCTCCTCCGCTATGAGCCTGCTTCTTCCTCTCCCATTCCCCCTGCTTGTGTTCCCTCTCTCGCTGGCTATCCCTCTCTCTGTCAAATTAATAAATAAAATCTTAAAAAAAAAAAAAAAGAAAGGCTGTTATGTATATATACTTTTCCATGTCCACGAAAAGAAACACCGTTTAGTAACTCCCTTTTTTTGAATCTTTTAGACAATTCTGGTTGTTTATCTAAGCCTAGATATCCTTGGAGTGCATGCAAAATAATTATTTTTTTATTAATCTTTAAAGTTTCATAAGGTGGGAAAGAGAAGTGGGGGTGGGAGTGGGAAAGAGCCAGCTTCAGACAAGGAGAGGGAAGAGGGTTCAGATATACAAAAACAGATTTTACACATACACAGGCAAAAGAGAGTGACACACAGCTGTCTTTGACATAACTTGGACCATTGAGAATTTTATCCGATCACACAGCTAAAAAGTCAGCCCTTATTAATCCTCAAAGTACAGAAAAGAAGGAAGGAATGTCTCTCATGTTAAAAAAAAAAATACGATCTCTCTCTGAGACAAGCGAGATGGTCAATCTCCTCAGGGGATTTTGCATTTTGTTCTAAGGGACCCCTCAAATGAAAAATGGTGTTCATGTCAAAAGCTCCCCAACATGGCAGCGCTATTCCAAATGGTCTCTGTTGAAATTGCTCCAGTTAGAAAAATACGCATACAATTCAGCCTTATAGTGAAAAACCATGACAGAAGCCGGTGCTCAGCCTGTAAAAGGCAGAGCTGTAGAAGGTTCATACCCCTGTGAGAACTGAACAGTCTGTAAGAATGATGCTTGTGTAACTCGGTCTCTTTGGTGTTTGGCCAAAGGTTGACCATCACCACTCAAGGGCCAAACAAAACCTCCCGATTTGGGGCAGATGAAACTGAACAGTACGACTGTCTGGGAACACAAAGGCAGAACTGAAAAGGAAGTCCTTTTAAGGATTTGAAATGGTGTCCATGACCATGTTTGTCCAAACCACACTTGCCTGAGGAGACCTTCGGAACTTCGCAGTCCCCAGGCCCAGGTCATGGATGACTTATTGGACTACACTCGCCTTCTCCTTATAGAGTTTTCTTTTTAAGACCAAGCAACATTCAAGGCACTAGAACAGTACACGGACCAGAAGGGAAAGTATCAGAAAGCACTAAAACGATTTTACCAAGGAATAATATAAAATTGATTGAGTAACAAAGATACCTCAAGAGACTTTACTCCTAGCAAAACAAAATAAACCCCACGCTGATGGGCTTCAGTGAAATACTGAAGGTCAGTGCAGCATGAGCTTAGCTTTCAGCCATGGACAGGGTAGCATATCAAGCAAAGAGAAGTACAAGGGATCTCCAATATGTGCAGTTTGACTAAGTTAAGAGTCCTGGTCCAAAGAAGAGAGTACATCAGCTGAATCTCAGTGGAACGTCCATTTCTGTCAATGCCCTCGAAACTAAAGACCACTAGAAACACACCATTAGTTAAACAGGTTGTGTATATTACTCACTGCAAGGAGGAAGAATGCACGCCATGGGGGAACTGTGAGACATTTCCAGGAGAAGGCGTTAGAAAGGAACTTACAAAAGGAT
This sequence comes from Ursus maritimus, assembly GCF_017311325.1. Lineage (NCBI taxonomy): Eukaryota > Metazoa > Chordata > Mammalia > Carnivora > Ursidae > Ursus > Ursus maritimus. Next base: position 17,253,732 of record NW_024423319.1, on the reverse strand, counting down.
TGGGGCTTACGTTAGGTGATCCTGGGGAGGCTTTTAAAAAACAGAGCTCTGTTCTGGATTGGACGTTATCAGGAAGTGGGACAATTCTGTGACTGGCTATTTTAATAAACCTTCTTTATGGGGAGGGCAGACTGGAGTTGGCCTAAAGCTATAATTGGTAAAGCAGCATCAATCACTCTTAGGATGGGGGAACGACTGGTATTCTGTGGCTTGGATATGGTTCATGTTTTGTCTGCATTCAGACATGATCATGGAATAGTCTTCTTTTTGTCTTGATCCGTCATGAGTACAGAGTGGCCTTGCTGGGCACGGATGTTTTGTGATATTGTTCATGTTCAACAAAAGAGTCCCAAGGCCCAGCAGTGAGTGCCAGACTGTCTTGTGGCGACATCGAAACACAGTGATCATACAAGTCTGCTCTGGACATCAGCAACTAGTTTTCTCTCTCGCATCACAATCCAAGCCCCCACTTCCTCAAGTCAATGGACATTCTGTCTGAAGACAAGTAGTTAACAGCATAAGCAACAGAGAAGAATTCTTCCATCAGAGAATAGCGGGGGTTAAGGGTGACAAGCAAAGCCCATGTCAAAAGTATATTGTTCAATTATCAAGAAATTTCTCAAATGGGCTCCCATACAGAGTAATGGAAGTGGGAAGAGAGAAAGATGCATTAAGATGTTCTTAAGTCTGTCTTTTTCATAAATAGTTCAAACAGGCTTATTTAAGATCCTATTTTGAGCTGGATTTCTAGTTAAAAGTAAAAGTGTCTAAATAAGAACAATATACCCTTTTTGCTCAGCACAGAAAAGCTCTATAATTTGCTGGAGAGATAACAGAACTGGTGCAGAGGCAAAACCAAAGCTTGTAAAAATCTGTTTACCACTGGCCTAATAATAAGTCATCCCCTCTTAGTCTTTTCATCTGCAATTGATTTCTGGAGGTTGGAAACAAGTTTGTGACTCAGGAGTTTAAAGTCAGCAGAACAAATTCGCTGCCTCCGTGTCATGCTGGGTTGTAGGCAGCGATGGGCTGGAAGGGAACAGAAAGAAATCTGGACGCATAAAACTGGTTTGGGAAAGAGGTCAGATAAGCAATATGAGTGAGGACAGAAATCCCAGAGGGTCACATCCCTCTGGCCTCCGAAGTCCATGTCCATTGTCAGGCCTTCTTGGGGTTGACGGAAGATGAGAAACTTATAAGGCAGCTCTACGACAGAGATTTTATGCTGTCTGGTAGTAGTGATATGCTTTTAGTGAGCATTTCTTTTTTTGTTTTTTTTTAAAGATTTTATTTATTTATGTGACAGAGATAGAGACAGCCAGCGAGAGAGGGAACACAAGCAAGGGGAGTGGGAGAGGAAGAAGCAGGCTCATAGCGGAGGAGCCTGATGTGGGGCTCGATCCCAGAATGCCGGGATCACGCCCTGAGCCGAAGGCAGACGCTTAACCACTGAGCCACCCAGGCGCCCCTGTTTGTTTCTAATCCCATAGCCCACCTGCCTAAGTTCCTGCAATGGCTTCTTAGTGCCTCCCATGTTGTTCCTGTTGTTTGTGGCAGAGTCTCTGGCTTGGCCCAGAACAACAGCTATGTCATGAGAATGACTTCTGCCCTAGACTCTGTGCTAAGAGCTTTACAGAGCTCGTTTCCATGCCTCACAATAATCCTGCAAAGTAGGTGTTATTGCCCACATTTTATAGATGGAAATGGAGACTTCAAGGTATCACATCTTTTTTTAAGATTTATTTATTTATTTGAGAGAGAGAGAGTGTGTGTGTGTGGTGGGGAGGGGCAGAAGGAGAGAGAGAATCCCAAGCAGACTGCAGGCTGAGCATGGAGCCCAATGTGGGGCTCGACCCCACAACCCATGAGATCACAACCTGAGCCGAAACCAAGCGTCAGTTGCTCAACCGACTGAGCCACCCAGGAGCCCCTCAAAGGTATTATACCCTAACCAGATTCAATTAACTGGATCCTGGGTTTTGTCGTTCCTATATGAAGGCGCCCCGCTTTCTCAGAGCACCTCTACTTGCTCTCAGCATTGGCATTTACCAGACATGTCCCCTTGATCACGTCACACTGTCAGCTTTCCCAACAGGCTGTTCCCCACCTCCCTGGTCGCTCAGGGCTGCTCTCTCTCACGGTAGCTCCTATCTCGATTATTTTCCGCCAGAGGCACACACAACCCAGGCTGGGGGAAGTAGAGTTGCTTTCCTGAGTCTTGGTCATTTGGTGGCTCCCCCTCCACAGAAAGCGTCCACTTTCTGTACCGACTGGGCCGCCCTGGCCACACGGTTCTCCACCTCCCAAGTTACTGCCGCGAACACGTTACGCAATAGGAAATGTAACATACAAAGACTGGACAGTACGTGGCATACATCTGTCGGACTGCAGCGGTGTTTCAGCTGCCGCACATCACTTTTAATTTTTAATTGAGAGAAACAGAAGGACACAAGGACTCCAGAGAGAGCCATGACCCACGACGCCACTGTCCACCCCTCGCCACGCAGCCCCCGACTCACCTCTGCGGGCTGCCACAGCAATTTGCTAGAGGCCGAAAAGTCTCCCACAGGGGTGAGCACGGTTACGTCAATCGCCTCCCGACTTTCGTTTGGAATGATTTCCTGCCTATTTGGTTTGGGAATCGTCTCCTGCCTTTCCACACGATTGAATCTAGAGTGCGTGGCCAACCTGTAATTTGCCAGTGGTCTTCGGGAGTTTTAAACTCGGTGCCTCTCATCACATGAGAAAGCCATGTGACCGCCCACTCGTCACCCTCTGACCCGCCGAGCTATCCACCGCTCTTAGCCAGAGCCACGCAGCGTATCAACTATCATGGTAGGTGCTGGTAAAACGGACCAAAGGCAGTAAATAAACACCAAATGCTGAACACAGCATCTACTTTCTCTGGAAATCAAGCACTGTTCTCAAATGCAATGGCGAAATCAAATATTTTAGGCACAGTGACACTTGTAAATTGTAAAACTGTTCAAACCGACATGAGAGAAGGTATGTCAGCTTCGCGTGTGTCTTATTGTTCTATAAAATCAAAGCTTTGTGTTCACCTTACTGCTCTGTAAATACAAAATCGTAGCGCTGTGGAGGAGGAAGAGATATGAAGATATATTGTGCTACTTCCGATGTGTCAGATCTCAGGACGTGTAAATTCAAATTCGATCATATAATATTTCAGAGCAACTCATTCTGTGCCTATCAAAGGATACTAAAATTGCAAATAGTTACATTTAACATAATTTCGAAAATTTTTAAAAATGATACTTACAATGACTTAGAAATAGATCTCTTAAAGAATCTGCACGGTCAAAATATTTACCACGAGGATGTAGAATGTGTAAAATAGAAGTCGAAAACAACTGGCAGATAATAAATAAATGGAATAACTGCCCTGCTATTTCATCTCTTTATTCCAGCTTCCCTAAAGCCTCTGCAGAGATCCATTTCTGTCAATTGATCCTACTTTTGAATAAAGAAATCGTGCACACAGTAGCCTCATCATGGATTATGAGCCCCACATCATATATCATTACCATCTCCAAGTCACCAAATGTTATTAGAAGCTTTCCCAATTTTCACAGAGAAAGCCTGAGCAAGAATAAAAGAATTTGAGGATAGATTCAAAGAGCAAATTTACCTTCAAGTCTGGATGAGATGCAGAAATTTCTGGAACAAAACCAAAAGCTCCATGTTCGGCGCTGGAAGGAATATATTCTGATGAGGACGTGTGGCTGATGCGCCCCATTTTAGTTTCCTTGCTGTATTATTTCCCTTTTCTCCTGGGACTTCTTGCTGCTACTTCCCACAGGGGCCTCAGGTGAGGGGAGCGTGGAGGAATGATGAGCAAACGTCCCCCGTTAATTTGGATGTAGGCTGCATCTCTGTAAAATGAGAAGTTCATTATGTTTCAGGCCACTTATAATATGGGAAAACTCAAAAAAATGTCACCTCCCTCATTTACAAGATTAAGCCACTTCAGTGCCTTCATCTGCCCCCTTCCCCACTCCCCTCCCCTGCAAAAAAATAAAATAAAATAAAAACCAGCTCCTTTCCTCCAGGGCAGAACCACATGTTAGGACACAAAAAGGAGCCAGGACCCACTTGGGGTAAAACAGGTAAACATGAGAAATGCCCTGCAGATCAGTGCACGTACACACACACACACACACACACACACACACACACACAGGAGGCAGAACAAGGCCAGAGTAGCAGCAGAGAAATGAGAGCCAACACAGTAGTAATGGCAGGAGGACTTAGGAGGGAGGACGCCTAGTCAGCACCCCAGGGGGCAAGATGCGAAGAAGAGGGACTTCATATTTTTAAAGCTTATTAAAATAATTACTTTTGCAAATGTATTTCTCCATTATTAATTCCTATTTAAGGCAAGGCACATTATGCCTGACAAAACATTACAATTTATTCGGACTTACATACTACGAGAGATTGGAAATTTTCACGTGCCCATTTTATCACTGGAACATACAATCGATCGTTGTTTTCCTTTTGTTGCTTTTGACTGCACTTACAGCGATTCCGTGGTCCAGGTTCTTCTGGTAGCGAATGACAGCTCAACTCAGGCTACACGAAGCCGGGAAAGGGGGTTTGACGGGTTTATGAACGCAGGCAGGAAGGACAGGGTCTGACGAGAGTTGATGTTCAGAAGCTTCTGCGGATTTGGTCCCTGAGTCCTCCTTTGTTCGTGGGCGTAAAGGCAAATACAACTATCAGGGTAACCTGACATTCTGGTGAACAGTGCGGCAGCTACAGGGCACTGTTGGTCACTGGCTATGACTTGGCGTTTTGTTTTGGGCTTCTTTTGAGCCTTCTGTATTCACCACCATGTACGGCCCTCTCCCCCACCAAAAGTAAAACTAAATGGAATAAGAAAGAATGAATACATAAAATATTCACACGTGAAAACCATTTAATTGGGGATCCGTGGTGTCATCATATGCTTCATGGAATTATTATAATCTCTCTCTGGAACTTGAGCCGTGTTTGGCCAATCTGTTCCCTTCCGGTTTAATATAATGCTATGTTTCTGCCTAGGTGTAAATATTTTAAACCACAATTGCAGTCCCTCCTACGCACACACATATCTTTTAAAACACATTTGTTCTGGCATGATTACATCAATTAACTGGGAACAGGCTGAAGTTGAAGTGAATAGGGAGCATCATAACCATTCAACTATTTTGAGAAAACAAGAAAAGACGCTTTCATCAAAACAGAGCTTTCAGTGGTCAGAGATGAAAGAAAAGAGATGATCATAAAAGTGTTTAAACCCCTGGAGGAAACTGCTGCGTGGTGTCAGGGAAAGCTGCGCGCCCTAGCAGCAGAGGGCCCATCCAGGCTCCATCTGAGAGACAGACAGCATCTGCTCCTGGAAGAATATTCTGGGCTGGGATGCTTGGGGTGGGAGGGGGGTCACTATGTGGGAAAGAAAAGGCAGGGAGAAGAAGGCAAATCACAGGATGCTGAAGTCTGGATGGTAACCCACTGTTTGTTTCCAGAGATAAAAACGAAAAAAAAATGCTGTGTCTACCACTGGCCATGCGGCCAGGAATCTCTTTTGTACCCAGGTAGGGAATATTTTATGCTCTAATAGAAGTGTCTTTTGTCCTTTAAAATATTAATTTATTAGTCAATCTGGAATGTTCCAGGATACAGAAAAGAAAAAAAGGAATAACAAACACCCAGGTACCCACCCAAATTGAGGAAATGTGAATTAACTCTTTGGCTGTTTATCTCACATCCCTGTTGGGGTGCGGTAGCAGAGACCTACACACTACCAGGTGGTCCCCAATATCTCTTCTTGCCTTTTCTTTAGTAGCAGAACCGACGGAGCTGTGCACGGAGTTTCCCTTCCCGGGAGAAAAGGCTGTAGACCCCAGCCTACTCCCAGGCCCAGGGTGAAAGTCAACAGGATGTGTCCCCTTGGCTTTGCATTTTACAGCAGCATACCGGCAAGAGCATGAGACTGCAAGTGTCCAAACCCCCGACCCCCGTGAAACCACCACAGCTACCCTGAACTTCTCACACCCGCGCTGTCATGTGAAAGAAAAACGAACTTCCATCTTGTTGAAGCCACTCTGACTTAGGTATCTCTTGCGGTATCTGTATTTTGTATCCTAACATAGCCTTTCACTGGATAAACGTCCCTTGCATGTTTACCATATACCACGTACTCTCCTAGGCCCTAGGGATATGGTAATAAATAGACAAAAATCCCTCCGTCGTGGACCTTACATTCTAGCAGGGGAGACATACCAAGCAAATAAAGTGGGAAGGATAGGGATGGCGTAGGGGCTGCGACTGTAGATAGAGTGGCTGGGAAAGGCCTCCCTGACATTTGAGTAAAGATGTGAAGGAGTAAATAAATAAACCATCTGGTAATCTAAAGAAAGAACATTCTCGAATAAAAACACAGTCAATGCGAGACAAGGGCCATGAAGTAAGAGCTTGCATACCATCTGTGAGTAATGGCAAGAGAGAGCAATGTGGCACTGGCGGATGGAACGAGGGGGGACAGTAGCAGGATAGGCGTTCTCAGAGGGAAGAGGGGGCAGACACAGCAGAGCTTTGCTACTAGGCTACTGTAAGGACTCTGGGGTCAAAGCAGGAGACATGGTGTGAAGAGGCAATATTCCAGATAAATTATAAAGACACAACCAAAGGGATCTGCTGATGCATTGAATAGGGGGTATGAGAGAAGGAAGAGAAGGGTCAATCCAAGCATTTCGAATGAGCAATTAGGGGCGCCTGGGTGGCGCAGTCGTTGAGCGTCTGCCTTTGGCTCAGGGCGTGATCCCAGCGTTCTGGGATCGAGCCCCACATCAGGCTCTTCCACTGGGAGCCTGCTTCTTCCTCTCCCACTCCCCCTGCTTGTGTTCCCTCTCTTGCTGGCTGTCTCTGTCAAATAAATAAATAAAATCTTTAAAAAAAAAAAGAATGAGCAATTAAAAGGAAGCAGTACCATTCACTGAAGTAAGGAAGAATGAGGGAGGAGGAGGGTTTGCTGAGAAATGAAGACTTTGGTTATTGCTACAGACTGAATGCTTGTGTTCCCCCCAAATTCACATGGGGAACTTAATCCCCAATGTGATGGTATTAGGAAGTGAGAGGGTTTGGGAGGTGTTTAGGTCAGGAGAGTGGAGGCCTCAGGAATGGGGTTAGTGTCCTGATTGTATTATTTTATTTAGATTCAATTAGTCAACATATAGTACATCATTAGTTTCAGATATAGTTTTCAATAATTTATCAGTTGCATATAACACCCAGTGCTCTTCATATCATGTGCCCTCCTTAATGACCATCACCTAGTTACCCCATCCTCCCACCCACCCCCCCACCAACCCTCAGTTTGTTTCCTAGAGTTAAGAGTCTCTCATGGTTTGTCACCCTCTCTGATGACTTCCTATTCAGTTTTCCCTCCCCTCCCCTATGATCCTCTGCACTGTTTCTTATGTTCTACCCATGAGTGAAACCATATGATAATTGTCTTTCTCTGATTGACTTATTTCGCTCAGCATAATACCCTCCAGTTCCATCCATGTTGATGTAAATGGGAAGATTTCATCCTTTTTGATGGCTGAGTAATATTCCATCACACAAGCACGTGCACGCACACACACATACACACACACACACAGCCCACATCTTCTTTATCCATCTGTCCATGGACATCTCAGCTCTTCCTACAGTTTGACTATTGTGGACATTGCTGCTATGAACGCTGGGGTGCAGGTGCCCCTTCTCTTTACTACACCAGTATCTTTGGGGTAAGTAGTGCAATTTCTGGGTCATAGGGTAGCTCTATTTTCAACTTTTTGAGGAACCTCCATAAGAGTGGCTGTACCAGCTTGCATCCCCACCAACAGTACAAGAGGGTTCCCCTTTCTCCGCATCCTCTCCAACATTTGTTGTTTCCTGTCTTGCCAATTTTAGCCATTCTGGCAGCTGTGAGGTGGTATCTCATTGTGGTCTTGACTTGTATTTCCCTGATGCCAAGTGATGTGGAGCATTTTTTCACATGTCTGTTGGCCATTCTCTTCTTTGGAGAAATGTCTGTTCATGCCTTCTGCCCGTTTCTTGACTGGATTATTTGCTTTTTGGGTGTTGAGTTTGAGAAGTTCTTTATAGATCTTGGATACTAGCCCTTGATCTGATATGTCACTTCCAAATATCTTCTCCCATTCTGTCGGCTGCCTTTTAGTCTTGTTGACTGTTCCCTTTGCTGTGCAGAAGCTTTTTATCCTGAGGAAGTCCCAATAGTTCACTTTTAGTGCCCTTGTTTTGAAAGGCCCCAGAGCGCTCCTTTGCTCCTTCCACCATGTGGGGTCAACAGTGAGAAGATGGCTAAGAACCCACAGACTCCCATCAGACACGGGGTCTGCCAATGCCCTGATCATGGACTTCCCAGGCTGGAGAACCATGAGAAAGAGGCTTCTGTGTTTTATAAGCCAGCTGGTCTCTGGCGTTCTCTTACAGCAGCCTGAATGGACTAAGACAGTTTGGGGCACGCTAATTTTGAGATGTCTAAAAGCCATTCCATTAGAGACGCTCCACAAGCAGCTGGATGTGTACCTGAGAGTGGAACACAGGGATCTAGCAGGAGATATACATCTGGGAGTCGTCAGACAATAGGTGGTATGGAAAGCCACAATCCCAGATGAGATGATGTAGGGAATTACTGGAAATAGAGAACAGAAGACCTCCAAGGACCTAGTCTTGAGCACTTCAAGGTCTGGAAGTTGGGAAGATGAGGAGGTTCTAGCAAGGGAGCGTGAGAAGGGGCAATCGGAAAGGTAAGAGGAAACCCAAAGAGAGCGTCAGTGCCATAGTCAGGTGAAGAGAGTATTCCGGGAAGTAGAGAGTAATCCCTGTGTCCACTGCTATCGAAAGATCAAGACATAAGATGTATGGGGCCGAACTATGACATGCAGAAACATGGAGGCAATTTGGGGACGATTACACGGCTGCCTGAGTGCATGCATGGGTTTATTATGCTCCCCAGGTGGGGACTCTATTCCTTCAGTCAGAAGGCATCCACTCAGCCATTCAACCCAGATTACAGGATCCTTGACAACTGTTTGGGCAGCAGCCTTTGCTGAAGCACTTCCAGCGGCACTTCGTGCTTGGCTCTGTAAAGCAATCCAGCTTGGGCTGAAAGCCCAAACGGCTCCTTGGGCTGACTGCGTGTGCATTCGAAAGCCTGCTCATGGGGCACCTGGGTGGCTCAGTCGGTTAAGGATCTGCCTTCGGCTCAGGTCATGATCTCAGGGTCCTGGGATCAAGTTCCGCATCGGGCTCTCTGGTCAGGGGGAGTGTGCTTCTCCCTCTGCCTCAGCCTCTCCCCCTGCTTGTGATCTGTCTCTCTCTCTCTCTCAAATGAATAAAATCTTAAAAAAAAAAAAAAGAAAAAGAAAGCAAGCAAGCCTGCTCATTACTCAAAGTTCGGCTTTTGTGGTCATGGAACAGACAGCACCGCCACCAGGAATGCAGAAGGCACTTGCACTATCCGGAAAAATGTCTGGTTCTTTGCCTTCCACCAGGTAGGAAGGTCCCCGTCCCCGGGCACGCACGGCCTGTGCCCGTCAAGCACTGTACCAGGCCCATTAAGCACTTGACCTGCCCGAGAGTAAGGCTTACAGAACTCAAGGTTACTTTCCCACGCTCACACAGCTTGTGGTCCTGGAGCCGGGGTTTGCGGGGGACTCCTGGGTCCATGCTCTTAACCCCTGTGTGCTGTGCACGCTCAAGCCCCAAGTTACCTGTGGGTAAAATGAGGCAATGGGACTAGACATTTTATAGGGCCCCATCTGCCTCTAAAGAATCACAATTCTGGTCAAAAAACAAGGTGTATGGGAAGAGCTGCTCCGCCACTCTTTCCTGGCTTGTTTTTTAATGACTCAGATTACTTGCAGGTGGTGTATTTGTATTAGAAAAGGTGACCTTTCTTGGCATGTGAGTTTTAAGCCCACCAGCAGAAATGCAGACAGGCATCAGGTATATTTTTCCATGGAGGGGGTGGGGGGGAATACTAAACCTGACCTACTTGTGATCCCCATTCGGGTTAATTAGCTTTGCAATGCTCGTCATAGCTACACATCGGCCCTCGAACTACTGGCCACACAAGTAGGCAGACTAGCAAGGGAGCCTGGGTCGATGTATATTTAACCTCATTACTGGGGGAAAAAACTCAGGGAACTTGGCCTCCTTGTACTGGAACAATACAGAATCGTATGTAAAGAGAGCACATTTGAATAGCAAATGGGCACCACACATTTTTTCTTAGGGTTCCCTGCTTTGGGGAAAAAAAATCAATATTCAATTTCAACCTCAGTTTTTGAAAAAATGCAAAACTGTGATTGTTTCTGTGACAGGTCAAAAGGGTTTTGGTGCAGGATATGAAGCGTGACTGGATAATCATGAGCCTGGTGTCTTAGTGATTCAATTCAGCAAATATTTATCAAGCACCTGCTGGATGAAAACCATTGAGCCAAGAAAGAAAGAAGCTCCAGAGAT
>NW_024423319.1:17241640-17243180 GCF_017311325.1 Ursus maritimus | reverse complement strand
GGGGTCAACAGTGAGAAGATGGCTAAGAACCCACAGACTCCCATCAGACACGGGGTCTGCCAATGCCCTGATCATGGACTTCCCAGGCTGGAGAACCATGAGAAAGAGGCTTCTGTGTTTTATAAGCCAGCTGGTCTCTGGCGTTCTCTTACAGCAGCCTGAATGGACTAAGACAGTTTGGGGCACGCTAATTTTGAGATGTCTAAAAGCCATTCCATTAGAGACGCTCCACAAGCAGCTGGATGTGTACCTGAGAGTGGAACACAGGGATCTAGCAGGAGATATACATCTGGGAGTCGTCAGACAATAGGTGGTATGGAAAGCCACAATCCCAGATGAGATGATGTAGGGAATTACTGGAAATAGAGAACAGAAGACCTCCAAGGACCTAGTCTTGAGCACTTCAAGGTCTGGAAGTTGGGAAGATGAGGAGGTTCTAGCAAGGGAGCGTGAGAAGGGGCAATCGGAAAGGTAAGAGGAAACCCAAAGAGAGCGTCAGTGCCATAGTCAGGTGAAGAGAGTATTCCGGGAAGTAGAGAGTAATCCCTGTGTCCACTGCTATCGAAAGATCAAGACATAAGATGTATGGGGCCGAACTATGACATGCAGAAACATGGAGGCAATTTGGGGACGATTACACGGCTGCCTGAGTGCATGCATGGGTTTATTATGCTCCCCAGGTGGGGACTCTATTCCTTCAGTCAGAAGGCATCCACTCAGCCATTCAACCCAGATTACAGGATCCTTGACAACTGTTTGGGCAGCAGCCTTTGCTGAAGCACTTCCAGCGGCACTTCGTGCTTGGCTCTGTAAAGCAATCCAGCTTGGGCTGAAAGCCCAAACGGCTCCTTGGGCTGACTGCGTGTGCATTCGAAAGCCTGCTCATGGGGCACCTGGGTGGCTCAGTCGGTTAAGGATCTGCCTTCGGCTCAGGTCATGATCTCAGGGTCCTGGGATCAAGTTCCGCATCGGGCTCTCTGGTCAGGGGGAGTGTGCTTCTCCCTCTGCCTCAGCCTCTCCCCCTGCTTGTGATCTGTCTCTCTCTCTCTCTCAAATGAATAAAATCTTAAAAAAAAAAAAAAGAAAAAGAAAGCAAGCAAGCCTGCTCATTACTCAAAGTTCGGCTTTTGTGGTCATGGAACAGACAGCACCGCCACCAGGAATGCAGAAGGCACTTGCACTATCCGGAAAAATGTCTGGTTCTTTGCCTTCCACCAGGTAGGAAGGTCCCCGTCCCCGGGCACGCACGGCCTGTGCCCGTCAAGCACTGTACCAGGCCCATTAAGCACTTGACCTGCCCGAGAGTAAGGCTTACAGAACTCAAGGTTACTTTCCCACGCTCACACAGCTTGTGGTCCTGGAGCCGGGGTTTGCGGGGGACTCCTGGGTCCATGCTCTTAACCCCTGTGTGCTGTGCACGCTCAAGCCCCAAGTTACCTGTGGGTAAAATGAGGCAATGGGACTAGACATTTTATAGGGCCCCATCTGCCTCTAAAGAATCACAATTCTGGTCAAAAAACAAGGTGTATGGGAAGAGCTG
>NW_024423319.1:17208565-17241634 GCF_017311325.1 Ursus maritimus | reverse complement strand
CGCCACTCTTTCCTGGCTTGTTTTTTAATGACTCAGATTACTTGCAGGTGGTGTATTTGTATTAGAAAAGGTGACCTTTCTTGGCATGTGAGTTTTAAGCCCACCAGCAGAAATGCAGACAGGCATCAGGTATATTTTTCCATGGAGGGGGTGGGGGGGAATACTAAACCTGACCTACTTGTGATCCCCATTCGGGTTAATTAGCTTTGCAATGCTCGTCATAGCTACACATCGGCCCTCGAACTACTGGCCACACAAGTAGGCAGACTAGCAAGGGAGCCTGGGTCGATGTATATTTAACCTCATTACTGGGGGAAAAAACTCAGGGAACTTGGCCTCCTTGTACTGGAACAATACAGAATCGTATGTAAAGAGAGCACATTTGAATAGCAAATGGGCACCACACATTTTTTCTTAGGGTTCCCTGCTTTGGGGAAAAAAAATCAATATTCAATTTCAACCTCAGTTTTTGAAAAAATGCAAAACTGTGATTGTTTCTGTGACAGGTCAAAAGGGTTTTGGTGCAGGATATGAAGCGTGACTGGATAATCATGAGCCTGGTGTCTTAGTGATTCAATTCAGCAAATATTTATCAAGCACCTGCTGGATGAAAACCATTGAGCCAAGAAAGAAAGAAGCTCCAGAGATGAAGTGGCCCTATTCTCTTACCCGAAGGGAAATGGAACAAAAACGTACGTAACTTGGGGATTACAATTTCTCTGACATTGTTGACAGAGGGAGAATAGGGACAAGAGTGCCCTGATGATGCTGGGGAATCACCCCAGGCAAGAGAGAACTGTCATGTCTCGGCTCCATTTTGGGACAGCGCTTTAGAGTGGACCAAAACCCGTAAGGCCCCAAGGTGGTGGTGCAAGACAGCTTCTTTCCAGTGCATTCGCAGCAGGGGTAAGGAGGTTGAATGGGCCAGGGAGGGACAGTGAGACTTCTGCTTACTTAGAGGTTATATACTGAAATTGTTATAAAACCCTATAGAAGCGCCTAAGAAGGCCATGGCTGCAGGAATCGCCTGAATGGGCCCTGATTGAGAAGGACCCGAAAACCGTGCAGGCTGTCTAGGAGCCGTGTAGGTACGCGCCCAGGCCATGGGCAGGGAGGCGTGTTCACAAGGCTGCGTGAGCACCGAGAGCAAAGTACCACCGTGCTGGCCTTCAAGGCCGGTGCAGCCTTCCAACCGTCACATACCGTGTTCATAAATCAATACGGACAGTGCCACAAGATTAGATCTGTGCGTGTTTTGAGCAACGGTACTACCGTCACTTCGCTTGCTGAAGTCAAAAGCCTCATACAAATACCATGTTTTCATTAAAACCGTCATATTGCAGTAATAACTCGTGGTGAAATAATGCTGTCTATGAAACAAAGCATGCTCTCGTCTTGAATCTCCTGTAATCTGCAAACAACCCCATGACATAATCCAGGCAGGACAGAAAATATCTCTGAGTCACAGATTAAAGAACTGGCGCTCCGCGAGGTTAATTGATTTGCTTAAACACATTAAGACGCGTAAGTAATCCCGCCAGAATTCAGCCCAGTCCCGCAGACACACCATGTCCTAGGTGCTTACTGCCAATGAAGAATCAACTAAGACACAATCCTGAGGACCTCACCCACTGGCAGAAAAGCAGACACATAAACTATTAATGTCAAGGCACTGTCTTAAGTGCTCAGATATATGGAAATCCTCTGGAAGCACGCAGAGGGGGCACCCAATCCAGAGGGTGAGGGGTATCAGGGAAAGCTTCCTGGAGGAGATGGTACTTGAACGGAAGTTTGTAGGGCTGCATGAGGGAGACAGCTAGTGGTATAAAGCAAGACGGCGTGGATGAGGAACTCCAAACAGCATGCCATTCTCTCCCTTTCCTGACTTCTGCTCTCAGCATAATAAACTTCTTTCAGTTTCTTCAAAGTACCCCATTCTCCTACCTCCTGCCTTTTCCATGCTTTTTCTTCTGTCACCATGTTTTCCTACTTTATCCCTGTCTGTTATTCCTGGTTTTTTTAAGATTTATTTTTTTATTTTTAGAGAGAGCGAGCGTGAGAGAGAATCTCAAGCAGACTCCTCACACAGCACGAAGCTCGGTCCCACGACCCTGAGATCATGACTTGAGACCAAATCAAGAGTCCAAAGCTTAACCAACTAAGCCACCCAGGCACTGTGCCCCGTGCCCCCCCCCAGTTGTTTAAATTCAGTAAATGTCACTTCCTCCAGGAAGTCCTCCTAGCTCCATCCTATTACTATGTATTCCTCCACAGAAAGGTCAGAGCAGTTGTTATCATCTGCCGAGTGACTGTGTGATCCTCCTGGCTAAACTGTGAACTCCTGTTACTTTCAGTATAGCAGCCTGTGCCTCACGCAACGTCTGGCCCACAGAAAACAATTGCTAAGGATTCTGAGCAATGCAGGGCTAAAAGAAATGACCCAGGACAGGAACGTGTGTTAAGGAAAAATACAAAATTCAGATAGAGATTGCTATGCACGTATGTGTATCACAGGAGTGTGTAGCATAATTTTAAAAAAAAAACCAACCAGAAATAAAAAAAATCCAAATGTTTACCGATAGGAATATAAGTGGATAAACTAAGGTGTAACTATGTGAACTGATGTATACATTGAAAAGATGGTTGGCTTTCCAAATATTTTACAATTAAAATATCAGTTTCACTTGTAACAAAATTACTTATGAAAAGAAATAGGCCTGGAACTGTAGAAACTACAGGAGGATGGGAGAAAGCACTTTTCATCCAGAATCCCTTATCTGTCAAGATTTAATCAAGGAAATAGAAGGTACTTTCGATTGAAGAGCCCCCCCCCCCACTCCTGCCCCACCCCACCCCCCGACAGAGAAGAATGCAAGAATTAAAGGTGCCAGGAGAAAAGGGTCAAGGAAATCACACAATCTGGTAACATTAAAGCGGTTGTGAAATGACCCAGGACAGGAATCTGTGCTAATCCGTGCCTTCCTGGAAGTCTGAGATGCAAGTGATTCTTAAGAAACTCCCCACGAAGTCGCTTCACACCCCAGGTCTACCCATGTCTGCTGCACCTGCCTCCCAAAACTAACTTCTATTTTCTTCTGCATTGCAAATTGTGCACAGGTGACCCTCCTGTTGAAGGATGGTACCCCTGAACCGTATGGGTAAGGGAATTCTGGGGAGGGAAGACTAGTTGCCCACTTCCCCTTAGAAATGTGAAGGAGGGGCAGTCAAGTTGAATGACAACAAACAACTCAGCCCAACTCCCAAGAGGACACAGCCCCAATGGAAGCATCCAAATCTTTCTGAAGGTATCGCAGACTGGAGGAGGAAAAATGAGACCAAGAACATAAAGACCCAGC
Organism: Ursus maritimus; assembly: GCF_017311325.1. Taxonomy (NCBI): domain Eukaryota; kingdom Metazoa; phylum Chordata; class Mammalia; order Carnivora; family Ursidae; genus Ursus; species Ursus maritimus. The sequence goes on along the minus strand of NW_024423319.1, from coordinate 17,238,278 downwards.
TTGGGGTCCTAGCTCCACAGTTTACTTGCTATGTGACCTTAGGCAATTTTCTGAACTCAATTTTCGTTTTCTCATGGGTACTGAGAGGAAAATGATAATATCTTCCCAGTGTCCAAATAAGATTAGGTATTTGAAATGTTTTATTAATTGTAAAGCATTATACACCAGCTATACTTATTAACTGTAATTCAATAATGTCTCCCATCCACTGATAGGCAGCAAAAGAGTCATTTGATAGAATAATAATAATAATAATGCCATAGGGATTAAACAGGGAGAACTCCAAAGCTACTGCAACTGTTACGTATACTTACGGTAAATAACCTTCTTTCCGTTCAATGTACGCTGGTCACCGTGGCAAATACCGGTACTAGAGGCTGACTGTGGACTGAGAAGGTATTGGGAAACTGGCTGAAAAGCAATTTGTGTATCAATGACTCCTTAAGACCTACTGAGAAGATAGGAAAAACCTACAGGTGCATGAAATTGGAATTGTTAAATCCCAACTTGTTTGTGAATAAAGATTTCAGAAAATGTATTCTGATGGCCTGTAGTTCACTGAATTCCTAAAGAAAACGATGGTTTTCAAACCTACAACTTGACCACTTTTCGTACCACCACAGAAGGGAACACCCCAGTTGCACCCTTTCAGAGAACTGAAAAGATTATGACAAAGCGTCATCCTACCAATCCTCCAAATGAAATGGTTGAAGGAAACAGACCTGCCTTACCTCATTCTCCAGGACGGAATTTCTTCTGGGCTCTGCTGCATGCCTTCCACTGTCTCCACTCCCGAATTCGCACAGGCCCTCCCTGTCTGCAAGGAAAGAGCGAGCTGCGTCCTAACTACGCAGCGAAGTCTTGTTTACTCTGTTGGGAACGCTGTTGACACGACACCTGGAGCTTGTAGGTTTCCTTCCTGGCCTCCGGGATGCTGAGTAGATTTCGAAGATAAGACACCCCCACCCCCCGGAAAAAAAAAAAAAAAAAAACCTTAAAGTTATCAGCCTCTAGCAAAGCAAGAACCTTCCTCTCCCCTGCCTCTCCAGGAGCAGACTAGCAAATGCAGTTGCTCCCAGGTGTTCCAGAACAGGTCAAATGATTACTGGGTAGTGACGCAGAGGATTAGAACAGGGCTTCGCAGATGTTAATGTGCACAGAAAGCGCCTGAAGATCTGGTTCTAAGGCAGAGTCTAAGCCGGGCTCTGGGCTAGGTTTCTGACAGGCTGCAATGTGATGCGGAGACTGAGAGCCAGAGCCATATTCGAGCCCAAGACACCGCAGCCGGAGTTCGCAGATTTGCCTTTTAATAACAATCACCTGGAGCACTCGTTAAATGCCTAACTGCAGTCTGGGCACAAATGACCTGCAGGGATCGGCAGAGGCCCTAAATTCCCCATCTGGGTAATGGAAGAGGGAGGATTCGAACCCAGGTCCACTTATTCCTGAGCTACTCCTTCCACAACATGCAGCTCTCACAGGAGGTAACTTGATAGCTGAAATAATTCACTGCCTGTCATCGGGTACATCAGCCACACCAAAAAGCTCCAGTGACTCGACTACTACCCTGAATTCCAAATATCCAGTGTCTGTTCCCAATGCATCCTCTTTCCTCATTACCTTTCAGCCTTGCACTCAGACTCACTCCACAGCAGAAGTGTCTGCCTAGCATTCATCCTGGTTCTGCCCCCGAAAACTCCTAAAAGGAACCTCAATTCCCTGACCTGTATCAGGCCCCTGGAGCCCAGCAGGACCCGTCCCCCAGGCTCCGCACTGGCTCGGGACCTTAGGATTCCGCTCCGTAGAGTAATATAGGATCTGCTCGAGCAGATGACTGATTTCTAAGGGCCTCTTCTCGGCATTCTGGAAAATGCATTGTGCTTCCATGCATCTGCTTCTCAGACAGCTAAGCCACCTGCCTCTTTTCAGCTGATTAGCAAGACCACCTTTCTCATTTTTTCTACATCCGTGTCCTTCTAGCAGGTCAGCAGGAAAGAAAAAAAAACAGACAAATGAAACTAACAAGTAAAATGCATGCAATACAACTTTTCTAAGGATCCACAGTTACCAAAGAGACACTAGACGAGGCCGTTTACTCTGCTCCAACGCCAACTCCCTTAGAACTTAAGGTCTATTTTTCTGCATGGGTTCTTCTTCAAATGCCAGAAATATTAGCAGGACAAAAGGAGCCTTGCTCCAAACAGGGGTACCGCTACAACCTAGACAGGGTGCCTCCCACTGGCCCCCTGCTGACAACGGTTTTGGCATGAACTCTCTTTCTTTTCCTAGATAACCTGCACTTCTTTTTATTTCCCCATTAGAATGTATTTGAAAGTAAAATGTATTCTTCCTGCTGCCTTAGGTTCTAGCGCCTCTCCCAATACCGATTTATGTCATATGGAGGTTTTGATTTAAAGAGATCTTCCACAGTAGCCTTAGGCAAATCACTTAACCGTAATGGGTAAGCCATCACAGCCTTGAAATGATGCCTATTAAAGGCTCAATGAACTGTGTGTGAGTGGAACTATTTCAAAAGCAAGTATGAAATTTTAAATGAACTTACCACATTCATTAGCTGTGCATTCAAATATATCTTGTGTTTAGCCTTCTTCAAAGTAGGTAGGTGGGTAGAAGTGAGCTCAGGACTGGTAGGTTAATGAGGTCACCTCTCAATTAGTAAATCATGGCGCATGAAACTGAGACCAAGGAGCATAAGTTCTTGGCTGGGGCAGGGGTGGGGAGAGGTGGGGGGGCGGGGACAGGCAGTGCCCTGGAGTCCAAGGATGGCTCAGGAACAGATGTGTGCTCCAGTCACCTACTAGCTCTGTGACCTGGCTGTGGTGTCCTGGAGCTCACTCACACCAACTTAAGAGAGTCCATCAAATTTGTCCGTTTTTTGAGCTGGTTGAAGCTATACTGTAGCTTGAAATTGACCATGATGAGAGAGAGTACTTAGAGAGCAGAGACCATCAAATGCTACAAATTACAATCGTTTCAAAGCCATTCATTCATTCGTTTTGGAGACCCCCAACGAGGTGAAATTTTTCTTTGCCTCTCTAAGCCCCATTTTCTTCATCTGTAGAAGGGAATTAATAATAGTTAGGCCTGCTACTTGCAGAACCCTAGAGCAAAAATACAAGTGGAGGCCAATATATATATAAATATTTAAAAATATAAATCAACTGGTTAAACAGTTAAATAAAGTATGTTTTATCATCTAATCTTAACAACTACAGTTNCATAATAACGATATCAAAAGATTCATAAGACCATGTTCTTTACATTACTGAAAGTTGTCAAAATGTCAAACGCGATTAAAATATTATCACATAGATCTGGATATTGTGTTGGGTGGCTGGCAATGTTTGAAGAAGTAACAAAATAAAGATATACCTAATTCATAAATTATTATATATTTATTCAGTGTGTTTTTTCTCACCTTCATTTCAGGATAATCTTTAATTAAGCTGTTATAATCAAGGTTTTTGTATCATTTGTATTCATTGAAAATAATAATGTAAAGGATTGAGACACCTGGTCGGCTCAGTGGGTTAAGTGTCTGCCTTCCATTCAGGTCATGATTCCAGAGACCCAGGATTGAGTCCTGCATTGGGCTCCTTGCTCAGCGGGGAGCCTTCTTCTCCCTCTGCCTGCCTCTCCCCCTGCTTGCTCAGCCTCTCTCTCTCTCTTTCTCTCTCTCCCTCTCTGACAAACAAATAAATAAAATTTTAAAAAAAGAAAAGAATAATGTACAGGATTGCAAATATAATTGTACTCAAATTATGCAAAATTTGAGTGTGTTTTGTAGCAATGTGAATTATTTTTAAAAATAAATAAAAATTGTTTACATTATGTTATATTCCTTTAAATATGCAAAATAATCTATTAAATTAAAGTTATGATTAACAAATGCAAAATTTTTAAAGCAAAGGTAAATCTTATGCTTTGGGGAAATTTTAACAAAAATTACTAATTTTTAAATTTAAATTGTAATTAAATCCTTTCATAAAAATAAAACTATTCACAACTCTAGTGTTCAACGTTCTTATCCTTGCTCATGTAAAGAACTGATATCCCACTTTATAGATTAGCATGTAGAAAATTGACATATTTTATATATATTAGCTCTCTACCTATGTAAATACAAAATTATGAAAGCATGAATCACTGAATATGGACAAATGTTCTTCAGTTGCTGTGTGCAGCTATTAAGACTACCAGGCTAACACAGGACAAGAGATATGGGGCTTGGCAGTGTTAGGGAAGAGAATGGAAGTTTAGCGCTACGGGTGACAGAACTGAGCACAAGACTCGGAATGCCAGAGGTACTCAGGGTTTTTGAAAAACAAATTAATTTCTGGGTATGTGATCCTACTGTCCAGGACCCTCTAAATCATGGAGTTCAGCAAAGGATCCCCTCCTCTCCAGGTCTAAGGGCATAGCCATATTAAGCTTCCATGTTTTAAGTACTTAATATATAATATCACATTTTAATCCTTATAAAAACTACCATAGGGGCACCTGGGTGGCTCAGCCAGTAAAGCATCTGCCTTCAGCTCAGGTCATGATCCCAGGGTCCCCGGATCCAGCCCCATAGCAGGCTCCCTGCTCAGTGGCGGATCTGTTTCTCCCCCTCCCTCTGCCCCTTTAACCCCCTCCTTGTGCTCTCTCTTGCTCTTGCTCTCAAATAAATAAATCAAATCTTTTAAAAAAACCAAAAACCTCTATTTAATAAATGGTGCTCTATAATTGTTAGCTATTCTTATTATTTTTATTCTTACTGTAATCATTATTTTTTAATTAATAATTTAAGTAATCTCTACACCCAACATGGGGCTTGGACTCACAGCCCTGAGATCAAGAGTCCCATGCTCTTCTGAGCCTGCCAGGCACCCCCATAATTATGCTTTACAGAAAAAAAAATAGCTCTTTACACAAACTGTCACCTCAGACGTGCATCAGGAGCCAGAAGGTGTCTCCAGTAACATTTAGAAAAGGAAAGTGTTACTGGGTCCTGTACTAGTTTCCCATTGCTATTACCAGAAATTTAGCAGCCTGAAGGAAAGAAAGGTATTATTTTACATTTGTGGAAGTTGTAAGTCTGACATAGGTCTCACTGAACTAAAATCAAGGTGTCAGCAGGGCCGTGCTCCTGGTGGAGGCCCTAGGGGAGAATCCATTTCCTCGCCTTTTACAGCCGCTAGAGGCTTCCTGCACCCATTAGCTTGTGGCTCCCTCCCTCCACTACCAGACAGTAACAGAGTCAAGTGCTTCTTACCCTGTGTCACTCTGACTTCTTTCTCTCTCTCCCCCTTTCAGGACCCGTGCGATTACATTGGACCCTTCTGGGTAACCCAGCACACTCTCCCCATCTCGGGACCCTTAATCACATGTGCAAAGTCCCTTTCGGCATGTAAGGTAACATAGTCACTTATTCCTAGGATTAAGACACAGACATTTGGGAAGACCATTGTTTTGCTCACCAGAGAACCTCCTGCATTTACACTTCAACACACCTACTATTCCAGTAACTGACTTCTAATCCCAGTCCCCTAACTTTCCACTTCACTGGAGTTCGTCCTTCCTTCTTCCTTCCTTTCTTCTGTTTGTCTATCCTTCTCGTTAATGGAAAACTTACAGCAGGCCAGATCTTACTCCAGGTACAGGGGATATAGCAGTAAACAAAACAGATGTGGCCCCTTCTGATACAGAATTTATCCTATAGTGGGAAAGACGGGTATTAATCAGGAATCACACAAATGAATGTAAAATGCCATTATTGCCATCAGACTTGTGCCCAGACGGTTTGAGAGACTAGAGAAAGGTCAGGCTTTGGGGACCACTGGCTAGGAGAAGAACAGCAGGTGCCCTGGACACTTAGATAAGACATTTTTACCATGTGAGTTTCAGTCAGTAAACATGTTCATTCCATTTAGCTAACAATTGCCTTTTCCATTTCAACTTTGTAGCTTTTATAAATGCTGTCAGTACCTGCAGGAAATAAAAGTAGGTTTCAGGTGATCAGGCTATTACAAAAGTGCTTTGGCTTGAATACTCGGGGACTGTCACCTCCACCGATGGATACTTCCATAGCACTCTGTGATAGAACGGCGCGGCCATCAACCAAACATAACAGCATTTGGAAAGTACTTAAACACATGGTTCTTGCTCCCATGTTCCAATAACAAGATTTTAGCGGAGAAAAGCGTGGGTGAGAGCAGGGAGGCATGATGAGAGGAAAAGTCAAGACAGCCTGCTTTGGTGTCTGTGCTGTTTTCCCCCATTACCATTAGTCTCTGTGCTGCTTTTGACACTACGATAAGCCTGGTGAAAGAGGAGAGGACCTGAACGAAGGGCATTAACAGAGCGAGGCTCACGAATACTGCAGCACAGCTTTTTTTTTTTTTTTTTAAAGAAGAGATCTCTGATGTCGTCGGTTTCAAGAATAAGCAGGAGAGGGGCGCCTGGGTGGCATAGTCATTAAGCATCTGCCTTCGGCTCAGGGCATGCTCCCGGCGTTCTGGGATCGAGCCCCGCATAGGGGTCCTCCTCTGGGAGCCTGCTTCTTCCTCTCCCACTCCCCCTGCTTGTGTTCCCTCTCTCCCTGGCTGTCTCTCTCTCTGTCAAATAAATAAATAAATAAAATCTTTAAAAAAAAAAGAATAAGCGGAGGTACAAAACAGAGACTTGTCTCATAGAAGACAAAGGAAAACAATCAACAAACAACAAACAAATATGGTTCCCAAATCACCTGGCATTCAGTGGATATGTTTACCAAGGCACTCTAAGATCAGTTTGGCTTCAAGCGACCTATTTCTTTTCCTACTTTATTGCTACCACTTTAAAAAAAATATATTGACAGATTTATTTGGAAAAAAAAACATAGATGTTTTCCAGCATTCTCTTATTAAATGCCAAGACTCAGGGGTGGGGAAGGACTAGTCTGCAAAGGCTTGGGCACTCACAGGGCAGATCGGCACCTATGCTTCTGTTTCATCTTCATTATTTACTTAAAACCACACATCTGGGAGATCAGTTCGGTGTTGGCTTTCATTTATTTTCTCCAGTACAGAGATGATTAGTTAAGGCAACAAAATTCAGATCTGGAAACTTGTACTGTAAACACTTTGCTAAGCAACATCTGTCAAATTAAGATGGTTGATTTAGCCTTGAGTGTCCTTTAAAATGAGGTTTCCCTGTCTGGGGTGTGTTATTTCTGGAAGCCAGGTTTGGTAAGAAATAATTTATGGTATCCAGAACACCCCTGATGAATTTAACTGTTTTGTCTTTATAGGGGACTGTTTTCAGGGTCTAGGGTCTTATTAATTATATTACTGCAGAAAAGATGAGTCCAAGTGGCAATGTGTTGTCAGAACTGCGCTTATTATTGCTACAGACCCAAGTACTGCCTGGTGTATATTCTGTGAAACAAAGTCCAACAAATTCAGGATATATGGGGAAACCAATTTCTCACGAGACAGGATGGCCTCCTGAGTTAAAGCAAAGCAAAAAGTTCGCAAGGTCTGCAAGAAATCTCTGGTGGGGAGGGACAGTTTAAGAAGGTCAAGCACTGGGGCACCTGGGTGCTCAGTCAATGAAGCGTCTGCCTTGGGCTCAGGTCGTGTTCCCAGGATTCTGGAATCGAATCCCACGTCGTGCTCCCTGCTCAGTGGGGAGCCTGCTTCTCCCTCTCCCTCTGCTGCTCCCCCGCTTGTGCTCTCTCTCTGTCTCTCTCGCTCTCAAATAAATAAATAAAATCTTAAAAAAAAAAATTCAAGCACTATTCGTTTGTTCCAAGGAGGGTTCCTAATGTTAGAGTAGGCAGCTAGTTAGGTTCTAACAGGGTACCTGGAGGTCAGCAACGAGGAAGTCATGGCCAGCTCTCAGGAAGGTCAGAGGCCTGTCCTGGCAGCCCTCCACAAGAAGCCAGATCAGACCAGACAGGCCCAAGATGACGGATGCCATGACAGGAACCCCCTGACCAAATTAGAAAGAAAAAGCCCAAAACCCTGCTTCCTGCCCCAAGTAATGAATATTCCACTTCCTAGTTAACATGTCAGCTAAAGATAGAAACCCAACCCCCAAGTTCTGCAGCTCTTGCTGGTGCACGCGTTCTCTCTCCCTCTCTCCAATATGAATAAGTAAATCTTTAAAAAGAAAAGAAATAAAACAATAAAGCTTTCAAAGGACAGGTCTCTGACTCTTAGGTAACCTGAACCTAGAGCCTGACACCTAGGCGACACTCAAAATATTCATTTGAAAATCTCTAATATATACTTGCTTATACCCGTGGTGTTATTTGTTGCGTATTAAGATTGAAGAAGCCGGATGATAGAATTAAAACTAACCTAAAGAAACATAGCTTGGGACCGGAATGAACAGAAAGGCACGAAGGCTGAGAAATTTCTCGGCCCTCCCCTCGAGTCTGAACCAGGAAGGTCGCTTTACCTCCTTGATGTAGATAGAATTGCCTTGAATAGCCTGATATTTGTGGGATGACTTGGCTTTGTTCCTTCTGTGGGCCATAGAATTGCTTTCAGAATGCCTTTGCCTAGATTTCTCTCCTTCCCACCTCCGTTAATATCTCTCTGAGAAAGGCTCAGCCCCTCTGATATGTACAATTCCATCATTTGGGGATCTTCAAATATTCTAACCCGAACTTGACATCTCAAAGTATGTGAGAGTCCAAAATGGGAATAATGGACTTGGGGGGGCTGTAAGCCACAGGGTGTGAGAAAGAAGAAAGAAGATATTATCATGGAAGGGGCAAAGAGCAAAACTCTCGGCTCCCATTGTTCTCCAGATGAGCTGGATGCTTCACGGAGCTCTTTCCCGCAGGTTTTCTGGCTTCAAAGGGATCATAAAATCTCCCAAACAAGGCGAGTCTTTGTCTCATCTCAGTTACTCCATGGCCCTAAGAGACTATGATTCATGTGCGTGCGCGCGCGCGCGCGTGCATGCGTGTGTGTGTGTGTGTGTGTGTGTGTATGGGCCCAGTACCAACACAGCAACACAAGCCTAAGGACAAATGACACATAGGTCCTTAGGTCAAGAGCCGGGTCAGTAGATACCTTTCATTTCTAAATTCACCCTGCAGTATCCATATTTCAGATTGCAGAAATGCAATGCCTCAATCCTCAACAAGTAGTAAAGAACCTGCCTTTGCAAGATCCTAAACGCACAATCAGATTCATACCAACGAGAATGAAATACTGAGTTTCAGAGTTAAGTACAACTTCCATTTAGTGTGTGAAGGAAGTTTTTATAAAAGACGGGATACGTCAAAAATCTGCAGTAAGGTATTTCTTTTCTCTCTTCTCTGTTTTTTTGGTAATACACTTCGCAGATAAAGCTATTTTCAAATAATAAGGATTTTAAAACACAAAGGCTCAACTGTACTATTTCGTGAGGAATCCTGAGCAAGGATTCTATTTGTGGAAACGAGAATGGCAGGAAGGATCAAGGACATCTGTGATTACAATTGCTTCAATTGCTTAAAGGGGCTCAAGTGATTAGAATATCTGCTGAAGAAAAGAAAACACCGTGACGTCTGTCTAAACAAAGAAAAAAGTGATAAATAATGATTTGTTGCTTCCTGAGCATACAAATCCAGCCAAGCGGCAGTCCCATAGCTAATGGGTTCTTGGGAGGGTTTTGTATTCTAAAGGGGATAGAAACCAGGGAGCAGTACTGCCCTATGAAGGAGTGATCTGAGAACCCAGCCCACGAAGAGCTCCTTTTCTTAGAACCACCACTACCCAACTGTATAACCTTAGGCAGATTATCGAACCTTTCTGGACATCAGTTTCCCCATTTGTAAAGCAGGGATCATAATATTCTCATCTCCAAGGGCTATTATGAAGGTCAACCAAAAGAACGGCTGCAAAATTTTTTATCAATCCTAAAGTTCCACACCAATGGAACTCACAAACATCTGCATTTACCACATGAGGGCTGAATAAAGGAAGGCTGTGACTAGAGTAATAATTACACAGTTATCACGTGCTGATCCCGCACCCTTTGCCAGACCCTGGATTCTCCAAGCACGTCTGACACCCCAGCTGCACAGGACAAGGACAAAGAGATGGAAATGCTGAGAGAAGATGGACAGATGAGAAAGACTGAATTTGTAGGTAATTGGCTATCCTGAGGAAGAAGTCAAAGTAAACGGAGCTGAAACAATAATCAAAGTATAATAGAAGACAGATTTCCTGGGGCGCCTGGGTGGCTCAGTCAGTGAAGCATCTGTCTTTGGCTCAGGTCATGATCCCAGAGTCCTGGGGTCCAGCACTGTGTCTGTCGGGCTCCTTGCTCAGAGGGGAGCCTGCTTCTCCCTCTGCAGCTCCCCCTGCTTGTGTGCTGCCCCCCTCTGTGTCAAATAAATAAATAATTTTTTTAAAAGGAAGACAAATTTCCTGAGCTGTCCTATATTGATCAAAAAGGTCCACTGCATTTCAGTTACGGTTAATGAAAATAGAAGAACATCTAGACTTATCCTGGTGATATTTTTGAATTACACGGACAAAAAAAAAAAATCCTACTTCCAGCTCAGCAGAAAAACCAGGTAACTTACAAAGGACAAAAACCAGTCTGGTCTCAGACTTCTGCTCTGCAATCTTGAGCACAGGAAGAAAGTGAAACAATGTCTACCGAGTTCTGAGGGGAAAAGGTTGCGACCTAAGTTTTCTTTACCAAGTCAAGATATCTTTGATGGATAAAAGTTACATTCCACCATGAAGGAGTAACAGCCATGAACGTTTCTGCTCTGAATAAGAGAACTGGCAAAAATACTGTTTAAAATTCAAAATGAGCTAATGGTCTACTGGGAATATATACCAGAAAAGACCAAAGGACAATAAAATGAAATCAAATAAGAATTTTTAGAGTTTTCTTAGTTTAATCAGGGCACAAGGCAACAATCATTCAGAAAATAAAATGGGAAGTTGACTAATAGGAAATTGCATTTATAACAGAAGCAAAATACCTGAAATATCTAGAAATGCCCCTAAGGAGGTTTATTGAACTTAAATGAAGTAGATGAAAAAGAGATAGGAAAGATTTTTAAAATAAAATATTATAACTGCAGATCAATTGACATGTTTCAAGTTATAAATATATCCATTCTCTAAAATTAGTTCACAGTTTTAAAGCACTTCATATCAAAATATAGGAAAAACAGAATTAAAATTATATTCTAATATTCATCTGGAAAAATAAACAGTTGATAACGTGTAATAGTTAAACATTTCCAAAAAAAAAGATATTGCAGGAAGATTTGTTCAAGCAGATATTAAAATGAACTATAAGTCAGGGGCATCGAAAGAGTTTGGTACTGACACGAGAATCAACAGATCATTTGAACAGACTAGATTGCCCCGAAACGGATTTTATTATTAAAACAAACTCGACACATTAAAAACCAATTACTACAAACCAGTTGAAAAGAAATAGTCCTTTAAGGTGTCAAGAAAAGAAGATAACTATTTGGGGGGTGTCTGGGTGGCTCAGTCGTTAAGCGTCTGCCTTCGGCTTAGGGCGTGATCCCGGCGTTCTGGGATAGAGCCCCCACATCAGGCTCCTCCGCTATGAGCCTGCTTCTTCCTCTCCCACTCCCCCTGCTTGTGTTCCCTCTCTCCCTGGCTGTCTCTCTCTCCGTCAAATAAATAAATAAAATCTTAAAAAAAAAAAAGATAACTATTTGGAAACCACTTAAGTAAATCCTCACCTTAAATGCCTAGATAAATTTCAGATGGATTAAAGAGCTAAATATAAAATACAGAAGCCACGAAAACTCTGAAGGAAAGATAGATGAATATTTAACTCACCAAAATGTTCAAGAATATGGATTTATTAAGATTGCAGAGGCCTAATATTAATCAGGGAGATCTAAAAGGCAGCACACTTTTGCATAGGTCCTGTGCCCCCCTCCCGCCGCCCCTTATTTCCTCAAGGCAAAATAATTGGCACTAGCCACAAATTTGCGAACTGGCCTCTCTGTTCATTTCATTGCTAGCAAATTGTGTTTGCTTTGCAATTTCTCAAATATATCTGATAGGTGTTATCTCTGATACATAGAGTTGAATTCATATGCAAATTTAGGTAATGTGATATTTTCGAGGTGTAACGGCAGTAACGACAACTCACGGGCGGTAATGTAAACCCTGGTATTTCAAGAGATTGAATATCACAATGGAGAGTTGCCGAGAGAAGACTGGATAAAATGTTGGAGCATTTCAGCTTTACACAAAAAACACTCTTTGCGAGTGTCCCTCTTAAATCTGGCTCAGACATGGCATGATTCCCTGGTCATGAGGTGTGTCGTGGATAAACAAAATCTCTGATCAAAGGGTTTCTGTGTTCCTTTTGTCCTAAGACTCCCAAACGGCATGTGGAACATTCAGAGGAAGGGAAAGCTCCAAGTAAGAAAACACTGGGAAAACTCATCTCAGTCATGAAGATTGTTCCTGTCTATGTTAAATTCTCTCTTTATACCCTTTATGTTTTCTCTTCATGTTGTTCCATTACAATGTATTCAGGGCAGGTATTTTTAACTGAACTTCACACTATGAAACTTTTCCATCTAAGGACACATTCCACTTCTCATATTCTCATTTCTGGAATATTCTCAGCCATAATGTCTTTGCATATTTCCTCTGAGATATTCTCTCTATTCTCTTCTTACCGTAGTAGCAGGTTCTTATTTTTTTTTCTTTTTTCCTTATTTTTTGATCAGGGGGAAATTTCTTCTGTCTTATCCTCCAGTCCATTAATGATCTGTTCAGCTGTGTCAAGTGTAATATGCAACCCATCTATTGAGACTCATGTCGACTACTTTTTTTAATCTGTAAAATTTCTACTCAGTTACTATTCATATATTTTGGTACACACATCCTAGCTTCCTGTTAAAATGCACAAAAATGTCATTTTCTTTGTGTATGAAACTTGTAAATCTATTTGTCTTAAGATGTCTTTAAATTGTTCTATCGGCTCTAGTTCCTTGAATGCCTTTGGTCTGTAAACTGCTTCTCACGGGGTTATACCTGTATCTGTTTACATATTTACTTAGGTATTTTTACTCTAGAGCTCATCTTCCATGAAAGTTATCTTTCTCTTGCATCGTCTCTGGTGAATGGACAGAGCTACGGAAGCATCTCTAAGAGACAGTGTTACGAACTAGTTTTTATGTTAGTTTGCAGGCTCAAGGTTTGACCTTGAGTGGAGAGTGCACAGCTGAGCCAGCTTGCCAGGCTGCATACTGTTTCACACTCCGGGTTCCTTCGTTCCACCCATCCGTACTGACATATAATTGATATATAACATTATGTAAGTTTAAGGTGCACAATGTGGTGATTTAAATACTTGCGTATGTTGAAATGATTAGCAGTAAAAGGTCAGTTAACACCTCACGTAGTTACCATGGTTTTGTGTGGTGAGAACATTTAAGATCTACCGTGTTAACAACTTTCGAGTACACAATACAGTATTGTTAACTACGGTCGCCATGTTGTACATTACGGCCCCAGAATTTATTCATCCTGTAACTGAAAACTTCCACCCTCTGGCCAACTTCTTCCCTTTACCCCATGCCCTAGCCCCTGGTAATCAATCACCAGTCTACTCTCTGTTTCCAGAAGTTCAGCTTTTTTAGATTCCACACATAAGTGTGATCATACAATATTTCTCTTTGTCTGGCTTACTGGCTTATTTCACTTAGCATAATATCCTCCAGGTTCATTCATGTAGTCACAAATGGCAGGATTCCTTCTTTCTCGTGCCTGAATAATATTCCATTGCCGGGGGCGGGCGTGCGCGTGCATGTGCGTGGCGTGGGGGAGATGTACCATATCACCTTTATCCATCTATCCATCAATGGACACCTGGGTTGTTTCCATATCTGGGCTATTGTGAATCATGCTGTAATGAACATGGGGGTGCCGATATTTCCTCAAGAGAGTGATTTCATTTCCTTCAGATATCTACCCAGGAGTGGGATGATATTGTAATTCTATTTTTAGTTTTTTGAGGAACCTCCGTACTGTTTTCCACAGTGGAACTATGATGATTTACATACCTAGTAACAGTGCACAAGGGTGTAGTTTTTTATAAATCCTTGCCAGCACCTAACAAATGTGAGGCGATATCTCATTGTGGCTTGAAATTGCATTTCCCTAGTGATGAGTGATGTTGAGCACCTTTTCACGTACTTGATGGCCGTTCGTATGTCTTGGAAAAATGTGTAGTCAGGTCCTTTGCCCATTTTGAATTGGATTTTCTTCTTTCTTTTCTTTATTTCTCTTTTTTTTTTCCTGTTGAGCTGTACAAGTTCCTCGTAGATGTTGGATATTAACCTCTTATCAGATATGAGGCTTACAAATTTTCTCCCATTCTGTAGGTTCCTTTTTCATTTTGTTGATTGTTTTGCTGCACAGAAGCTTTTTCGTCTGATGTAGTCCCACCTGTTGATTTCGTTTTTGTTGTTTGTACTTTTGATGTCATAGCCAAAAAAATCATCGTCAAGACCAGTATCAAGGAGCTTTTTCTCTGTGTTTTCTTCTACAATTTTTACTGCTTCAGGACTTAGGTTTAAATCTTTACTTGATTTCAAGTTAATTTTTGTGAGCTGTGTAAGATGAGGGTCCAATGTTATTCTTTTGCATGTGAATATCCAGTTTTTCCAGCACCATTTATGGAAGAGATTATCCTTTCCACACTTTGGATTTCTTGAGAGTTCACATACAGTATTTACCCCCAGTGCTTTATTCACTCTGGTTCCCACAAAAAAGTTACTCCAGCTCTACTGTCCAAACTGGTGGTGGTAAGTAGACGATATCTAAAACCTAGAGTGAATTGTGCTACGTTAATTCCATGGGCTTCCACATAGTAAGTGGCAACTAACCAGAAGTAGCCTTCTCATCTACTTATAACATCTCTCAGCATAGCAAAAAAATATTCAATATAAAATTATTTAACAAAATGATTTAATAATCATTTAAAATTATGTCACATTTAGCATTTCCATTAATTCACAATTTCTCTCACATAGGCAGATACATTACATTCCTTTGGGTTGGAGTGGAAAACCTCGGTGCCGTAGCCTACAGTCCATTAGTTGCCCTGCGGACCTGGGCATGGATTCTCTACCTATCCACCTCCTTTCTCCCTTCCAGTAGCTGCAGATTGGATCTTTGTCTCTCACACCAAAATCCAAAGCCTCCAGCCAGAGAGATTCAAACTTCAAGGCTGGGGAGAGTAGAAGGACAGAATGCAGCCATGCAGCACCCAGTGTAATGAGTCTGGAAGCTTAGATTCTTCTGCTGTGCAGTAGGAAACTCCCTTTCTGTGACTGGCACTCCTAAGGAATTGTCACTCGCTTCCTCTCTATAATTGGCTATACATAAAAGATCATCTCGAGCCAGTCTCCTGCCCACTACGCTGGTCCCCTGTCATTTCCTAGAACATGGCATTCATCATGCAGGGATTGTCTAGATTTAGCTCTTTCTCAAGCTTGAAGTTACTATATTGTGCTCAGTTTTCATAGTTCAGTTAGACAAAAAGTCAACACCAGTAATACAGGATGCGTGAAAAGACACATTTATGTACTTCAAATGCACAATCCGAGCAGGTATATATGCAAAATTAATTCTCATACCACAAATTCTCCAAAAAATGCTTATATTTTATAAATGCTGCCAAGAGCCCACTTTATCCACTGAGTATGAGTGGCAGGAAAAGCATTACTTTTCTATGTTGGTGGGTATCTGGGACAAGCACTACGAAATGATGCCCAGGGGCGCCTGGGTGGCTCAGTCGGTTAAGCGTCTTCCTTCCGCTCAGGTCATGATCCCAGGGTCCTGGGAACAAGCCCCACGTTGGGTTCCTGGCTCAGCACGGAGCCTGCTTCTCCCTCTCCCCCCTGTTCATGCTTTCTCTCTTGCTATCTCTCTCTCTCAAATAAAGAAAATCTTAAAAAAAAAAAAAAAAAGAGACTTCAAAAAAAAAAAAAAAAAAAAAGGAAATGATGCCCAATGAGACCTTAATGTCCACAGTCTGGATCCTTCACACTCTTACCGGCTTCAGTTTAACAAGATTCCTGAAGAGACAAGAGCGCTTATTACAGAAAACTGATCACATTTGCAACAGATTAATAAAACTGGCTTAACTGAATCTGTAAAGAGATTCTCCAAACCAAACCTAGAGAGGAAGCAGAGCTTTTTAAAGGAACTATGCATGTATATTCGACGATTCTACGAGCTCTTAAAGCCATGAGCTTGTGACTGTTATTATTCATTGAATCTACATTCTGAGAGCTGTGCCAAGTTCCAGTATAATTTCCGTTGCCTTTCTGCAAAACTTAACATTTCTAGTCAGGCCAATTTTAAATTTACTACAATCAAGATTCTATTCTCTTCCCTCTTTCACGTGACCACCTTTTAAGCTTGCCTGGTTTGCCATTCTCACTGTGATAGAGATGTAGGACTCCAGTCTTCATTCTGAGATCTATTCGCAAATGCTCTCTTTGATTTGCAAAATCACTTTTGAACTCCCTTCCCGCAATTAGAGAATCTTTTATTGGGTTCATTTTTCAAATGCTCTTCTTCTGTCATTTTATACTGCTCCGATACTGAAGAAAAGAGATTCCTCCTCCTTTTTAACTATTTTTTTAATAGTTACATTATCATAGTTATTACCAGGCACAGGAATTTTTATCCAGAATAATGCATGACACTCTCCTCCTCATAGGGTACTTCAGGTTGGCTTTTAGTGTTGGGTCAGTTATGAATTCTCTCCTCCTCCCTCAGTGAGTGTATGCTTGGGAAAGGCAAGTAAAATCCTATCTCCATAAAAGAATGGAGCTAAGAGTTTCCTTGACTTTCCTAACACAACATTGAATGGCACACATCCAAGAATTCCACTAAAGTAGCAAGGTAATTCGTACTACTCACACTCCCAGTAGGTAAAATGGATCCTTCGCTCAGTTTGCAAGAAAGCATTTTCGAGAATACTGTGAGAATTTATTTTATGGAACTACCTGCTTAGATAGTACATTTTAAATACATCTTGAAATTCTTCATTTTCAGTAATGTGCTCTTACGTCCCCTCAGGGCTTACGATGGACTCTTGCTAAACTGAAGTCAACGGAAGTGTGAGGCATCCAAACTGTGAACACGGGGGTCCCGCTGGTCTGTACAGAACACCACGCAGTCATGCACATCGTGGCGTAGAGAAATATTTTGCGACGTGGGAAAATGAGCAGGCTTATTATGTGCAAAAGGCAGGTTGCTGAAAAATACTAGGTGTTCCAATTTTGATTCCAAGTATCATTCTAATTTTGTTGGAATTCTACCGTGAGTGTGGACCGGCTACAGAGTTTATGGGGCTGAGCGCACAATGAAAACGTGAGGCCCCTCATATAAAACTCATTAAGAATTTCAAGAAGGCTGGGGCACCTGGGGGGCTCAGTCAGGGGAGCATCTGCCTTCAGCTCAGGTCATGATCCCAGGGTCCTGGGATCGAGGCCCAGGTCGGGCTCCCTGCTCAGTGGGGAGCCTGCTTCTCCCTCTGCCTCTGCCCCTCCCCCTGCTTGTGCTCTCTCGCTCTCTCAAGTAAACACAAAATCTTTGGGGGAAAAAAAAGAATTTCAAGAAGACGACAGCAGAGCATTAAACGAAGCACAGGGCCCTTCTAAATGTGGGGACTCTGTGCAACTACCCAACCCGCACCCCCATGAAGTCAGCCAACATGTTACTGGGTCTCTCTGAATGGTGAGATGATGGGTGGTTTTACTTTTCTTCTTTGTTCTCTTCTGAGTTGTATCCACCTTCAACAAAGAAATCCTATTACTAGAGCGATTAGGAAAAATACCAGTGGATGTTATCAAGAAAAGATAACTCTTGGAGGTAAAGGCAAAGCAGTTCTGGTCAGGCCATAGAAGCAGCTGCTGTTTCTGTCCACGTACACAGTGCTAGACAAGGTGCGGGCTCTTGCCCTAGCGCCTCCCCGTGCAGGCCCCTTGTCTCCGTAGATTACAGCACTCGTTTAGTCACAAAAGGAGGATTTCGGCTTCACACCAGAAGCTTCCCCGATGTGAGAAATCCGGCTGAGGCTCCAGTGAATAATAATATCTTCAGCTTGTTTTCCGATCACTAACGGAGATACTATGGGATAAAACCCTCGTGTTGCTTAGTAAACAGCATTGTCATGAGACTCAGAAGACAATGAATCAGATGTTTTAACAACTATAAAGCCCCCCCCGCCCCGGCTCCTGTGTTCAGGAAGTCATAGGGGCCTGTAACAAACCTGTGACGGGTAGCCCTGTGACCTCAAGATGGGCACCCGGGGAAATATTACCCATGGTGAGTAACATGTGCAAAACTCTGAAGTATGTTCCTCCCTTTTCCACCAGGTAAAGTGCCCTCATCCGATGGATCAGCCAATGGTGAGGCTGGGCTTTAAAGCCAGGCAGTTGGATCCCCTGTCGCGGCACCCAGTCATGACACTGTGTCTTGATTCAAATAGAAACAGAACTTTTTACAGCCGCCAAGCCAACCACTTCCATGCAAGAGCGCTTCACCGGGAGTGAGATACCTCCCTAAGTCCTCGACATGATGATGATTTTACAAAAGCGCTGATTATTAGCATCTGAATGTTAAAATATCAAAAGGTAATTTTAAAAGTGTGCATGAAATTCAAATCTTTTAGTGCCCTCCCTAAAGATACCATGTCATTGTTAGGTTTGAGGTTTGACAGGACTGTAAGAAACCATCTCTTTCCATCACAATGGATGGCCACTCCATCTTCCTCTCAAATGCAATTGCGTGGAGCAGATTTGAGTGTTAGAGTATAAGATAAGGCCGCCCAAAAGCAGGTGCAGAAACTTTCTCTGATTGAAACATCAGTTAACTTTCAACTCGGCTAATTAAACACTAATGAGGAGCTTGTTCAACTGAACTTTAAACATTTCCTTATGTCCCACACTAGCTGGTTGGTAACGATACAGCTGGTAGACCGCAACCAAGACCTGATTGGACCACAAGCAGGTTTCCAAAACCTTTCCCTCTCTACCTCTCCCTGCCTCTCTTCCCCTCTCTCTCCCTTCTCCTCCCTCTCTTTTCCTCTCTTCTCCGTTCCTCCCTCTCGCCCTCTTCTCTTTCCAGATGCTTCTTCCTCCTACACCCCCTCCTTCTCTGTCCCTCACCTGCCCTCCCTCCCTCTCTACCCGCCATCTTTTCTCTTGTTCCCTTCTCTCCCTTTTTCTTTCCCCCTTCCCCTCCCACTCCCTTCTTCCTCTTTCCTCCCTCCCCAGCCCCTCCTTCTCCTTCCCTCCGTTCTCCCCACATGCCCCCACCCCCCAGATCTCTGCCGAAGGCTCTGCTGCAGGCTTGGGATGCAGCTCCTCGCTGCCAGAGCCCCAGATGTCTCTTTCACCTCCCCGTCACCTTTCCCTCTTCATCTTATTATTTGGCATATGCTATTTTTCTTTCCTGTTCCCACTTAATTGCATGCTATATGTCTTTCTCCTTCTCCCCTCAGAGGAAATATGCCCACCTGCTTGGGTCCTTTGGTTTCAGAATCTCGCTGCCTTTTTTTGACTGTCTCCTGTTCCTTCTCATTTGTTATTAGCTAACAAAGATAAGTTTGCTGTCATCACGGCTTCTCAGAAACGAAGCTAGGGCAGAAAATAGACTTTTCGAAAATGTTGTTTTCTTCATTGCCTTTCTAATTTAGAAGGCATGTTAAATTTGATCATTAGGTATAATAAAGATAAAGTTTTCAGAACCAAAAATAAAAGTCGGAGGTTTACACAGTAATGAAGTATTTAATGTATTCTCCACATTGCTGTTCCACTATTGTTTGGCAGCTTAAGGGAAGTGTCCCAAGAAACTGAAAACAAAAGTTGGAAATTATAAAGGAGGGCAAGGGTCCCCTGACAGGGTAAGGACAAAGAGGAACGTTTGGATTTAATGAACAAAGTTCTGGGGGAATTTGGAGAGATTTTTTATGTCCTAATAGAGTACAAAAAAGATTAAATGAATCAGTGCCTGACATCTTCTCTGGAGGCAAGTAAAACTTCCGATGAGGAGAAAGAGAAAGGAGTACAACTAAGAAAATCTATCCTGATGGTAGAAAATAATGAGCAGCGACTGAATAGAATATCTGCAGTAACAACCTAACACACCGGTCCAAGCAGTTTTTGAGCCCTAAGCATAACCAGCAACATGAACCAAACACAAACCCCAAAACAAGAAACAGCAGGAGACGACTGAGTCTCAGTTTTAACCTAAGCTGGCCCCAAGATTTAATTAAGTCTAAGAGTTCTACACCTACTGACAATAACAACTGCCCTACCATTTAGATAGTCGAGTAGAAGATCGCTTAGGACCGACTAGTCGTGAAGCCCCAGATAAAGCAGAACACTGAGTGCCCAGCCGGGAATGACGTCAGCTGCCAGTGGGAAAGGAAAAATTGAATTGTGCTTTATTCTCCTTTTTTTCTTCCCATTTTACATCTTTTCATTTATTTCAGCAGTGGGAGTGACAGATGTCTAGGATGTCTCCAGTGCACTCACTTCTTTATGAAGAATTTCACTTATAAAACGCTGTGAACAGGCAACTATAAACAGCATGGGTCCCATGTGGCATTCATCTGCTGCCGCATTGAGACACCAGAGAGCTCGCGGAGTCCGAAGGGTTTTGTTAAGGGGCTCAGGGGCTTGGAGAGAGCCAGATCGCCCTGTGCCTGACACAGCTTCATCTAATTCCCTCATTTCGTTAGTGTTATGTGGGGTGTCATGCTATAGACAGTGCCTTGAGAAAGACACTGCCCTTTGCAGTCGTAATTGGTCACTGAGCAGGATTGTGCACCCGCTGTATGCTAGGCACTGTCTGTAAGGCCGTTAGGCTATCCTCTTTGAATGTGAAGGAGAGAAGTAAAATAAGAGGGGATGCTTGAGAAGAAATACGCACGGGATGGTTAAGGGCAAGCGTCAGACTAACTCCAGAGGGAGTCCGCTCAGAATTGGATCGTTAGCTTACGCAGCTTTGTCTTTACAAGGCAGCTGTTTGTTTTAAGGAGTGATATGAACATGTTATAGGTTTAGGGCATTTCCACACCCGATCCTTCGACGGAAAACCTACGTGCCTTGTCGTCTGATACCGCCAGGTGCAGTAGTCAGCGCTTCTGCAAGTCTGCTCAGGGTCTCAAGCCGCTGAGGGTAGAGTTTATGAGAACACTTCTTGTATTCAATCAGGAAACAGTCAACGAATATTTATTGACTGCATTCACCGTGCCAAGAGTGGCAACAAGAACAACTGGTAATTTATGGAGTAATTGTTTGAAAGCAAGGACATAAGGTGTTTACCGTCTTGTATAAGATTATGTTGAGTACACAATTAGAGAAAGAGGAGAGAAGGTTGGCTCCATTTTCTGACAGAGGATGAAGAAAACTGACAGGAGCTCTCTAGAGAGATGACAGGTAAAGAAAATGCCAGAAACATCACCGAAGGAATGGAAATCTCCAGGCTTGAGGTTGATTGGAAAGGAAAGGATATTATACATAACCTAATTAACTTAACACATGCTTAATTAGGTTAACGGAGTGTCTGTATTTTAAAAGTTCAAAGATATTTAGGCTTCTGCCAGCACCACTTTGGAGGAAAAAATGGGGGCTTCGATTGTATATCAAATTGTGAGGAGTAACAGCCTCACCCAAAATTCTAAAGGAAACAAGGGAAAAATAAGAGGATATTAGTTTACTATTATTTTGTATATTTGGCGAGCTCACGTTGAAACATGCCTACAAAGCACTTCTAACTCATAAGGCTTCTTTTATTAATTTATATATTACTGAAGACATTCTTCGGTTTAAATACATTTTTGGAGTTTATAAATAGTTCAATTTCTGGTATAAATTGACAGTCTCCTGTCACTTATGTGAATTCCTTTAGAAAACAGGTTTTGTATCAATTCCCCAAGTGCCCAGACTACTCTGTCAGAGTTACTAAGGTTCTAGATACTCATAGACTCCCGGTGGCAGCATCTCCCAAGACCCTGGGGTTAACATCCATAGTTAAACACTACTAATCAGGTTTTAAACCGATGCACAGATGCCTTCAAAAGAAACTGGGTTTCAGACTGTACGCACCATGACATTTTTGAGTTCTGTACCCTTTTAGTTTTCTAAGCAGAGATATGAGCAGGGACTCTGCAGCCATGCAAACAGAACTTCTGTTAGTGAAAAAACAGTTTGAAAACCAAACCTGTCTGTACATGTAGTTCCAATCCTCACACAGACAGGCCACCTGGTCCCAGGGTGTCATCTCCTCCTGCACTCCTGCTTATTCGCAAGTCACTGCTCAGTGACAGCAACTCCTTCCTGGTCACTATTTCCAGAATTTGTTTTATATTTGCTGATGACTGTTAACAAGGTTTTCCATCTTCTCAACTTCTCTTCAACCAGCAATTATAATTTTATTATTTTAAAACCTTTTTATCATTTCCTTATGCATTTTCAGTTTTATCCATTCTTAGCCCTTCCCTTTAAGGTTTAATTCTCATGTTCTGTCCTCCTCTAGCATCTTTCTTTTTTTTTTAAGATTTCATTTATTTGCTTGAGACAGAGTGGGAGTAGAGCAAGAGAGAGCAGAGGGAGAGGGAGAAGCAGACTCCCCACTGAGCAGAGACCCCCGCCGCGGGACTCGATCCCAGGACTCCAAGTTCATGACCTGAGCTGAAGGCAGATGCTTGACTGAACCACCCAGGCAGCCCTTCCTCTAGCACCTCAACCTTGTTATTTAAATTGCAAGACTGTAATTCAAAGGCAGATCCTACATGATGCAAATGTTCTTGTTTCAATTAAATGTATTTTCAAACCAAGCCTTTTTTTTTTTTTAATCTAACACTGATCCTGACTTTTGTGTTCCCAATGCAGGGTGTTCATTTCCAGCAAACATGAACTTTCCTGGATTTCGTGGAGGAAATGATTGTAATATTCTTCGGTTTACATGTACAAACATCTCATAAGAACTGTGTACTTTGGGGGCAATTACCTCATCCCATCAAGCCTCCAATTCCACATCCACTCAATGGAATTCATAATACCTTCCTCAGGTAGGTTGAGCACGTCTTCCTGCGTTTGGCGCTGAAAGTAGTGCATCCTGAGAACCCCCTCAGCTCCAGCGACACGAGGACGGTGCAGAGTTGTCGGCAGGTTGAAATGAGAGGAAATGAAAAGCAGCAAGCACGGCATCTGGCTCCCAGGGCAAGGTCAAAGCCAGTAGCTTCAGTCTCCTCTTCTTCCCGCTCAGTCCTCTGGTCCTATAAAGAATGCATGTTTTCAAATCTGGGAAGATATAAAACTGAAAAAAATGTCTTTCTGAATCCCTTTGAGGAAATCAGCATATTCTAGAGACTGGTATAAAATTAAACATTTCCAGGCACCTGGGTGGCTCAGTTGGTGAAGCATCTGCCTTCGGCTTAGGTCATGATTCCAGGATCCCAGGATTGAGTTCCACATCAGGGTCCCCATTCAGCGGGGCGTCTGCTCCTCCCTCCAACCCTCCCCCGTCTTGTGCTTTCTCTCTCACGCACGCTCTCTCACTCTCAAATAAATAAATAAAATATTTTTTTAAAAAAATTAAACATTTCCTCTTACTGATGGGTATCCATTAGAATTCGTTCGATTTGGTCATCACCTTCCTCACCTTATGCTATTATAAAAAGTATCTGTCTTGTCATCTGATTTGGTCACTTCCTGATAACATTTTAATGTACATGAAAAGACAAGAATATGCGTGCGCGCGCACACACACACACACACACACACACACACACAGAATGCATTATTTAAGAGAGACTCAGCAGTGTGATACTGTGAAACGAGAGACCTGAGTCCCACTGTGGACAAGCTGAGTGACTTTGGGCAAGTCATCTCCTCTGTGCCTCAAGGGGACACTAGTGATAATTAGACTCGTCCTTATATTATAGTTGTCACTAGGATCAAATTAGATGGTGCTTATAAAAACATCCTCTAAGCTAAAAAGCATGGTAAACATGAGCGCCATAATTATAGGCTTTCCAAATACCATGATGTCTGATGTGACAGTATTCTTATTCCTGGGTCTGATTTCTGGTAGCTGATGTAGTATTAGCCACATTCACCTCTTCACCTTGAATTAGGAAGTCTTCGAAAAGAAATCATATCTTACTCTATGATTCCTAAGTGGTACAAACATCCCTCAGACATTTTGAGATCATCAATACAGATACCCAGTGCTCACTTCAACATAGTCTCCCAGATTACAAAGCCCTCCAATCGGCCATCTTGTCTGTCTTCTATTTGTCTTACAGCCCGGACAGCTTTTCACTATTTCTGGAAATATACAAGCATATAATCAGCAGAGTGGCAGTAAATTGGAACTCTCTGCTACAGCTGGGGTTTCATCCACTCCCTTCTCCAAGGCCATGTGAGGTCATTCTGGTTCTTTCCACCCTGGAAAGGATAGTAAAATTATGGATGCATTTTTAGTGATCAAAATGTCTTGGTCTTGGTTAATTACATGGCCTAATAGGGTGAGACACAGTTATAGAAAAGGGCAGGAGAGACTAGCATTAGAACTCTGCTCCCTAATGCTGGGGCGCCTGGCTGGCTCAGTCATTAGAGCATATGACTCTTGATCTTGGGGTCGTAAGCTGGAGCCCCACGTTGGGTGTAGAGATTACTCAAAAATAAAATCTCAAAAAAAAAAAAACCAAACCCAAAGAACTCTGCTTCCTAATACCACTGAGAGATGTCCGGAAACTCTAGTTACAACTCAAGTCAAGCAGACCTTATGTTTGTTTTCTAAGGGGCTTTTATAACAGATGCCCATTCCAAGATAATTTCATCATTAATGCCTGACACAGCATGTGGCACTTAGAATGCAATGTGGGGTAGTAGAAAGGTAGAAAAAAGCAAGATTTCTACTCCTGGGTGTAGTCTAGAAGCACTGTGTGGCCTGGGCCATGGAGGCCCTTGGTAACTGTTTGCTGTCTAATGATTGCATTATACAGAAGACCAGAAATAGGTAGCCCTGTGAGTCATACGGAAAAGAAAAGCCTGGTGCTTCTCAGTCCTCTCAAGTATGAAAATACAAATACACACATAAAGAGAAAGACAGAATGATATTCCAGGCAGAGGGAACACATGCAGATTCACTGAGCCCTAGGACAGGACAGTGTGCACTCAGTAGTTAGTACCCTGAGTGAACAGTGGAGACTGGAGGTGTAATTGAAGAAGAGACAGCACGTATATTGTTGTATGGGCTGTGGCCTTTACCCTCTAGTCAGTGGGGGTCTGGGGAGCGTGGGGGAAGGGGGGGCATGGAGAAGCTGGAGGAACGGAGATGGAAATCAGGTTGGGAGGTAGTTGAAATAGACAAGGCAAAAAGATGTTAATGTCTTGAATACTAACTCTTGTGAAAGGAGAAACACTGTTAACTTGTGGCGTTTTAAGGGCTGCCACCCCTTCCAAGAAAAAGAGAATCTTATATTTGGCCTCTTGGTTTCTTCTTCCTCTCCCTCCTCCCCCACACCTACTTGCTCTCCTTTCCATTCGTGAAGCCTAAGCAGGCTTCTTTCTGGGAGGGAGGATGAGTGGATTTATTTTATAAAGATCAGAAGAGGTAGGGCGCCTGGGTGGCACAGCGGTTAAGCGTCTGCCTTCGGCTCAGGGCGTGATCCCGGTGTTATGGGATCAAGCCCCACATCAGGCTCTTCCGCTATGAGCCTGCTTCTTCCTCTCCCGCTCCCCCTGCTTGTGTTCCCTCTCTCGCTGGCTGTCTCTATCTCTGTCGAATAAATAAATAAAATCTTTTTAAAAAAAAAGAAGAGGAGACAATAGAATAAAAAAGGGGTTTGTTTGTTTTTAATCATGTTGAGTCAGGTCTGGAGTGGGAGAGAGAATTTTGACAGGGAAAAGTCTCTGGGACAGATGGAGTTGCAAGGGAATTAAGGAATGTAAGGAGATTTTAATGGACTCAGAGTTAGACCTGACAGTAACACTCTGCCGAGAGATGCTAGTAAGAAATAAAATTATTTAACAATGCCCCGTGGCTGCTGAACTAGGCTGCTTGCAAGATCTGTGGATGGGCACCAGCACATTCAGAAGGAGGCTCCCAGTTTTTTCTTTTTTTTTTTTTTTAGGGAGGGATTATTATTTTTGTATTACTGTTACGTTATGGGAGGCTCCCGGTTCTTGAATGCCTCTGTCTCCGTTATACTGAGCGTACAGTAGGAGAGGTGTTAGGATTACCATTTTACAGATAAGTAAACTGAGAGTCAGGGGTTCAGTTACCTTGTTGAGGCAACACAGCAAGGAAGTGACAGAGCTGGAATCTGATCAAGGATTTTTCTCTAAAATATACATAGAACTCCTAAATTCAACAAAAAGAATATAATGAAAAATGTTGAGGCGCCTGGGTGGCTCAGTTGGTGAAGCATCTGCCTTCAGCTCAGGTCGTGATCTCAGGGTCCTGGGATCGAGCCCCACATTGGGCTCCTCACTCAGCGTGGTCTGCTCAGGGATTCTCTCTCTCCCTCTCCCTCTCCCTCTGCCCCCATCCCCAAGAGGAAAGAAAGAAATAAAATAAACTTCCTCATCATCCTCACCTAACCTTTCAGCTATAGTCTTCACCCAACACCAAATAATTATAGTAATATTAGATAGTAAAACATTTATTAATTTTGTGATACAAATTAACTTTAGCACTGTGTTGACATAAGACAACTAGGAAACAGAAAGGGGAAATAACTTAGGACAATGCACAGAGGTCATGAGTAGCTGCCCCGGGACTTGAAATCAGGCACTAGAACGCAGCTCCTCCCATTGACCAACGTCTGTGGAAATGAAATGAAATGGACTCATGTGAATATCACTGTTCTCTTCACGGCAATTTGGAGAGCAAATTAAGAAACTCCTGAGTTTTTGTACTTGGCATTTTAGTCTCTGGCCATTTGTATCACATAGGCTCCAACACAACCCAGCAGAAGCCCAAATAAAGGCTAGAATGAATAGCAGTTCGCTGGAGATGCTCTCCGAGGAGACTTAGTAACCAGAACAAGTCAGATGGCTATGCCACGTAGACAAGTCACGTTTGTATATAGTTCCGTTTTGCTATGCGGTTGTTTGATGTGGAAATCTAGCTCCAGAGGAGTGGTTCTTAGCCCTGACAGAGTTCCCTGGGAAGCTGAAAAAAATGCTGATGCCCGTGCCCCATCACAGACTCATTACATCAAAACCTCTGGGTGCCGGGCATGGGCGTAGGTACTTTTTCAAAGTTTCCAGATGATTTTAATGTGAAAACGGCGGGGAGTGTCAGGCACAGGGAGAACCCCGTGCATCTGTTTCACGTGCCTTATGGCTAACTACTGCGGAAACCGAAGAGCTGGTATAGAAATCATATTCACAAAGCTTCCCTTGGCAACCTTGATAAATGCCAGGAAAGAACACTTGCAACTTTATTTGCCCTAGAAGAAAGAGAAACAAATACATATAATATTTGATTCTGAAATGAAAAAGAACCTTGTGTGGCTACAAAATTACCAACTATAAAATTAGACTCCTCAAGCCTCAGAGCAAATGGAATCTCAGTCCCTAAGGGCAGCAGTGTTGGTCCATAATGACTGTTATTAGTTTCATCTTTATACTACAAAATATATCACTTGCACTAGTTATTAGGTCTTAGTAATGTATTCTGTCTCCCTAGCTTTTTAACTCCATATGATATTTATTTTATAGCCATCATCTGTGATATGACCGTGACAGGTGGTATTTATGGAAACATGGTAAGCATGTTTGCCATGTCTGTGCCCAGTGACTGATTTCTTCACGGTCTTTCTCGAAACTTAAATTCTTTTTGAACTGCTATAGATTCAGATTTGCTTCATCGCATCGAATAAGGATGCCTGTCCCAGTTTAAATCACTCCACAAACCGGCAAAATCCTTATCTTGCCCGTGTAAATGTCCCAGGATGTCACGGGGACTTGGACAGCCCAGGATCTTCCTATGATAATCTCTCCCCCTCTCAATGCCTTTCTTCTAAGGCCTACAGTGCTCACCAGTGCCCTGAATCTCTGCGCCCCTCTTCGGATCTCGGCTGCTTGCTCCATCAAATGGGCTACTGATGCCTACTTTGCATGGTTGTCACGTGAATTGAGAACAATGACTCAAAAGTACAATGTCTCACAGTAAGTCTTCAATAACTGTATATTTTACTTATATCTTTTATGTTTTATCTCATGATGGGGAGAAAGTTTTGTCTTTTGTTGACAGTTGGCATGGCACAGAGAACCCACTCAAAGAAACGCTGAATAAAGGAAGAGAAGAGTTGTGGCCATGTGCCAATAAACCTTTACTTAAGACACTAAAACTTGAATTTCATATGACTTTCACATCATGCAATCCGCTCTTTATTTTATTGTATTATTTTATTTTTTGAATATTAAAATATGTCAAGAAGATATAAAATATGTAAAAAAGAAAAAGTTTTGCTCATCTGCCATATGGAAATGTGTAGCAGGCTGGAATTGGCTCCTGGGCCAATTGACCCTATTTACAGTCTTGAAGACCATTCACTGTGAGGCTCTCACTGATGGAAATGGGAGTCCCTAGTGAGCACTGAGCAGCAGAGGGACTTGTGCATTTTATTTTTTATTTTTTTAGAGAAAGAGAGACAGAGGGAGCAGGGTGGGCAGAGAGAGAGGAAGAGAGAGATTCTTAAGCAGGCTCTACACTCAGCACGGGGCCCAACTTGGGGCTCAGTCTCATGACCCCGAGGTCATGACCTCGACCCAAATCAAGAGTCAGATGTTTGACTGAGCCACCCAGGCGCCCCCTGATGGGCATTATAAAAGGATCATTTTGGCTGCTGTGTTGAATGGGGGCAAATTTAGCAGCAGGAATATGATTATCATACTAATCCAGGCCAAAGGTGATTAACGGCTTGTCTCAGGATGGTAGTGGTGGAGGTGGTGAGACACGAACAGTTGGTGGATATATTTGAAGATCTACTTTTAGTATTTTAAGATTTTTGCATCTATGTTCATGAGTGGGATTGACCTACACTTACTTTTCATATTACTCTTGGCTTATTTTGTTATTATAGTTCTACTAGTCTTATGAAAAGAACGGGGGAGGATGTTATCTTTCTTTGCATTTACTGAAAAAGAATTGCAAATATTAGATTTATGTCTTCCTTGAATGATTGGTAAAAATCCATTATAAAACCACTGGGACCTGATATTTTCTTTGTGGAAAGACTTTTACTTTCAGATTCCATTTCTTTAATGCTTATGAGACAAATGCGGTTTTCTATTTTATTAAGTAAATTTGACACTGTTTCCTTTTCTAGGAATCCATCCATATACCATAAACTTTCAAACATTTTATCATAACATTGTTCATCATATCCTCTTATCCTTTCAGTCTCTACTGTGTCTGTCATTATATCCCAGTTTTCATTCCCATTACCCTTTATTTGTACTTTCTTTTTTTCTTGATCAATTTCATAAGAGATTTATCAATTTTAGTTATCTTTTCACAGAATAAAATTTGCCTTTGTTGATCCTTTCTAGTATATATAATTTTCAGCTTCATACATTTCTGCCTTAATCTGTTTATTACCTTACTTCAGCTTTCTTTGGGTTTATTCTATTTTTCTTTTTCTTATTTAGCACGCT
>NW_024423319.1:17159010-17208557 GCF_017311325.1 Ursus maritimus | reverse complement strand
CTCGTTAATTTTAGGCTTACTCTCCTGAAAGAAGTTTTGAGACTACATAGGTCCCTCCACATACTGCTCAAGCTGTGTCGCGTAATTTTTATATGCAGTATTTTCCTCCTTGTCCATTGGCGTTTTCCAATTAATATGATTTCTTCTCTGACCCATGAACTCTTTAACAATGTGTTTCACAATTTCCAAACCTATGAGATTTAGTAACCTATATTTTTATGGATTGCATATGTAGTCATTATGATATCGCTTCTTTGAAACATTTTAAGTCTAACTTTACAGACCTCATCATCACTATTCATTGAACTGACTCTAAAATTTCATTTTTAGGTACCCCACTGACTGACCATCTCCTGCCTTTCCCACTTATAGTACTACACCCATTCCAACAGTTCTGTGACCACATAAGTACCTGTAACACAATCACCCTACCACTCTCTAAACTATTTGTTACCTCCTGATACCATGGTTTATCTTCTTACGGGCTGTGTCTCCCACAGCCTCGCATAGTGACGTTTAGCGTACTCATCCTTAACTCCCTTGTCCTTCTCTATTTTTTTTTATGAAACTAAATGTGGCTGGAAAAAAAATACCAATGATACTGACTCTTCTTACATGAAATTCAGGGTCACAAATCTCAAATGTATACTCAGGACTACTCAAGAATCAAACCCTATTTCCTTTGTTAGTTCACTCTTCCTTATAAACTACCTCCCCTACTTCAATGGGAGATCAATCCTGATGCCTATCTCAAGCAACACTTCTGGAAGGACTAGGGTCCCATACCCTCCTACCTATTCAAGGACTTTTCTCTTGCAATTAACCCCAGTGTCCAGCATTGTCAGCATTTCACTGTATACCAGACAATACCCTGCAGCATGCAGATACACTAGAATAGTTTCCATTTTTGTCATCCTCATGCTGGTGGCAAAATGGCTACAATAGTTCCCAGTGCCAAATACCAACATGACAAAGTCCTAAAGGAAAAGAAAAGACTATCTTCTCTCGTGTCACTTAAGAATTAAAAAAAAAAAAAGAACAACTCCCCTCCCCCACAGATTCTGTTCAGGTATTTATTGGCCACAATAGGGTCATGTGTCCATTCCTAAACTAAATCAATGGCAAGGAGAATAGGATTGCCATTTGCGCCTTACCGGTGGTTGTCAAACAATAGTCTATGGGGTTATGGAAAAGTACAGAGGTGTTCTGGGATGTCATAATGACTGGGAAGCACTACTGGCCATGTTTGGGATAGTCCCATACAACAAATAATTTTCCTGCAAAATGTTAATAGCATTGCCATTATGTGTATATGAAAAGAGGTCAAATCCAAGTCCCCCAGATCTTTGAACAAGGTATATTGTCTCCACCCACCACACAAGGAACTGATTGTACCTTTGAATTTGATGAATTGAGATCAACACTCCTCTTCCTTGAGGGTGGACACAGGGGATCTCTGTGGCCCTGGAGCACTGGCCCTCAAACAAGGACACTTCTTAACTACGTAGACCCTAGACCCAGAACCTGGAAGTGGTGGGATCTAAGTATATGCATTTTTTAAAAGATTTTATTTATTTCTTTATTTGACAGAGAGAAAGACAGCCAGCGAGAGAGGGAACACAAGCAGGGGGAGTGGGAGAGGAAGAAGCAGGCTCATAGCGGAGGAGCCCGATGTGGGGCTCCATCCCATAATGCCGGGATCACGCCCCGAGCCAAAGGCAGCCGCTTAATGACTGAGCCACCCAGGTACCCCTAAGTATATGCATTTTTAAACATACACTCTGAGGATTCCAATCCAGACCATCATCGTCCAGAAAACCACATTTTGAAAAAGAATATTAGGCAGTACAACTAAGCAGGGAATGACCTGATTTACAAATGAATTAAAGAGTTCCAAAATTGCACAAGTGGGGCTTTTCAACTCCATGGGAAATGTTTGTTTAGAACTGACGGGCATGCAATTCACATTAGACACCAAGGTGAAAACACAGAGTCCAAAAGCAGTGAGATATAAAGACGTTTATAGACTTACAAGACAGTCATTTTAATTTTTAAAACCTGATTTAAAAATAATGGTACTTATTAATTTAATTCTTCATCGGTGACTGTGCAACATCTTCCAGAAATGTGTAGACCTCCTGCTTCCTCAGTAAACACCAGGAAATTCCACACCAGCTCTACGAATAAGTTCTGGGAGAGGTGGGAATGTGAAGAGATGTCCTGACCCTGAAACGTCTAGCTGTTCTCGTCGAGCCCTTCCCTCAGGGACTTCCTTTATTGAATTAAAACCATATTTTCTTAGCACTCCCATGTCATAGTTTCTATTAGTGTTTCATGATATTTTCTAGTACCTTAAGATCTTATTATTCTACCAGTTTGAAGGCTACTCCTGCTTCTGTTATAACACTAGAATCATCTCCTCCTGCTCACTGCACTCCATTAGTTGCTTTTTCGGTTTTGCTCGTAGAGCCTTTTATATTCCTAATTACTTCTTAATGGTTTAAGACCTTATTAATTTAGTTTTACTCCAGCTTTAGAAACATATTACTTCAACTTGTGCTATTTCTAAGTATTACCGTGACAGTCTCGGTCCGAGAAAAGAGCCCATGCCCATCAGACTAATTATCCTTCTCAAAGCACAAAAGACTGGCATTTAAGCAGTGATTTCTTTAGGGAGCAAAGAAACTGCCATATCCATGGCCAAGTGAAGCCTTGACCAGCTGGAGGACAGGTATTCTTTCAAACTAGCCTCTGTGGATTATAGGTGTTCTGTGACCTGAAACAGGGCTTCACTCGTTTCAACGGACTAAGGGTGAGCGTGCTAATTTGCAGAAATGTTGTTAGATATAGTTTTCTTATTAATATGGTTGTAGTAAAATAACAGTTATCCTTTTTCTGGTGACGGTTATACATTCTTATTATGAAGGATCTGGAAACTGAGAAAGGTTCATGGGCACAAATAAAACCTGAAAACCCCCCTTTTTTACCAGCCACACTCCTGTTGTGACGACCGCGGTTCATATACGTACGCTTTTCCTTATGGTACTTTCTCTATGCATACGTACAAAGCTTTTCAAAAAATGAAAATGGGATCACACTACATATATCGGTGTATATCTTACTCTCATTTAACACTGCACAAGAATTTAAATGCTTTATTGTATTATATTATATTAAGCTCAGGACTAAAGACTTGAGTTCATCATATTCCTCAGTTTACCAAATATTTCCCTCATTATGGTAAGTTCAAGGCCCCTGTGTTATTTTACTAAATTTGTGTTTTTCCTATTATCATTCCTAATGCCTACTGCCTTTTCCCTCAATTTTATATGTCCTTATAAAATTTATAGTATGGTTGTGTGTGTATCTGTGGCTTGAAGTTACATAAATCGCCTTATGCTATAGAACTCATTTTGTTTCTTTTTATTTTAGTCAGTGATACCTTTTACAGATTTATCCATGTCGCCATATATGAACCTAGTTTGTCGTTTCTAATATCTGCAGATCATTTTATGGTGTGCACCCGCTGTATTATGTTTACTCATTCCCCTATGCACGGACATCTAGCCTACAATTCCCTCTATCATCCAGAAGTTTGGAAATGAACGTGTATGTGAGTTCCTCTGAGGCAAATACTCAGGAGACGATGTATAGGTCAACAGGTGCGGATATTGTTAATTTCACCAATGAGAGCCAGATTTCTCTCCCGAATCGCTGTACCAGATTACATTCTCACCAGCAGTTTATGAGACTTCCCTTTTCCCATTTCCTCACCAGCATTTGACATTTATCTGGCTCTCTAAATTTTGCAGATCTCATAGATATAAAACGATATCTCATCATTATTTTAATTTGTATATTTCTGATCACTAGTGTGGCTGAGCATCAATTTACTAACTGAGAGCTTATCTAAAGCAGAAGGGGCTTCATAGCTAAGTAACTATATGATTCAATAGGGCCAAATAAAGCAACCCCACCAAAAAACAAACAGGAGTCCTCCAGAAAAATTTTAACATTGTACCAGAGGCTCTATTCAGTGAAATAAGGGAAGAAAAATAAATACAAGGCATAGAGATTGGAAAGGATAGAGAAAAGCTAGATTTATTCCTTGATGACATTACTGTCTTTTTGATGTGATATGATGACACTACTGATCTAAAAACAGAAAATTATAAGAAACCTACAAAAAAGCTACTAGAGATAATAAGGAAATAGAAAAGTTTTCCAGATGTGAGGTCAATACAAAAAATAAATTGTATTTCTGTATACAAAAAAATGGACAACTGGAAAGTGAAATTATGAAGTAATACTTATAAAGAATAAAACGTATGTAGAACTGGGACCCTGAAAACTACAAAACGTTGGCAAGACAAATTTTAAAGACTTAAATAAATGTGGAGATATGCCGTGTTCATGGATCAGAAGGCTGAATTGTTAAGATGAAAATTGGCCCAAATTGGTCTCTGAATTCAACACAATCTCAATCAACATGTATGAAATGTTTTGCATAAATTGATAAGCCAATTCTGAAATTTGTACTAAAGCACAAAGGACCAAAAGAGCCAAAATAATTTTGAAAAGCAACCAATTTAGAGGACTTACACTACCTGATTTCAAGATTTACTATAAAGTTACAGTAATCAAGATAGCATTCTATTGCTGTAAAGGAGTGACATGTAAACCAATGGAAAAGACTATAGATTCCAGGAATAAAACCATACATACTGATTTTCTACAAAGGTGCCAAGGTAACTCAATGAGGAAAAATAGTCCTTCCAACAAATGGTCCTGGAACAATTGACCATTGGCTTAGAAAAAAATTAACCTTGACCTTTATCTCACAATACACACAATTAATTGAAACAGATGAGAGATCTAAAAGTAAAAGCTCAAACAAAAATTCCTTGAGGAATTCTTAGAAGAGAATCTTCATAACCTTGGCTAGGCATATTTCTTAGGTAATACACAAAAAGCATAAATCAAAGGGGAAAAAAAAGACAGATTGGACTATATCAATATGAAAATCTTCTGGTACTGGAAAGACACTGTTAAGAAAGTGAGAAGGCAAACCACATACTCAGAGAAAATAGTCATGATACATACTTCGGACAAAAAATAAGTATTCACAATACATAAAGAACCTCTATAACTCAAGAAGAAAAACAACCAACAACCCAATAAAATGGGCAAACTATTGAAATGTGCACCTCAAAAAAGAAGATATATGAATGATCAATAAGCACATACAAAGACAGTCAACATCACTAGCCATGAGGGAAATCCAAGTTAAAGCCAACATGAGATACTTCTTCACACTTCCTAGAATGGCTTAAATTTGAAAAGACCGATAATTACAAAAGTTAGTGAGAATGTGGAGCAACTGGAACTCATACATCGTGGGAACAAAAACAGCTTGGCAGCTCCATACAAAGTTCAATACTCATTTGCCATACAGCCCAATGATTTCCCTTCCAGCTATTTGCCTAAGACAAAGAAAAATATATGTCCAAAGATTTGTTCGTGAATGTTCGCAGCAGTTTTATCAAAATAGCCAAAAAGCAGAAACAAACCAAATGTCCACCAACAGAGAAATAAATCAATCGCTGTGCATCTGTACAGTGGAACGCTACACAAACATTTTTAAAAAGGAACCGCCGATAACGGCAACAACATGGCTGACTCTACAAAGAATGTGGATAAATGAAATAAGCCAAAAACAAAGTACCTACTATAGGATTCCATTTCTATGAAATTCTTAACCGGGTCTAAACTCTAGTGAGAGAAGCAGAGAAGTAGTTGTCTAGGGCTGGAGGTGAAAGAATTGTATTAATTTGCAAAGGAGAACAAGGGGACCTTCCAAGTTGATGGTGCTATTCTATGTCTAGATTGTGGTGGTGGTTACCTAAGTCTATCAATTATACCTCAGTAAAACTAATAAAAAATAATGCAAATTGTCTTGGCCACAAAGCAAATTATAAAAGGCAAAAACACCACCAAAACAAGATTCGGAGTTGGGAAAAACAGATTTGTTTTTGGTTTTTTTAAGATTTTAGTTATTTATTTGACAGAGAGAGAGAGCCAGCAAGAGAAGAACACAAGCAGGGGGAGTGGGAGAGGAAGAAGCAGGCTCCCAGTGGAGGAGCCTGATGTGGGGCTCGATCCCCGAGCCCTGAGCCAGAGGCAGACGCTTAACGACTGAGCCACCCAGATGCCCCAGGAAACACAGATGTTATGAACAGCCCAAAGGTCCAGGATTATTTGAAATATTTTATCAGATTGATGAATGAGGCAAACTAGACATTTTACAAAATAGAGGCACAGTAGATTTTGGAACGAAACTCTTAAGTACAAAGGAAGTAACAAATTGTACGTGTGTGTTTCCTGGAGAGGGGTGGAGTTGTAAGCTAGCAATGTGGTTATTAAATTAGCAAAAGGAGTTTCGGTGATTACACTGTAAGCTACAGGAAATATGAAAACAGCTACAACAGAAGAAAAATACTTGAGACTTTTTGATAAGGAATGCTAAAATATATGCATATTAGAAATAACACACAGAGGAAAATACATTCTAATGTCTTTGAAAGCAAAATAACCAGGCTTGATCCCTGCAACAGTATAATTTTTCTATATAATTCAAGAGAGCAAAAATATGATTCATGTCAGAGACTGAAAAGTTCAAACATGGCATCTGTCATCAGCAATGCCAAGTAGTGTATAAATATGCTATTAGGTGGGGCAATCCACAAATGTCTCTCTGTTTGACAATTCTCTTTTCCTGTTAAATACTTTAAGATACGATTCTCAAACAGCCTTCCGTGAAAAATACGACTGTTGAGGGGCACCTGGCTGGCTTAGTCGATAGAGCATATGACTCTTGATCTTTGGATTGTGAGTTTGAGCCCCACATTGGGTGTAGAGATTACTTAAAAATAAAATCTTTTTAAAAATATATGGCCATTGAGTGGAGAGAGGGAAAGAGTACTGCCACCTATGACGAGAAAAACACATTATGATGAGTCTTCTCTCCTCAAAGAGAGAGTATCTTTTGGTTATTAAAAAAATCACATGAGGGGTGCCTGGATGGTTCAGTCGGTTAAGCGTCCAACTCTTGATCTTGGTTCAGGTCTTGATCTCACGGTCGTAAGTTCAAGCCTTGTGTTGGGCTCCACAAGCCCACTTAAAAAAAATTACATGGGCCATTACGGTAATAGCACAATGTATACCTAGGATGTCTTTGGAAATGGTATATCATGAAATACATCTCTCATTTAAAATGAACTTCCTTCTTTTATTAAAGCATTCTTTGGGGGCGCCTGGGTGGCACAGCGGTTAAGCGTCTGCCTTCGGCTCAGGGCGTGATCCTGGCGTTGTGGGATCGAGCCCCACATCAGGCTCTTCCGCTATGAGCCTGCTTCTTCCTCTCCCACTCCCCCTGCTTGTGTTCCCTCTCTCGCTGGCTGCCTCTCTCTCTGTCAAATAAATAAATAAAATCTTTAAAAAAAAAAAAACATTCTTTGTTGGATTGCTGTTTCCTGGTTTTCATTTGGGTATCCATTTTCCTTTACTATTTTGCTTGCCTCTCTCTTCTCTTGTCCAATCTCTACCAACCTGAGTAACCCAGATTGAAAACCTAGCACACACACTATCCTATATTTTTCTCCAAGTCCACATATATACAAAGTAATTCTGCATAATCATACAGAGAGGTGGATTTATCACCATCTTATAAAAATTGATTACGCACACCTTGCCTTTTTTTCACTTCAAAATACACCACGGAATCTCCCCCATTCACCAGTCAATACAGCTGTCATTCCTTGTTTGTGAAGGTTTTATAATAAATCCACAGTGTGGGTGACCCATAATTTCGTCAAAGATTTCCTTATTGCTAGGGATTTACTTTGTTTCCTAAACACGCACACACACATATACATTCTTCTAAACAGGGGTTTCTCTGTCTGTGGAGCCAAATCACTGGGAGTGGTACTGAGGAGTCAAAGGGTACATAGTTTTTGTAATGTTTGTAGATATGAAATTTCTTTCCTGGAAGACTATAATAACCCACAGTTTAACAGCAATGTCAGAGAGCACTCTTATCTTTGCAGCCCACAATCCATAGACATGAGTATTTAAATGTTTGCCAGTCTGATAGTAAAAGTGATATTTCATTGCTATTTTATTTGCATTTTCCTAATTATTTTGAACGCTGTTTAACCCATTTTCGGCAATTTGGATGTCCTCTTTTATAAACAGCCTATTCATTTCCTTGTACCCTTTTCTGCTGGATTTCTTATCTTTTTAATTTGTAAGAACTCATTATATATTACAGGTAGAGCCTCTCTTTCGGAACTCTGTGTGGCATTCCTGTATTTCAAGTCTATTGTTTATTCACTTGAACTATAATTTTCAGTAACATTCACAACATTTATACAACAAATATGTCCATTTTTTCTGTCACAGCTCCTGAGTATAATCTTATTTAAGATTTTCCTCATCCCTAGATTATACCTGTAGTCTCTTAAATATTCTTGCAGATTTTGTATTATCTTAATCTGTAACAGCTTAGGCCCAGTCCATCTGGAAGTTACTTTTGTACTCGGTGTAAGATAGGGGTACATTTTTATTTTCTTCCAGAGGAAGAGGTAATTATGCCACCACCATTTGATAATCCATGAATATCTAAGTCAAAATACTACATTTGACAGAAAACTCTCTCTCTCTCTCTCTCTCTATATATATATATATATATTTCTACTTGTTAATTTCTATACCATTATCACCAATACTCACTGAATGCTCCCCTTTACCTTTTGTTCCCAAAGAAATCTGAAATCCCTTTGAGGGCTCCAGTTTCCCCACAGTCATCTCAAGTACTGTCTGATTTGTCCATCACAAATTCACACCCCTGGGCCCAGAGGTAGGCTAGATTTCTCCCTCCTTCCCACTGCTGCATCCATCCCATTCTTTCTCCCTTCTGCCCCAAACCCTCCAGCTTTGAACCCTGTGCCCCCAGCCTGTACAACCCGTTACCCATCATTTGCAGGGTCATCTACTGACCCCAGCTTTATCTTCCTTCTTCTTTTAAGACTTGTAGCTTCTAGATCACCGTCACTATTTCTAATCAATCAAGATTTTGCGCCAACCGCCATCCCACATCCATTCCCTCAAAGGCCTTTGGTTCCGCGCACCAATGATTTCCACGAAGCTAAATTCAAGAGTCAGTTCTCAGTCTTCTCTTACCTTCCCTAGCAGCCGCAGCTTCCTGGGTAGCGAAGCACTTCATTATCCACTTGGCTCCCGGAGCATTACCTCTAAATGGTAGAAAACGTAACAGTTCTCTCCCTAAAGCTGCTCTTTACTTATACTCGCTTCCTTGGCCCTTTCATTGTTTCGTAGCTTTAAACACCAGTGACACGTTACTTCCAAACTAAATCTCCAGCCCTTCTTCTGCCCTAAACTCAGGATGCCTGTAGTCAGCTTCCTTCTCGCATTTTTACTTGTAAGTCTAATAGACACCTAAAACTCATCAGTTCCATAGGATTCGGGAAAGGAAACTGAAACCACATTAGCTATTGTAAGCAAACAGGGACGCAAAACAGGGACCTAAATATGCATCCTTATTGGAAGTGCTAGAGAATATAGAAGGGAGGCCGAGTGAGCCAATCAGAAGATCCCAGTAAAATGTGCCCAAATCACACACTTGGTTTTCCTTCCTACTTGTTGCTTTCATAGTCTGCATAGAAGAAAACAAATTTTTGTGAGCTTTTATCATGTGTCAGGTGTTTTACATATAACTCATTTACATGTAACTCGGTCCTTCTAACAACTCTAGGCGGGAGATACTATCAGCCCCATTTTATAGATAAGAACACCGAGGCACAGAAAGGTCAAGTAACTTGTCCAACGTGCACAGCTTGTATGTTGCAGAGAAAAGTTTCCAGCCCATGTTGCCTGGCTAAAGAGTCTGGTATCCTAATTCCAGTGCTGGACCAATAATTCCAGTTTCCCAAGCCCAGAATGTTAGAAGCATACTCGAGAGTATGCTATAGCCCATTTATGGTCTGTCAACGAATCCTGTCATCTCTGCTTTCAAAATGCATCCAGACTCAGACCATGGTGGCTCAAGTCACCATTAGCTCTCACCTAACTGCTCTTCCTGTTTCCACCCTTACCCTCTTTAATCTGCTCTTATCACAGCAGCCGGTGACTGGCCTCCTTGTTTTCCTTCACTACACCTTAGAATAATCGCGCTGAATGTTCCCCACGCCTGAGATGTTACCGCCTTTGCCAGGCCTTTGCTTCAAGTACCACTTTCTCTGACCAATCCATTTCAAATTGTGAACGCTGCCCCCTGCATTGCCCATCCCTTCCTTGTTTTTCTCCACCCCACTTATTTTTTTTAAAGATTTATTGGGGCGCCTGGGTGGCTCAGTCGGTTAATCATCTGCCTTTGGCTCAGGTCATGATCTCAGGGTCTGGGGATCCAGCCCTGAGTAGGGCTCCCACTGGCTCCCTGCTCAGCAGGAAGTCGGCCTCCCTCCCCCCACTCATGCTCGTACTCTCTCTGTCTCTCTCTTTCAAATAAATAAATCTTTTTTTTCAAAGATTTTATTTATTTATTTGAGAGAGAGAGAGAACGTGAGCAGGGGAGGAGCAGAGGGAGAGGATCTGAAGCAGACTCCACGCTGAGCGTGGAGACGGACAAGAGGCTCAATCTCGCAGCTCTGAGATCATGACCTGAGCCGAAACCAAGAGTCAGACACTCAACTGACTTAGCCACCCAGGTGCCCCTCTCCACCCCACCAATAAACCTATAATATACCTCTATATTTCACTTACTTTTCTTTTGCTTATTCTCTACTCCTGCACATTCTGTTTTGTTCACTACTTTATCTCCAGTAACTAGAACAGGGTTTAGCTTATATCTGGAGATCAATTAAATACCAGTTAGATAAATGAATAAATGAGTTTCATTATAATGGTTTCCTATTATGTTCTGATATCTGGTAAGGTAACTCCTCACATGATTTTTATTTTACACACATCCGGGCTATTTTCTGGCATTTATTTTTCCATTTAAATTTCAAATTCACTGAGCACGTGGTTTGCTTGTACACACTGAACAGACGTCTGAAACCCTGGAAATGTGTCATATTCTTTGCTGGTTCTTTGGAACTCATACACGGTAGTTGGCATATCCGAGAGGTTGATATGGCCTCAAGGAGTGGGAGCAATGGGCAGCTGGGAAGAAGCAGGTGGACAGCAAATTCCCTGATGAGACACTGGGGAGAGGCCCCAGGTCCGGCAGTCTCCTCTCTCCGGCTTAAGCAGGAGTAATGAGGCCGCTGCCCATCTCCTTTGCAGCCTATTTTGGACCAGGTAGATGAAGCATACTGATGTGGGAATGGCAAGTGACCTTGACCTTCTCCTGGGGCTTCAGAAAGCTCTGTGCTACATGCTCACCCCCAGATCCCTCTCCCTTAGGACCCTTATCCCAAATCTCATATCCTTGTCTTCAGGATCTTTCTCAGTCCCAGGAGAAGAAAGCTCTGTATTACGTCTCTCTTCTCATAATGCCCAAATACTTCATGTGGCCCCAGAGGCCAATATTGTCTTAGGAGAGGCAGATATGATCACTGCGCTCCTTTCTTCTCTAGCATTTTCTATGTTTGCTTTCCATAGGGCTAGATCATATTTTTGAAATATTAACCAACGTGATGTCTTGGTATCCCCACTCCCGCACTTTGTCCCACCAATTGCAACTACTAGCTAATTTTATTACCATTCCGAGAAGGGGTGTGACAGCATAAAGCGAAAGAAGTATCTCCGTAGCTTTCGAAACTCAAAACCTTGAACTCCTTGGAGAATGAATTTTGAAAGAACGCTCGGGAATAAGAGAAAGACATCCTCACTCCCTAGGCTAGAATGGAATTCCTCAAGCTAGGAGAAAAGAGAAAATCAGAGGGGAAGCAAGAGAAAGCACTGGGTCCCAACGAGAGGACCTAGTCCCAAGAGTAGGCAAATCGCCCTAGAAAGGTTTGTGAAATACAAAGGCAGGAGAGCCTGTGGCCAGGAGACAGAACAGGGATGTGGGAGACTAAAAGTCAAACTGTTCCTTCTCCCGAGTGTGATGAGGTGGCATGACACGAATGCAGAGGACAGAGGGACCCAAAGGGCCCACGACGTAAGGAATGGCGGGTGTCACCTCGGTGACCTGCCTGACCATTTTACTGCAGATAGGCTGGACTGACGCATGTCTCGTCAAATATCAGGGTGGACGTATGAAAACAGAAGACAAAATGAGTCTCTGACACCCTGACACATATAACCTCCTTCAGAATTCAGGCCCGGCCTCAAGGAAAGGGAAAAAGCCTGAACTGACTCACAGTAATTTGTTGCTACCCTAGACATTGGGATTTGAAAATAAAAATCAAGTTCTTTTAGAAAATGAAGTTAAAGTTGCGTGCCTTGTTTGTGGACTGAAATTAATTCGCATCTAGAATGTTGTACTTGGACTTCCCGTAACTATATATCTATACCTCGCAGGTTTTCAGATGTTACTTAGATTTATGTAGGGACTTACCAATTTCCTCCTCCTTGTCCATTTATGTTGCCAGCTTTCATAGCATCTACATGCCCTTTGCAGCCCTTCTAGTATTTTCTCTTTCCAATGCATTCCTTCCATGTATCATTAAATTTTTCAGGAAAATTTCCTTCAGGGTCCACGTCTTATTTGAATCCAATCATTTGTTCTAAGCATGTGTAACCTTGGAAGGGGAGATATAAAAATTACAAAAAATAATGCAAATCTATTTAGATTAAAGCTGATAATCAGCTGCAGTCCTGGTTAAAAGACATTTGGAGAATCTGGTTATAGATCACTGCTTAGAAATATCAGTGCAAAGGAAGCTTCTCAATGGTACGTGATATTTCCTTTTACCAAGGATAGGACTCATGGGAAAACAAAAACAAAAACATCTAGTCTGTCAAACCCAGGGAAAGCCACTAGCCACTTACAATGGTAATGATTTCCCTATCCTCCAAACTCCCAAGTTTCACCTATAAAACCTCTCCTGTGGATTTTTTCACACCCCTTGAACTCATTAAATTGGTGAGTCCGTCATCTCAGGCCACACATGTTTTCAATAGACAGTTATAATATAGTATTGGCTTTGTCAGTGAGCTCGAGAGATGTTTCAACACAGCATAAACAGAGATGAAAAGACAGCTGAACTATAAATTACATAAAAGACAGGGGCACCTGGGTGGCTCAGTCGGTTAAGTGTCCAAGTCTTGGTTTCAGCTCAGGTCATGCATGATCTCAGGGTCATGAGGTTGAGCCCTGAGTCAGGCTCTGTGCTGGGCCTGGAGCCTGCGTTAAATTCAGTCTCTCCCTCTCCCTCTGCCCCTCCCTGCCCTCTCTCCCTCTCTCTCTCTCAAAAACAATTACATAAAAGATACATAAAATATTAAGGTTAATCGAAAACGGGGTGGGGGGGTAAGAATCACTGTGTCACATATGACAATGAAAAGTCACGTAAGACAACAGAGAAGTAAATAGTTTTAACAAAATGATCCCTGTGGGGTTTTTGTTGGTGGTGGTGGTGGTGTTTTTTTACTCAGGTATAATTAGCAGGTCCCTGTGTTGTTTAAACAAAGAACTTGAGATGTTTCTGGATTACCAATACTAAGCATCATCAAATGTCTCTGGGGAAAAAAAGAAAATAAGAAATAACAGATTGGAGTCACCTCTATCCCTACCCACATATAGAATTTGCCTCATTTTCATA
The DNA here is from genome assembly GCF_017311325.1 of Ursus maritimus. NCBI lineage: Eukaryota > Metazoa > Chordata > Mammalia > Carnivora > Ursidae > Ursus > Ursus maritimus. The sequence continues at coordinate 17,194,767 of NW_024423319.1, read as the reverse complement.
AATTAAATGTAGAATTCAGTATTTCTGAAAGTAGCAAAACTTTCACATAAATCCTGATTCACACTCCCAGTGGTCTCCGATTACAATGATAATTAACAGATATTATGTGTCTGGCATGTGTAACCTGCAGATGTTAATGCTTTATACTAATGATGTCAGCAATTTTCCTGTGAATTTGTATTTTACTGACGTAGTTAAGTGACCTACATATCTGCCACACTTCCACACGCGTTTCGTTGTGCATATTAACATGTAGCAGGGAAGCAGAGGACTTGGCAAATGACTACACAAATTTACAGCAGAGGAGCCTAGGCCTGGGGCATCACCCAGACGGCTAGCTCAACCCAAGCACCGCGACCTTCATGGGAGGATATGCGGACTGGCCATCTCAAAAAGAATGAATATTGTAGGTTTCTATTTTTTCCCAAAATATCTGTATTTCTTTTGAAAGACTCAGAACATAAAGAATAACACTTAGTATTCATACACAGCCTCTCCCCCATTAGCTCTGATTGTATTTTCTCAAGAACTTGGATAAATGCTTTCGTTATGACACCTTTGCTAAGCGGCAATGAATCCTGGCATTTTAATAGGGGAAAACTGCCACGTATCATTACAGTATAGGGACTCCAATACCATTTTGCTTGCCATCTTGGGAATGAGCAATGCTTTGGCTATGTGAATGCATATGCAGACTGTTATAATTTTTGGAAAGAAAAGGCTTTTACGTTGGTTAGACGACTGGTTATTTTGAAAACAAGTGAAATTCAAGCAGCTCCTTTCTAACTAGGTTTTATGACATCATGGGGCATTTCATAACTTTTCATTAGGGTTTTTGGCAGATTGCAGTTCAGAAGTCAACCATACTCAAGTCCTTCCAAGGAAATACAGTCTGATTCAAAGATTGGGCATCCATAATAATAATGAACTGGCCGGGGGCCATAATGCAGGGTCACCTTACAATGAGTAGCCAAAGGATGTTTGTAGATCTCAGCCATACGCCTTCATTGTGCCAAACAATCAAAGCCATGTGTAATGTCCCTATCCAATTAATAGCTACCCTAAATTCCCGAAATCTAGTAAAAATGTGTCAAGGACATTTGAGAAAATTTCCCAATATAGATTCAAATTTGTGGATGGTGCTTTTTGCCCCCATGTCCAGTGTTCCCTCTGACCTTTCCATGAGAAGCTGATTTATGGCCCAATTTAGAGAGACATTCTGCTCAGAAAATAGCCATTATTTCTTTGCACAAAAGTGTGAATCATTTGATAGGATTCACTGCTAGTTATAGAAGCCTGCCATACCCAGCCTGGCTTGCTTTGGTGAAACTCGTTTACTTGGTGGTGAGTGGAAGGCAAGGCGAGCACCAAACAAGAGGGAGATAAGAACAAGGGAAGCCAATTACACATAAAGGCCTCATCTGTAGGGCCTGGCACATGGTAGGCAACCGAGGAGTAGTGATGAAGCAAGGAACAAAAGAAGGAAGAAAGGGAGTGACCTTCCTCACTCCCAGCCCTCAACTCAGATGAGTCTGCAATGTTAAGGAAAAAGACTGGTCAACTCGGCCACAAATATTTGCACGTGAAACTATATGACTTTGACAGGGAACTCTCAAACCGTGAGTCTCTTTGTCCATCTGGAAAATGGAATGGGGTGCACTGTGTGCACTGCCCCCAGCTCTGTGGTGTTCACGTTTGTGCAGATGGGTGTGCATAGGTGTGCATTCACACATGGAAAGACGAAATGGGCGCCATGTTTCTACCCGCCTTGCAAACCGTGCGACAGAAATGCAACATTTCTTTCTTTCAGGGTTGATTTAGATCAAATTTCACTCATGCCAGTTCTTTCTGGTTCATATATTTTATGGCAATACCTAGCGCGAAGAAATCCTGCCTTTTTATATCAAGAGGTTAAGATGAGTAAGAAATACGTCAAAGTGAAATACTTCCCCTCAGTTACAATGAGGTGATAAGGTTAAAAATATAATTCATAGATTAATTGGATCAGGTGGGTCAATAAAAGGACTCTTGCATTATACAGTAAGTTTTAGCAAGTCAAAGGAAAAGTCTAAATCTATGCCAGCCTGGAATATTATCAGGTGCGTTAGGATCATGCCCTAAGAAATCAATTATTTTCTAACAGCCTTGAAATATGGGTCTTTGCTCTTTTAAGCTCTTGTTAAGGAACTGTGCTGGCAGCTGTTGGGCAGAGCAGAATTCTTAGTATGGTCGCAAAAAAAAAAAAAAATCCATTAAGAGATATTTCCAAGCTCACAGGCATATGCTAAGAATCATTTCAGACGGATTTTAATCTTGAATTTGAAGAAAAAATGTTAAATATAGCATGTTTACTTGGAAATAGTATAATTTTATACAAATGAAATAATAGTTAACTGTCCAAACTGAGAAAGTTGTGATTTTTTTTTAATTAAGATTTCACTGCTAGATATCATTTGAGAAAGAAAGCACTATGTAGAATCGACTGGTTTTACATATATATATATATATCCTGTTTCAACATAAAAAATATTTTTCTAGTAAAATTCCACTGTATCTGAGTTTTTAAATTTATTGACAGGTTGTTTTGAATATTCTCTCACCATGTTTTTAATCTCCACACTATTGTTAAATTCCTAATGCTTTCTTTTATTTTTGTCAACATTTTTATTTGTTTCTTTGAGTAATCTTGTGAGATACTTGCATTTTCAAAAGAATAAACTTTGGGTTTGTTGATTTACTGATCTAACCAGAAAATCCTTTTATATTTAATAAGGGTCTGTAATTTGTATCATTCTCTTTGTTTTGTTTGCTCTTACTTCATTCTTCTTCTATGTTTGTGAGTTGAATACAACATATTAATCCTTGGCACCCTTTTATATATATTACTTTGTGGCTAAAATTTTCCATCCGTGTACGAGTTTGGCTGCTTTGCTCATTTTTGAATTGAGGTGCTTTTCCTGTCATCTAATCATCACTAAATCCTAATTTCTATTCGGTTTTGTCATTGACTCACGAGTTATTAAAAAGTATACTCTTCATTATCAAACATATGAGAGGGTGATGTTGGCCTCCCCTTGCTATTTGCTTTATTTTATTTAATTTCGTTGCATTCACAAAATGTGATCAGCATGGTATCAATCCTTTGGTGTTTAGACTTCTTTTGCAGCCTAGTTCAAGGTAATTTTTGGGTAAATATTCCATGTGTGCTTGAGAAAGATGTATTCTCTATTTATTGCGTGAGGTATTCTATTTCTATCCATCAATTAAGCTGGCTTATTGAGTTGATCAAATTACATGCAATCATATTATTGTTCCCATTTTATTTACCGATGTTCTGTTTATTCTTTTTCAAAAAATTGCTCTCCAGTTCATTCATTATGACTTCTGGATTTTCTTTCACCTTCTTCATCATTTTAGACATACTTGTAGTCTTTTCCAGCTTGTTCTGTATCTGCATTTCTTGGTTTGCTAAATCTGTAGGGTTTTTTTTTCCTTAATGTGGTTCATCCCCAGTTTAAAGTTGCTTTCTTTTTCTTTTCTTTTTCTCATTGAGTTTTACGTGCCGTGGGTTGCAAAAATGCCCATACAAAGTGGTTTTTTATTTCCCTTTAACGGGGCTCCCACACTTAATGGCCCTTCTCCCATTTTTGTTTTATTTTGAGAATTTGTGGGATTCACCCACAACAAGCAGTGTAAGATTACAACCCATGCCTATCTGTGGCACACATCTGGGATTTCCCATGGGTAATTTTTCTATTTCTTTTCACAGAATATGAGGAAGCAGACCCGCGTTGAACTTCCTTGCTGCTTTCAAGGCCAGTTGGTGAGATTTTTCCAATTCTCTTTTCAAAAATTTTACTGAGACGAACTATACATATAGGAAAGGACACATAGCTGTGGAGTTTGAAGAATTTCTACAAACTTTCACTTGTGTGATCAGCACCATAATAATAATAATAACAATAATAATAACAGAATAGAATATTACATACATCCCAGAAGCCCCACCATCTCCCTTTTCATTCACTATCTTCTCACCGCCAAGGTTCACCACTATCCTGACTTCTAACGGCAGAGGTTAATTTTGTCTAGCTCCATATTTAGGTTAGTTCTCCAGAGGTCTCATTCCCGCCCTCTTGCCTCCTCCTCCCTGGTACAGGAATCCCTTTCCCCGTGTGACGCCCTGAAACTGCAGGTTCTAGTCCACAGTCACTGCTCAGGCTTTCATTTTTCTCTTCATTTCTGGTCATTTAGTTTGAGGTCACCTCTCTCAATCTCTGTCTCTCTCTGTCTTATATAATAAATTATGTAATAAATTTTATAATAAAATATATAATATATAAAAATTAAACATTTTATATAATATACATATAACTTATGTAATATATATGAAACTTATTTTTATATATTATGATTCAATGTTTATATTATTGTTAAACTTACACATATATATGAACTTTTATAATAAAATAAAATATATAAACAATTAAACATAAATTATATATAATATACATACAACCTATATAATATATATGAAAGTTATTTTTATATATTATTATGAGTGAATTTTTATATTGATTATAGTTATACATATATATGAATATAACTTTAGAACTGTATTTTATCCAAAATATAGAAGTGTTTGTCAAGGGATATGGGACCTGTCCATATTTGCTCAGTCTTGCCTTAGCCCCATTTATTTTCAGTACACCATACTGCCTGAAGCCTTCCCTGACTCTTTCCCTGAACAGAAAGATATGCTTCTCCGCCACCCCCCCCCCGCTTTCAGAGCAGCACAAAACTTCTGTAATAGTAGTAATCCCACCCTGGCAATTATCTCTGTATATACTTTTTTCTCACTGGATTACAAATTCCTTAAAGACAGAAGCTGTGAATTCTTTTCCTCAGCACTTATAATTGTGGGGTTTGAAAATTGGAGCCACGCTGATACGCAAACTGAAAAGACAACTGTCTCCCCAAATTTGCTTTTCTCGGGTTTTTTTCCAACTTCCATGGGGAAAGTTTTACAGAGTATTCTTCAAACAAAACAAATAGAAGAAAGTCAGATCACCCTTGGGTATACATTGAAATACACCTGTTACAAATGTGTATGCAAATGTGCCTTCTCTTGACAAGTATCTCAAAAAAGGAAATCTGACAGTATGCTGAAGACTCCCATAACAATACGCTATTGTTGAGGCTGAAACTGCCCCGAGTATAGCCAGGTAGTGAAGTAGAAACTCCATGAATTAATTGGTGAATTTCATCAATAAGTTCAGCCAAGTGGCTAATTTATGTCAACATTTGTGCTTTTACTTTGAAAGCAATGGTCACTTCAATTCTCCACTTGTATAGACAAGCCTTAGAAGAAAAGCAATGAATCCTATTGGCATAACAGGAAGAGGATTTACCTAAATAAAATGCTTTCTACAGCAGAATACTTTTATATCTGTTGCACTAAAATCCCAGGGCCATTAGAGCGATGTGGTTACTTAGCAACTACTGTATTGAAGCTCTAAAACCAGGTATTACGTAAAATAAGTAAAATCAGGAAATCTGTATGTATCAGAAATCTGTATGTATCAGTACCACATTCCACGAGCCTCGTAAACTAGAGCAAATAAACCACACCCCCTTCTCAAGAAAAGACAACCACTATGCAAATGGCAACTCTGTACCTTCCTCCATCAACCCCAGCTCATGACAGTTTAACATCATTTCACCTTTTACCACCAGAGAGAAAGATCATAATGCAGGTATCAGCAATGCTGATGCAGATACTAAAACATTAATGAACTTAACCCAGTAATATCTTTATGAGAAAGCAGATATTTCCCTAAGGAATGCTAAGAGTCTAAAAAACATGGGAGCCTGAAGGCACTATTACAAGGTTGCCAACACCGTTACTGTCAGAAGTCAGGCATCTCAGGAGAGTAAATGTAGGGGCACCTGGGTGGCTCAGCTGGTTAAGCATCTGCCTTCTGCTCAGGTCATGATCTCAGGGTCCCGGGATCAAGCCCCACATCCGGCTTTCTGCTCGGCAGGGAGTCTGCTTCTCCCTCTGCCTCTGCCCGTCCCCCCACTCATGCTGTCTCATGCATGTGCACACTCTCTCTCAAGTAAATAAAATCTTTTTAAAAAGAAGAGTAAATGGAAATTCTTCCAAGGTATCTCTGTATATAGTTGGGAAGAGAAGTGCTTACACGACCTACATGACCGCAAGATAAGCTCCTTGAGGGCAGGGACCCTGTTTGTCACAGTTGCCCCAAGTGCCTAGTGCGTGGTACACATTCAGCATGTGATGAGTGAATCTGAGAGGAAAGTCTTTCCAGAATAATTGGAGATTGAACGAGGAGAAGAGGAACACAACTCACAGCTGCTTTCAAAGCCAAGGGCATAAAATAGCTGTGGGCTGAAAGAAAATCTGGATTATCAAATAGGAAATGCTCCTAGTTACTTGCTCTATGGCAGTCTTAAAGCCCTTTCTCGTCTGTTCTCTCAAAGGCGCCTTGCACAGATCTGAGAGGTCCGGGGCAGATATTGCCATCATCTTCAATTTACAGACGCACAGGAACAGTAGTAGCACGGACACATTTCCTTGGGAATGCTAAAACCAAAAGAATTTTTTTTTTTAATCCGTCGGCGGAACCCCAGGGACGACGTGCCCGCCCCTTGCGAGCATATGTTCTTTACGCAGGATTTCTTCAGCATGCCCTCCCAACCCTCTAGACTAACGGCCTAGAAGCTGAATTGCAGAAAGCCACGCTTAGCATCACCTTTGTCCTATGTGCCTTCCTAATAGAGTTTAAAGAAGGATGTTCAATTACAATCATCGCAGAGAACTCGTGGAGGCAGCCGTGTGAACGACAGATGACTCTCGGAAAGTGCTAACGGAGAGCCAAGTGGAGAAAAGGGCAGAGATCATCCTGGGAATCAGCAAACACATGCCAACGACCATATCTGACTCCATCATTCCCTTGCTTTTAGAATTCTCGGATTTAAAATTTCAATAAGCCTCTTCTGCCTCCGCAACATATTTCTGCTTTCTCATCTTTGCCAAGAAAGTTTTCCTAGACTTGCACTCCAGAAATATCCAGGTGAAGTTCATCATTTTCTTCCAGCTCCGGAAAACTTGTGTGGTCACTCCTCCTAGGGCTGAACGAATGCGGTCATTGCAACTCTGTGCAATAGCTTCATTCTTGGGATACTTTCGATGCCACGACGGCAGACTGTGTCAGCCCTTAACATCTGGGAGCTTCTCTAGCTGGCCCTGCAGGCAGGAATGGTTCCCATAGTAAACATATTTTAGGCTCAAGCTGGGACCCTTGCTGAAAAATGTTTGTTGGCATAATATTGGACACCATGTCACGCACAAAAATACAAATTGGTTCCACTGTAAATTCACGACCTTCCGCTGCAAATGGGCCCTTGGCACTGCCTAGCCAGCCCTCTGCAACCCCTTAATCGACATTCCCACCACCCACAAACAACAACACAATTCATCAACCCCCCCTCCCATTTACCCCTCTCCCTCTCCCAGACGATCCTCCCTGCTACTTCACAGTGAAAATATAAGTCACCAGATGGGAAGGCTCTTACCTCTCTGCCAGCAAACACATATTCACACCTACCCCATCCTCCATTTCCATCACCTGTCACATTATAGGTGCCACTTCTACCTACGGTCAATTTCTCCACTGATGTTGGGGTCCTATCTTTTTCGGCATCCCTCCCCCTGCACTAGCAATTATCCCTTCTCTATGTTGTGTATTCATTCTCTCCTATTAGAATAGATCCCCCCATTAGCTTTAATCATGCTCAAGTCTCCACCATTCAAAAAAATTAATAAAAGCTTCAATGAACCCATACTACTTCAGATTACTATCCTACGTCTTCTCCTTTCGTAACCAAATCTTTTGAAAGGGTCCTCTGTACTCGTGATTTGTCTGCATTTTGTCCACTTCCCATTCACCCCCCATCCATTTAGTCAGGTTCTCAGCGACATCACAACTAAAGTCACTGAAGACCTTCGTGTTACTAAAGCAAATGAACACTTTCCAGTTCTCATCTTTCTTGGCTTCAACAACATGTGATATTGTTGGCCACTCCTCTTCCTTTGGAAACACTCTCTTCTCTTGGATATCATCATACGTTACTTTCTTTTCCTTCCCTTCCTGTTTTTCCTCCATTTCTGTGACAGCTGTGTCTTCCTCTACTTGGTGATTAAATATTAGAGTACATCATGACTTGGTTCTAAGCTCGCTTCTTTCCTCATTCCCAAGCGAAGTCACCACACTCGTGGCTCTAGTTATCACCTATATAGAAATGGTTCCTAGTTTTCCATCCCCAAAGTAGACTTCTTTCTATCAGCTCTGGGTTTCCAACTGTTTATTTGAATTTTTTTTCCCCAAATGTCTTAAAGGTACCTCAGGATCGATATTTCTAGAATTGAGCTCATGAGCCTTCTACCCAAAACTTCATCTTTTTCTGCTGTTCCATGTTTCCATTAAGACCACCACTGTCCATCCTGTTCGATAAGCCAGAAATTCAGGACCTACCCTTGTTACTTAATCCCTTAATCCCACAACCAATGATCCCCGATGCCAGGTTATTTTACCTCTAAATGGGATCCACCCATCCCTCCCCATCTCCACTCAAGTTAAGCTGCCACCATTATTCTCCGAAACTACTGCAATGACATCCTAACCGTAGCTACTCTGGTTCCCCTCCAAACCATTCTCTTCCTGCAGCCAGGGTAATCTTTTTGAAAATGAAAAACAGATTTTATTACCCCCTTGATTAAAACTTTCCAATGATTTCTCTTTGCTACTAGAATAAGGAAAACAAAACTCCTAATATATTCTCTATGGTCTGACTCTACCTCCATTCTTGTATCACCCTTACTCTCTATGCTCCAACCACATTGGCGTTCTTTCAGGCACTATGCCCTCTCATCACAGGGCTCTGCTCACACTCACTCCATGGACTGGGATGGCATCCCTTTCTGTTTACCTAGTCACTCTTCATGCCTCAGTCCCATCGTATCTTCTTCAGAAAGTCCTCTCCCTGATCATAAGATCCATCCTTTGAAGTATCTGTCCCGGCTACCACTTTCCATTTCTTTTTTATGATTATCATTTAATGACCCTCTGTATCCACAGGACCATAGGCTCCAAAACGCTACAGAACCTGCTTATCTTGCCCACAATTATATCCCCAGTACTTTGCTTGGTACTCGGCATAGAGTAGATGCGTAAAAAATATTTATTGAATCAACCCTCAGATAAACCTGAATAATAGATAAGGTAGGGGCAGACACTTTAACTACCATAAATCTTTTTTTTAAAAAGATTTTATTTATTTCTTTGCCAGAGAGATAGAGCGCACAAGCAGGGGAAGCAGCAGGCAGAGGGAGAAGCAGGCTCCCCGCTGAGTAAGGACTCCAATGCGGGGCTAGATCCCAGGACCCTGGGATCATGACCTGAGCCAAAGGCAGATGCTTAAACAACTGAGCCACCCAGGCATTCCAACTGCCTTAAATCTTGATCAAAATAGCACACCAAAATATAGTAAAAATAGATGTATCTTTGCTTGACAAGAGGAAACGACAGTCCCAAGGCGAGTAGCCACTATATGTGACATGACAATAATTACTAGGAAGTTCCAAAAATAGATGCCTGCCATTGTACTAAATATTTTAATTAATTCAGGGTGACATAATAATAATAAATAAATTTTATTTTATTTACTGTGAATTTTAAGTTGTTTTGGGGGTTTATTGCTAAACGCATTTTCTACAAAATCCAATTAGGTTTTTACTTCTCCTAATGAATATTATATTGGTTTTTCTTTTGTTACACTCTTATTTCACTTAAGTCTCTTTTATCCCATTACAAAAAAGTAAATGTTTTCTTTCTTTTCACACATTAAATTTCTTTCAGGAAAAATAGGGTTTTGAAGGCTTTTCTGCTTTTCCCATCTTCTCTTCTGTTGCAGGATTTTTCATAGGTTTTATGTTATTTTTCCATATCCTTGAGTTTGAATTTCTTAATAGTGACAATAATAATAACATTAAGAGTTACAATAATATTAATAGCCGCAACTCATCAACGGCATTTTATATAACTGGAACAATGTGGCATACTTTGTGTGTATTATTTCGTTTAATCCTAACAACAAAATTGTGAGGGAGACAAATGTTATTATTATCATTGTACGGCGAAGAAAACAGAGGCTCAAATAGGCAAAACATGTTGCCTAAGGAGGCAATAAAGATAGCAAAAAAAAAAAAAAAATCGGCAAGCTTCTCCTACCACTCAAACAAGTCACCTCTAAAGGATATTAAGACCATTCCAAATAGGTCTGTCTTTAGCTTGGGAATTTTGGTTGTCTTGTTTTCTAAATGTTTTGTGAGCTTTAATTAGATTTAGACTTTAGTTTTAACGTAAAGTATTTCTATTTTACAAGAGAATAAAACCTAGCTGTTGGTTTACCTTTCATTTGTGGATTTATTGCACGGCTTTTCTAGATTGCAGAATGTTTCCCGTGGAAGATACTACTCGTGGACAGTTTAACATTTACATTTCATGAAAACACAAAATTTTAATCTATGGATCAATCTCTTAATGACAACCTTATGAACTTGACTTCATGGCAGACCAAGGATAATATTCATTACCATACTAATTGTAGCATTGTACATGAGGCAAGAATTGATTTAGGAAAAAAGTAGATATAATTTGATTAGAATGTTATTGAGCTGCAAAAAGTCTTTGGACTTCCAGTTTAAATACTGATAAAAAAATCAATATATACCTTTTGGATTTTGTTTTCTTGACATTTTTGAAGGTGATCACTCAGTGAATTAGCGCACTAGAAGGATGCAGAGACGCATTACAAAATATGAATCTAATCTATTTTTAATGACAATGCACAGTCAAAACGACCTTGAAATCAAAATTTCAATATTGTTGCAGGTACCAAAGAATTTTCACATCCTTGCATTCTTCTTGACTGCCATCTTTACTAATGCTAAATTGGTATTGTAACTTTAGAGACACAGTTTTACTGGAAACGCATAATGTAAATAATTGGATCAATATTTTTATAAAATAAATTATATTAAATAGCAATCTCTACTCTGCCAACGAGCATGTATGAATTCTGACAAAGTTCTAAAATCAATCAACAGGAAACTACTTGCAAAACAGATCTAAAGTTATCTGCACAAAAGTGCATATGACTTTGCCATTCCTAAATTATCCTAAACTCAGGACATAAAAGCATATTCTCCATTGCACTTACCTACTAAAGTGAACTGAAAAAACTAATCTTTCAGGGACAGGGAAAAGACCATGGAGTAGATGCTTCTCATGACCTTTTACACCTCTAAACCTTGTGGTGTGTTATCAAGTCAAAGTGATATGATTTGCCAGAAGAAATACAGGAGGTCCACTTAAACTGTTAAATTTGAATTTCAGATAAGCAATGAATTTTTTTTCAGATAAGTATGTTCCATGTAATATTTGAGATACACTGAAGAAAATCTTTCATTGTTTATCTGAAATTCAAGTATAACTGGGGAGCCTGTATTTTTGTAAAATCTGGCAACCTTCTCTGCTGTCCATGTTTACAGTTACCCCCCTACTGTCTTATTGTTCTCTTTCTTTTTACTGTGGGTATCAGACCTAAGCTCCTCACTTCTCATTTTCCCCACCCACGATCTTCTACTAGTCAACTTCATGCTGGCATCTCTTAAGCTGGTATTTCTTTTTTCTCGGGAAAAACTCTAACCACACATTCCAGCTCTTTGCAGGCTATCTCTGTTTGAGTATCTCACTTCCATTCAAATCTAAAATATCAAATATGAGGGATATATGATGAGCCTCCAAAATGTGTCCTCCAACCCACTGCTTGAAGGGGCACTGCCATTCTCCAGGGCCACAAAAGTAAACTTCTGAGAGTCTCCTTCCTCTTGACCATCATATCCAGGCAGTTACTTAGACTTACTGGTCCCTCCTTTACAGGGTTTATGTTTTCTACATTGCTGCTGTCATCAGCTCCTCTCCAAGTTCCCCTTACGATGTGCCACGACACTAGCTCCTCTTTGGACAATCTTCTTTTATTTTTTTTTTGTTTTTTTTTAAAGATTTTATTTATTTATTTGACAGAGAGACAGCCAGCGAGAGAGGGAACACAAGCAGGGGGAGTGGGAGAGGAGGAAGCAGGCTCCCAGTGGAAGAGCCTGATGTGGGGCTCCATCCCAGAACACCAGGATCACGCCCTGAGCCGAAGGCAGATGCTTAACGACTGCGCTACCCAGGCGCCCCTGGACAATCTTCTTTTAGGGAAAACTAGTAGCCTAGAATATTCCATGTAAACATTGAATTGGGAGAAGAGGTAGTGTACTGTAAGTTGAGAATAATCATACTTAGCATACAGCGTATCCATGAAAATAAGCAATGCATATGTGCATAGCTGAAAAATCCTCATTATTATCAGCATTAACCACTGAACAGGGATAAATATAGTGTGAATTATAGGTTAAATATCAATCACTGTTATGTAAGGCAATGAGAAAATGGAAGTATATTCTGTCTCGTTTGTATTGGTCTAGATCCTTCTCTTCCTTTGGAATTCTGCTCAAAATCCCTTGAACAGATATTTGAACAGGAGAGCACCCCTAGAGTCAATGTCTGCAGTTGAAGTACAGAGACCCTTTGCCTGGGCCACACAAATTTCATTTGTCTAGAGTTTGGGCTAAACTGGATCTATTTGCTATTTCATCCAACGATGCGTGCACATTCTTGAAATTGAGAGGTGTGGCACTCCTCCAGTGGGAAGTCAAGCCACCATTGCCTTCGACAAATTGTCCACGAATGTGTCATAGTTCACTTTTGTGAAGTGAGTGGAGGTTTCTGGACATTAGTGGTTTTAGATGGGGGACAAACTATTTAGAGAGAGAGCGCTGCTTGAAAGCTAATTCCTTGCTGCACTCAGAAATTCTTTCTTTCCTCTTGTTTCTCATCTTCTACCATCGAACCTTCCCCCAGTTAGAGTTAATCGGGGGGGGGGGGGTAAAACAAAATGATCTCCATGGCAAGTGCTGCCTGCCCTACTGTGGATTTATTCCTTAAAAACGTCACGTGCGAGGCAGTTACCATTGGAATATCAGGTTCCTCCTTTTAGATACCCCCCTTTGTTTGAGCTTCCCCCACTGTTGCCAGGGTACTCTTCCTAAAATTTTCCCCATTTCATTTCTCTATCCAGTAGCTTCTGGTGATTCTCTGCTGCTTAGAACGTCATAGCCAATGCCTGCACCTGACCTGGGCAGGCAATCATCACCAGCCCCATCTTCTTAACCTGCTGGTCCTCTCATCCCTTCTTGTTTCCACTCCTTCTGTCCCTCTCCACAATGAGCAAGTTTATTTTGTACTCCAGAACTTTGCTACTGCTGTCCCCTTTTCTCAACCCTCATAAAACGTCAAAGGTCATAATTACCCCTAGGCCACTGTACAGTCTCTCTCCTCCATTAAGGCTTCGTGGAAGACCACAAGCTCAAGGTGACCATTTCCACTGTTATATATGACATTCTTCTTTCTGAGCTATGTTACATTTTGTCTCCTCAATCAAAGTACCAGGGTATAATAGGTAAGGACTGCCTTTTACTTCTTTGAGCCCCAGATAGTATAGGGCTTCACAAAGTTAACAGCACTAATTGAATGGATGAATAAGTGAATGGTATAGTGGAAAGGCCACCAGACTTAGGGGCCCCTGGGTGGCTCCGTCAGTGACGCGTCTGCCTTTGGCTCAGGTCATGATCCCAGGGTCCTGGGATCGAGCGCCAGGTCGGGCTCCCTGCTCAGCGGGGGGTCTGCTTCTCCCTCTCCCTCTGTGCTCTCACTTTGTCTCAAATAAATAAATCTTAAAAAAAAAAAAAAGACCACTGGGCTTAAATTCGGCAGACCAGGACTGAAGTCTCGGTTTGAACATTTACCAGCTTCTGTTCTTCTGCTCAAGTGATTTTAGACAGGAGTGCCTATTCCTTTACCTGTTAAAAAGGATAAATTACCCATCCTAATAATTTGTAGTGTTATTGGTTGTTGTAAAGATAAAATCAAGTGTCATTTTTGAAAGCCATCCATCTGGCACTTGAAAGCAATACAAGTTTCAGTGTCATGGTGTGTCTAGTGCACTTACAGCTGAGAAGCCCAGCAAGTACAAAGGCAAGGCCATTAAATGACCTTCCCAAGATCATGGAAGTAAACATTTGCCTAGCTTTTCTAGCTGTAAGTCAGATCACTGCAGTAGATTTTCTATCCTCCTATATTTCATTATGGTAATACGAAATCAATCAATCTACCCATGAATTTATTCAGGGATGATTTTTGTGTTGGCAATATGCCTTCTGAATAAATCCATATTTTTTCTCTTCCCAAAGGTCAGATGTATTACTGAACATCTGCTCTAAGAAAATGTTTATGGAGTCAATGAGGTTCTAGAAAAAGGAGACACTTAATGCTCCCAGCACATTTCTTCTATTGTCTGCCCTTCGTCAAATGCCTATCACTTCTTGAACATGGTTCTTCAACTGACATGTAAAAAAAGTCGAGATATGGGCACCTGGATGGTGCAGTCAGTTAAACATCCGACTCTTGGCTTGGCCCAGGTCATGATCTCAGGGTCATGAGATCAAGCCCCGCCTCCGGCTCCACACTCAGGGGGGAGTCTGCTTGAAGATTCCCTCCCTCTGCCCCTCCCCACTGTGCATGCACTCTCTCTCTCTCTCTCTAATAAGTAAATAAGTAAATCTTTTTTAAAATGTTGGGATATGCAAAACTATTTTAAAGAATTCAATCTGTAAGACGTAATGGCCAAAGCATATCTAAAAATGCAACAACACATATCTGTTCTTATCTGGCTGTAAATGATGATGGAAAACATTGATATAGCCTTACTATATGCCAGGCAATGTTCTAAGTGCTTTACCCAATGAACTGGCTAACTACTATACATATTTTATAGAAGAAGAAACTGATACACAGAGAAGTTAAGTGACTTGTCCAAGGTCATGCAGTTAGTAAGTGGCTCACCAGAATGCAAACCCAGGTAGTTGGGCTGTAGATTTGATACTTTAAACCACTATGTTATGTGCCTTAAAGAACAATTAAATTTCTTTTTAAAATTTGCATAGTACTGCATTCTCAGTACTATGGATCATAAAGTCTGTGTACACAATCACTTATTAATGAACTTTTAGGATGTTTTACCCCTCTTGCCATTATAAACGTTTCAATGAACAATCGTAGTATAAAAATGCTTGCATATTTGTCAAGGTATTTTCTAGGGATAAATCTCTACACTTTCTGGAATAAAGTGTTCCAGAAAGCTTATACTTGGAGATGTTATTTTCTGTGTAATATTTCATTTCATCGACACGGCAAACCCATGACTTGGGTGTGTTTAGCTGAATTTGAAGTACAAGGAGATTGGGAACCGGAAAGATAAAGTAAAGTACTCAAAGTCAGATAGTTAGTATGTGGGGAAGGTTGGATTCTAATCTAGGGAAGTCCAAGATCAAACCAAATCAATCCAAGATTTACTCTCCTCACTTACGTTCCATTGTCTTCCTAAGGTCAAAGCTCGCAACTTCTCAGATTACAGGCAACGGATTTAAAGGTCTGTTTTCCCCTTTGGGTCCAGGTCCACCCTAGCGGAGTTTATCCTACAGCTAAATACCTTCGCTCTGCTGTCTACAGAAAACAAAACCAAAAGCGAAAGCAAGAAATCTCATTTTACTTACGACCCCATAATTGCCAATATGTGTGTCAGATTTTCCAAGTTTAATGAACAGATCCTTTTTAACAAAGAACATTTCCATGTCATGATATACCCATAAAATCACCCTAGGCCAAATGCAGTGAGAACAACCATTAATGAGAACCGGGCAGAGCAATTTGTGGATGTGGCTATTTGATACCTCTGCATACACAAGTCCCCAGTAAGAGCCATTGAGGGAGGAGAGTAGTTGAAGGAGATAACAAAAAATGGGGGGGGGGAATGTCTGATTTTAAATGGTGGATTTAAACATCCACGATTGTTACCACTCCTTCCAGAATCCTCAGTAAAACGACAATAAAAGAAAGAGAAAGGCCCCAAAACCGAAAGAAGACAAAACAGCAGACAAGGGAGGTGCACAGCATGTCAGAAGATGGAGGGAGAACTGGCCTGCCTTCGCTCAGCAGATCTGAACCCTGAGAGTCTGAACTCGGTTGTTAGTTCTCTGGCTCCTCGGCGGATCCATCAGCCTGACTCCGGCCGGCCCTGTGATTTGCTGTAACCCATGGAGCGAGCGAGGAGGGATGCTCTGTCAGTTCTGAGGATCAGTGTTTTCCCTCCTTAACGTTTAGAACTGGGCTATAGATCCCCTAAGCGGGCGACTGGACAGGCCTCGCAGAGGAAACAGACCAACCCGAGGGATACACACGACAGGGGCTCTAATTCCGGAGACCGGCGAAGAGGATTCCAAAGCCAGGGGTCAATGTCAATAATAGGATTCCAACTGCACGACAGGCCTCCGGACTCTAAGAATAGCTGTGACAGGCGGCTCCAAGAAGAAAAAGTCCTAACCGGAGAGAACACTCGATGTGCTTCAAGAAAGGCTCTGCAGCTAGTTAGGAGAGTTGAGGGGGGCGATGAACGACTATATACTGAAGAGTAATAAAGTAAAAAAAAATAGCAATTTTTAATTCTAGGCCAAACAGAATGTCGTAACAGAGAAGAGGTACGTGTAGGGCTCTTTTGTGAACAATTCTTACAAAAACAAAATACTGCAAACACTGAGTGTGCAGTAAACAGAACTAGAGGTAACTAGAGTACGTGGGGGTGGTGTGGGAGCGCGAAGTCTACACTTTTGGCAGGACGAAGAAAACAACGAATGTCTAAAATTGAAGACAAAAACCAAGTACTCGCAGCATATGCATGTTATTTAGAAATATGGAAGGCAGCTCTGGAAGAAAGAGGGCAAAGATTTGGAAGTAGGTTGCCTCTGAGGAACAGGCCTGAGAGACGTAGGCAGAGGGGTGCCATGTTTTTTGATAAGCCTTCGGGTTTGTTTAAACTCTGTACATGTATCGTTTGAATTAAGAGATACTTGATGTTAGAAAACGAAAAATAACAACACAGAGGAAGAAAAAGGGAACTGGATAAGAAGGAGAAGGGGTAATCCCATTCGGTTGCAAAACGGACAGTGTAGACCTGATAATTTAGAATCTGGGCGCTGATTTTCTCCTCGGGCTGCGTTGGCGATGTCTTAGGGATTTTCCGGGTTCTGGTATTGAATAAAAGCAAGCTGCAGCCAGGTGAGTGTCTATTTACAATTTATGGCTTCCTTTTATTTTTACCCCAAAATAAAATCTTTATTTTCTTCCAGAAGTTGAGCAACATTACCCATATATGGGAGGAAAAATGATTTCCATTAAAAAATAACTTGATGGCAGTTTTATTTAGTGCTTCGGTTTTGCCATCCTGGATATCTAAAGGGAAAAAAAATGCCCAGAATTTGTCTCCAGGCAACTACCCAAATGCAGCAAGCTGAGGAGCAAATGAAATCAGCAAGTGACAAGACATGGGTATAAGCATAGGGAGAGATGGTGCAATGTGACTAATTGAAGAACTCGCACAGTGTAGGGGAGACATCCAATGAGTGGAGACAACAAAGAGTCGAATAAGATTTTGGAGACAACTAGAAAATGAAAAGCTTCAAACAGAACAGAAAGCATAATAAGTAGAATGGCAGCTTTCCATTTTTCTTTAACGTATAAAAAGAATCCTCTGAATCGAGTGTAAAAAAGGCAGGAGAAAGAAAAATAAGCCAAGTAAGGTAAAGAGATCAAAACAGCCAAGCAAGGAAAGGAAAGGAATAGGAAAAGTGGATGCAAAATAGTAACGGAACTAACAGCACAAAGCAGAAATGTTCTTCACAGGATTACAGAGCCGCACGTAATCCATTATTGGACTTCTAGTCATTACGGTCAACGAAGCTAACACAGAAAACATCCCCTCTGCCTTAAAACAAATAAAAGTACCGAAGGAAATGCATTTGTCTTTGAAAAAGTATATACTCAAGGCGAAAAAGCAAGAAAGGGAAACCCTTAGTAACAAAAATAAAGCTGGACCTCTAAGCCAGAAGGTCAGTAGGAGGCAGAGAACTTGAAAGATGCCCTGAGGCATGCGTGTGGCTAAGGAGCTGCAACTGGGCTCCCTGAAAAAAGTCTATCGAAAAAAGTCTAGCAAAAGCGGAACTAGGGGGCAAAAAGTATTCCATAGGTCCAAGGACAAGGCAAGGAATCTTCCCTGTCCTGCCCTACCCCCAGCCTTACCGTACCTTGCGTGGAAAAGAGTCACGTTCACAAGATGGAAGGTCAAAGATGCCGCGCCCATTGGACGCTGGGAGTTAACACAGGCCAGAGCCGGAGAGCCCCCGCAGTTCAGGCAGACAGCCCCTCCAGAGCTCCGCCCCCACTTTAAGGGCGGGAGGCGCCTCCGCAGGAAACCCCCTCTATGTAAATAAGGGAAACTGGACCCATAAGGGAAGAAGGTGGATGAAAAAGCAAAGCAATTAGCTAACATATCTTCTTTCACCTAAATAAATATTGACAATGAGTAATCACAATAACAATGGTGTAAAAAACAGGGAGGGGCCAAAACATGGTAAAATATTAGGCATACATGGAATGGGAGAGTTTGAATTTAATCTTTCTGAAGGCTTAAGGAGCAAAGCTCCTGATTAGCTTTAGGGTTTCAATACCGGGGTTAAAACTGTTAAGTGCTGCCATTAAAGGAACAGAAATGGACGCCTACACTGGGTATTTTCCGTTTGCCCATTGCTGTCCCGCTCGGTGCTTCTGAAGGCTTACCTCTAACAAGTGCATCAGCGGGCCTCTCCGGCCGTCTGACTTCTTGGTCAGTGCGGCGGCCGCACTTGCTGGGCCCTGCAAAATACTCCCTCCTCGTGCCCCTCAGAACTCAAGGTGGTAATAGCTTCTGTCCATCTCTTTGAGCCTGTTGTAGGAGCCCCAAGATTATCCATGAACCCTTGGTTTCGTGAACCCTGCCCACACCTTTGCGTGCAGTTTTTTCATTAAACTCTTTTCAAATAACCACTTTTGAGTGCGTAATCTCTGTGCTTGCCTGTGTACTGGACCTTCTCCAACACAAAGTAATAACTTCCAAGTCGGTATGGAGAGGGACAAAATAGGGCTAGAGAAGGTAAAGACAACTCTAAATCCTGGGAAACCAGGGGGAAAATAACACAAACACACAAACAAGCAGACTACATAGAAACACTCAATAATGTGATTGAAGTAAGTCAAAATGATAGGAACAGTGGGGGACCATTTATATACATTTTAAAAAGAACAAATCTATACTATATATTGATTATGGTTACATACATGCACAGTAAAATTCTAAAAGCATGGACTGGAATTCTGTATGTCAAGTTCAGCCTAACTCTTGCCTCCAGGAAGGGCTAAAAAGAGATTCAAAAAGAAGAGAGGTATCTGAAATGTTTTATTTTCTAAAAAAAAAAAAAAAATCTGAAGCAAATATGCAACGTATTAGCACTCTTGCTTATTTTGGGTGGTGTACATGTGGGTGTTATAAAACTTTCCACGGTACGTTCTGTATGTCTGAACTCTTTTATAATAAAACAATCTATGATTCCAAATTAGAACTGTTTGGTTCTTGCTCAAATCCTGTTGTACCTTGACTGGTTTCCATTTTATAGGACCTACGGTATTATCTTAGAATAAAAGAAGTCTTAAAATGTCACAAGCTTCGCAGCAAAGATCTTTCCTCCGTGTGTATTATTAAACACCTTTTCTGTGCTATTATTGACATATAAAATGTCATCCTCAAGTGTCTGTGAACACCCCAGGTGCTGTGGGATTTACAAAGCACTGAGAAAGCACAGTCATAGCCCTCAAGAATCCAGTCATAATGAGACTTGAACTCCTCTAGATGATATTAATTAAATGAGAAAAAATAGTTGCATTAGAGAGGCATTGCAGATGTATCACATTCCGGATTGCTAAAACCGTCCATGGGCTTTGCAACACAAAGTCACGCAATGATTTAGCATGTTGAGAAAATAAAAGCTGGCTTTCGCTGACATTGATATATCTTAATAAAATAAGATGGATTCTAATGGCTATCTTTCTGAGAACTAACTATATTATTTACATTTTTCATTTTGTCATATGACACTGTAGATATATGAAAATGTAATTCAAATTTCCTTGCAATCTTCATAGGGCTTTCTGCCTTAGATATAATATTCTGTTATGCTCTAAGAAACAGAATAAATGTAATAAAAATTGGTATAGTGTTACAGTGAGAATAGTAAACACATTTTAATTCAATATTCTAATACTTTTCCATTTCCCTGTGCATTTTTATAATCATAAAAGATAGATCTCACTGGGACTTATGTCTAGGAAGGCTATCCATAAACCTGCAGATCGTCTAATACACAAGAAAAAAATACTTTCAATTAGTGAAGGGCTGATTT
This sequence comes from Ursus maritimus, assembly GCF_017311325.1. Taxonomy (NCBI): domain Eukaryota; kingdom Metazoa; phylum Chordata; class Mammalia; order Carnivora; family Ursidae; genus Ursus; species Ursus maritimus. The sequence continues at coordinate 17,174,195 of NW_024423319.1, read as the reverse complement.
TACCAAGTTCGAGATTATATAAAAGCCTTTGAATTCCTTCTCACTACCAAGATCTCGATGTGGGGCAGCGTTCTACTCACTCGTACGGTCAGTCCTTCTTCAAATACAAGAGTAGGACAGGTGAAAAAGGAGAAATCTCCATTCAGGCTGAGTCTGACATGACAGCCTTCTGGATAGGTTTTCTTACAGAAAAGGATATTAACATAGACCGAATGGAATTTGCGGACTACACATAAATTCATTCTTGATACCATCTTTCCCACAAGAGTAAAGGAAAGTTTGTCTACAAAGTGCTTGATCAATAGCTACATTAGCAGTGAAACACACAATTTTCAAAGAGAAGGAGAGACGAACTGAACACTAAGTTATCATCCCCTGTGGGTCATGAAGCTTTGATTGCATTATCTCATTTAATCTTCCCAACAATCTTACAGTAATTTTCTAGACGCAGAAACTGAGGCTCGGGTACATTCAACAACTGGCCCATGGTCACACAGCAATTAAGGTGTGGATCCAGGATTCTAGTGCCAATAACTTTGGCTCTACATCACAATTATAGCAAAAAAAAAAAAAATGGAATTGAGGGCACTGGCTTTAAACCAGAATAAAAATTCCAATATCTCATTCTCTTTATAGCTATCCACCCAGAAAACACTCCATTCATGCTAGATAGGCAAAATCTTACATCCCTCTCTTTTTGATTGATCCATGCTCAAGAAGAAAACTACCCTCAAAGCTGGATCTTTGCAAGATCAAAACGTATATTGCAAAGTGACTTTCCTCACCAAAAAATCAAGGGGAAAGAGACTTTCATGATCTGAAAACACAGTGCTGTTGACACACTTCATTCCTTAATAATTCAGTCAACACTTGTATGGAGTTAAGACCAAGTGCAAGGTTATATATTATAATGGCATGAGTCAGAAAAGAAGATTTTAAACCTGGACAGAACCCAAGAAATCTCAGGGCGCCTGGGTGGCTCAGTCATTAAGCGTCTGCCTTCAGCTCAGGGCATGATCCCGGCGTTCTGGGATCGAGCCCCGCATCAGGCTGCTCTGCTATGAGCCTGCTTCTTCCTCTCCCACTCCCCCTGCTTGTGTTCCCTCTCTCGCTGGCTGTCTCTCTCTCTGTCAAATAAATAAATAAAATCTTTAAAAAAGAAAAAAAAAGAACCCAAGAAATCTAGTCCAGTAGTTTCACTGAGCTGTCTCAGGGACCATGGAGGGAGGTGGAAGTAGAAGTCAAGGGCAATAACCTAGGACCTTTATTCCTACTTTAACCAGAGCAGTTCTGGTTTTGTCTGTGTTAAATAATAAGCTTCTTCACGAGGCCTCGTTCAAATACATTGTTCCATATATTCTAACAACCTGAAAATCATTGTTCTGGTTCAACTCACTTTTCAGATAAGCAATGTGGGTCCAGTTTAGGGAAAAGACTCACTCAAGCCCTCATAGCTCCTTAGAGCTGAAGTGGATTAAAAAAAAAAGTTCTGCACCATCTTATTCTCCACCTAAAGCTCTTAACATTATAGTTAGCATACAATTCAAGGCTACCAGTAAACTGTAATCTTATTATATACTGTGAATATAATTTCTATAGTGCATGATAGTTTTAAGCACTGTGATTTTATGTGTGTGTGCTCATTACCGGTTCCTTACAGCTCCTCTATGAGTCGGGCAGTGTTAATAATAGCATCCCTATTTACAGAAAAAAACGTTGACGCTCGTGAGTAAGTGGCCGAACTAGGGCTGAAAACTAGTTCTGCTAATTTTTGTTTAGTTTCTTTTTGTGTTTTAAGTTTTTATTCAAAGTCCAGTTAGTTCCCATCCAGTGTAATGATGGTCTCAGGTGTACAACACAGCGATTCAACACTTCCATCCATCAGCCGGCGCTCATCACCACGACGCGCTCCTGAATCCAGTAACTTCCTCCTCCCCCCGGCAGCATCTCTGAATGTCTTCTCAGCATCAGGACTATTCTCTTCCAAGAATACCTTGCACCACATTCTTCATGAAATTACATTTGTTTCCATAAATTGCTATCGAGGAAGAACACGATTACTCGCGACCTCGCCGGAAATCCAGAACTTGCCTTCCTGCATTCGACTAACTTACAGGTGACGTCCCTGCTTGCTTGAAGAGATTGGGAAAATGACATTTTCCAACAGGCGAACAGCGAAGACCTATTACTGTTAATCAGTGAGGAAAAAACCCCACTTTGGATGTTCTTCTACACAAGTTTCAAAACTGAATTTAGTGAAAACCGTCCAAGCACTTTTCCCAGAACATCTACAATAAACTCATTGATCCCTTTCCTCAATCATCGGTTCTACTAAAAAGGAGCATCGCTGCTCACCTTCTTGCTTGAGGGAACATCTGGAAGAGTAAATGCAATAGCTCCCTTTTCTTTAAAGGGTAATTTGGAGGAGCCTCACATATGCATTCTCAACTGCAAGCGGTAATTGAATTCTTGAAAATATCGCAGACCTTGAAAAGAATCAACTGTTTCCTTAAGGCAAATACCACTTTTGGTTAGTTTTACAACTGCTATTTTTCACCCAACACAACTACGTGGATGTACCACAATCACACGCTCTTCGTTTGGCCTTGTCTACTGCTCTGACCCTCTAAGCGATGTTTGGATAGTCCTTAATTTCACTTTCCACATACCCTGACGGAAAAGGAAGAATGCTGCCATATGTAACAAAGAGATTTGTGAACTGTCATTCTCTAGATCAATGCACTGAATTGTTATTATTACATTTTAGTAATATCAGCTGCTACAGATACTTTGGGATAATAACCAGCCATAACTTTTCACTTGAAATAACTCATCCCATCATACTGTTTCCTCAGTCTGCACTGTTGAATGTCTCATTTTATTTAAATTCAATTTAATTAACTTACAGCGGAGTATTAGTTTCAGGGGTAGGGTTCAGTGATTCAGCAGTTGCATACAACACCCACTGCTCGTTCCATCACGTGCCCTCCCTAATGCCCATCACCCGGCTACCCCACCCCCCCACGCCCTCCCCTCAGCAACCGTCAGTTTGTTCCCTATGGTTGAGTCTCTCATGGTTTGCCCTTCTCTCGGTTTTCCTCTTGTTTTTTTTTCCCTTCCCTTCCCCTATGTGCATCTGTTTCATTTTTGAATGTCTCATTCTGCCCCTTTATTGTCAACTCAAAAGAAATGTGGCATTTACAGAATTTACAAATTTTTCACTGAAACTTCATTATTCCACGGTTAATCTCATCTAAAGTTTACTTGAATAAAAAATAGGGATTCTTACCTGATTTCTTCTTGGATCCCATCCACTTTGCTGGAAGGAGTTCTTTAAATTCTATAACATGAAGGGATCTCGAAGGACATTTAATCCGAGTCCTTCTTTCGCCTGATGAGAGAAAGTGACTTGCCTTAGGACAGGAACACACCTTGTTTCAGACCCTTGTCTTAGGATTACCAACCCAGCCCTCTTCTGGGACACCAAGCACAAGCAACCCGAAACTGCTACTTTCCCAGGAGAAAGCACCTTCAACTGAAAATGGGCGAAAAGTCTGTGCTTCATTTCTCTTTCTGGCTTATTTTCTGAAGGTACAGACACCTATAAGGTGTAGAGTTTTCCTATTAGTGCCACACAACACCACGCCATTATGGTGGTACAAAATATAGCGGCCATAACATATTCCATTATATCAGCAGATTTTGTATAATAAGAAACACCAACTCATGGCTCTTCTGCTCGCCCATTCAATTACGAATGCACTAAAATAGCCATACCAATATTATGGAGTTTCCTCTACGGGCTACTTCAGCTATTATTTTTTATGACATATATGGGCTTAAAGTATTTCACAATACATATCCAAAAATAGAATTACAAAAAGCGAACTTGGGAAAACAATTCCACATGAAAACCTCTCGAAATGGTAAGACAAAGCTTTCATGAAACGTGCAAATTCATTTTCATTTATTATGCCTCAAAAAACAAAGTGTACTTAATGGCTTTTTCTGCATAAAATATCACCGTAAGGCATCCAGAGAAGGTTTGGAATGAATTTTGTTTATCACCTTTTTTGAGAAAATTATGAAGAGTAGTTGATAAAAACTCATCTTTTCCCCTCCCCAAGAGGAGAGGGCCAATTTCTTCTTCAAAAATTGGTAATAAAATACACCTGTCACCGCACGTTTCTGAAGGCTCCGAGAGAGCAAATCTGAAACACCATTGGCAACCTGAGCTGTATTAAGGTCTAAGTGACAAACAGAATTATACGCATGTAAAGTGTACGCTACGATGCTTTGATATACGTATACGTTGTGAAAATGATTACCACAGTCAGGCTAACAAATACATCCATCACCTCACGCAGCCACCTCTTTATGGTGAGAACACCTGAGATCTCCTGTTTTAGCAAGTGGCACCTATACAGCACACTACTATAACTGTGGTCACCATGCCGTACGCTGGGTCCGCAGAACTCAGCCATCTTGCAGCTGACAACTTGCACCTTTTCACCCCACCCCCCACCCCGCTCCAGCCCCCAGTCACCACCATTCTACCCTCTATTTCTATGAATTCAACTTTCTTTTTCTTTTCTTTTTTCTTATTTCTTTAGATCCCACACATAAAAGAGATCACACAGTATTCGTCCTTCTCCGTCTGACTTACTGGCTTATCTCACTTAGTACAACGTCCTCAGGGCTCATCCATGTTGTCACAAATGGCAGGATATCCATTCTTCTCAAGGCTGAGTAATATCCCTTTGTATACATATGCTATATCATCTTTGTCCATTCATCCATGACTGGACACTTGTGTTGTTGCTATATCTTGGTTGTTGTGAATAATGCTTCAATAAACATAAGAGTTCAGGAATCTCCTTCAGATCATGATTTCATGTCCTTCAGATATATACCCAGAAGTGGGATCGCTGGATCATATTTGCCCATGTTTTTCTTTCTTTGTCTGTTTTGTCTCTTAAATTCCACATGCGTGTGAAATCTTATGCTATTTGTCTTTCTCTGACTTAATTCACTTAGCATTATACCTTGTAGGTCCATCCATGTTGTTGCAAATGGCAAGATTTCATTCTTTCTTATGGCTGAGTAATATTCCGTTTTGTATACACTACATCTTTATCCATTCATCTGTTGATGGACACCTGGGCTGCTTCCATCTCTTAGCTATTGGAGACAATGCTGCCATAAACATAGGGGTGCATCTCTTTTTGAATTACTGTTTTCGTTTTCCTTAGATAAATGTCCAGTAGTAGTTATTGGATCATAGGGTATTTCCAATTTTTATTTTTTTTGAGGAACCTCCATACTGTTTTCCATAGTGTCTGCACCAATTTGCATTCCTACCAACAGTGCACGAGGGTTCCTTTTTCTCCACAACCTCACAAACACTTGTTATTTCTTGTGTTTTTATTTTAGCCTGACAGGTGTGAGATGATATCTCATTGTAATTTTGATTTGCATTTCCCTGATGATGAGTGATGTTGAACATCTTTTCATGTGTCTATTGGACATCTATATGTCTTCTATGAAAAATATGTTTACTCAGATCATCTGCCCATTTTTTAGTTGGATGATTTGGGTTTTTTGGTGTTGAGTTGTATAAATTCTTTATATATTTTGGATATTAACCCCTTATTGGATACATCATTTGCAAATATCTTCTCCCATTCAGGAGGTTGCCTTTTGGTTTTGTTGATGGTTTCCTTTGTTGTGTGAAAACTTTTTATTTTGGTGTAGTCCCAATAGTTCATTTTTGCTTTTGTTTCCCTTGCCTTAGGAGACATACGTTAAAAAATGTTGCTATGGCTGATGTCAAAGAAATTACTGCCGATGTTTTCTTTTAGGAGTTTTATGGTTTCAGGTCTCACTTTTACATCTTTAATCCATTTTGAGTTTATTCTGTGTATAGTGGAAGAAAGTGGTCCAGTTTTATTCTTTTGCAGGTAGCTGTCCAGTTTTCCAACACCATTTGCTGAAGAGACTGCCTTTTTCCCATTGCATATTCTTCCCTCCCTTTGTCATAGATTAATTGACCATATAAGCATGGGTTTATTTCTGGCTCTGTATTCTGTTCCATTGACCTGTGTGTTTATTTTTGTGCCTGTACCATACTGTTTTGGTTACTATAGCTCCATAGTATATCTTGAAGTCTGAGATTGTGATACCACCAGTTTCGTCCTTCTTTCTCAAGATTGCTTTGTTTATTTGCAGTCTTTTGTGGTTCCATACAAAGTTTAGTATTATTTGTTCTTGTTCTGTGAAAAAGATATTTTATTATTTTTGGTGCAATTGTATATGGGTTGTTTCCTTGATTTCTCTTTCTGCTGCTTCATTATTAATGTATAGAAATGCAACAGACTTCTGTGTATTAACTTTGTGTCTTGCAACTTTGCTGGATTCATGTATCAGTTCTACTAGTGTTTCGGGGGAGTTCTTTAGGGTTTTCTATATAGAGTATCACGTCTTCTGCAAACAGTGAAAGATTTACTTCTTACCAATTTAGATGCCTTTTATTTGCTTTCCTTGTCTGATTGCTGTAGTTAGGACTTCCAAAACTCGGTTGAATAAAAGCGGTGAATGTGGACATCTTTGTCTTATTCCTGATCTTAAACAAAAAGCTCTTTCATCACTGAGTATGAGATGAGCTGTGGTTTTGTCATATATGGCTTTTATTCTGTTGAGGTATGTTCCCTCTAAACCCACTTTGTGGAGAGTTTTTATCATAAATGGATGTTGTACTTTGTCAAATGCTTTTTCTGCATCCACCGAGATGACCATATGGTTTTCATCCTTTCTCTTGATAATGTGATGTATCACATTGATTTGTGAATATTAAATCACCCTTGTAACAGTGGAATAAATCCCATTTGATCATAGTGAATTATTTTTAATGTATTGTTGGATTTGATTGGCTAATATGTTGTTGAGGAGTTTTGCATTTATGTTTTCCTGTAGTTTTCTTTTTTTGTAGTGTCTTTATCTTTATATATGAAGGTATCAGGGTAATGCTGGCCTCACAGAATAAATTTGGAAGTTTTCCATCCTCTTCTTCTTTTGGGGGTGGGAGGAATAGTTTGAGAAGACTAGGTATAACTCTTCTTTTTTTGTTTTGTTTTTTGTTTTGAGAAAGAGAGAGAGTGCATGAGAGGGGTTGAAGGGCAGAGGGTGAGGGAGAGAGAGAGCCCAAGCAGGCTCCATGCCCAGCATGAAGCCCAACACAGGACTTGATCTCACAACCCTGAGATCATGACCTGAACTGAAATCAAGAGTCAAATGTTCAACCAACAGAGCCACCCACGTGACCCGGTATTAATTCTTCTTAAAATGTTTGGTAGAATTCACCTGTGAAGCCATTAGTCCTGGGTTTGTTTATTGGGAATTTTTTTCATTACTGATTCACTTTCATTGCTAGTAATTGGCCTGTTCAAATTTTCTTTTTTTTTTTTAAGATTTTATTTATTTATTTGACAGAGAGAGAGACAGCCAGCGAGAGAGGGAACACAAGCAGGGGGAGTGGGAGAGGAAGAAGCAGGCTCCCAGCAGAGCAGGGAGCCCGATGCGGGGCTCGATCCCAGGACTCTGGGATCACGCCCTGAGCCGAAGGCAGATGCTTAACGACTGAGCCACCCACGCGCCCCTGTTCAAATTTTCTATTTCTTTTTTATTCAGTTTTGGAAGGTTACATCTTTCTAAGAATTTATCCATTTCTTCTAGGTTGTCCAATTTGTTGGCATATAAGTTTTCTACATTTTTCAAAATCTATTTATTTATTTTAGAGAGAGAATGTGTGTGAACAGGGGGAGGGGCAGAGGGAGAGGGAGAGAAATCCTCAAGCAGACTCCCTGCTGAGTGGGGAGCCCGACCCAGGACTCAATCCCAGGACCCTGAGATCATGACCTGAGCAGAAACCAAGAGTCAGACGCTTAACCAACTGAGCCACCCAGGCACCCCTAGGTTTTCTATGATTTTTTTCTTTATCACTGAGTTTAAGGAGTTTATTGTGTTATATCTTAGTATAGTTTTCTTCGTGTTTCTTGTGCTGGGATTTGTTGAACTGTTTGGCTCTCTGGGTTTATAGTTTTCATCAAATTTGGAAAACTTGGGGCCATTTTTGGAAACATTTTTCTGCCTCCCCTTCAGAGACTCAAACTGCATATCTATCAGGGTGCTTATAGCTTTCTCACCACTCTCAGATGACTTTTTTTCATTTTTTGTCCGTGTTCCTCTCTGTATTGCACTTCAGAGAGATTCTAAGGCTATCTTCAAGTTTACTAATCTTATCTTCTACAATGTCTAATCTGTCTTTAATCCCATTCTGTGCAATTTCTATTTCAGATGTTGCAGTTTTGATCTCTAGACGTGTAATTTGGGTCTTTTTTTAAATATCGTCCATCTCTACTTAAATTTTTGAACATATGTAATGCAGTTGTCATTATTTTTTAAATGTCTTTGTCTACTAATCCCTACCTCTGTGTTATCCTTACTGTGGAACTTATTTTCCTATTTCTTTGCATGCCTGAGAATTTTTATAGATGTCAGACCTTGTGCATTTTATCTTATTGGTTGTGGGATATTTTTGTCTTTCTATAACCATCCTTAAGCTTTGTTCTGGGAGACAGTTAACTTATTTAGAAATGGTTTGATCCTTTTTTGGCTTTGCTTCTATGATGTGTCAAGTGGCATGAGAAGTGTTCAGTCTAAGGCTAATTATTCCCCCACTACTACGGCAAGTTCCTTCTGAGTACTGTATCTACCGACCACAGATTATGAGTTTTTCCTATCTGGCCAGGGGATACTGGCATTCTTTCCAGCCCCATGTTAACACCGAATACTGTTCCTTCTAAACCTCTCAGATGGTTCTTCCATTGCCCTGGGATAATTTCCTCAAATGCATGTACTCCGCTGAACACATGAATGAGACCCTCTGCAGGTGTCAGTATTCCTATTTCTGTTCATTTCTTTCCTTTCCAGGGCATTATCCTACAGACTCCAGCCCTCAGTCCCTCAGCTCTATCTTCTTGTCAGAGAATTCACCCGGCTTCACCTTAATTCTCTCTCCCTGTTGTACAGCCTGGAAATTGTTTTAAGGAATAAGTGGAACAATTTTAAGACTCACCTTTTTATTTTCCACTTCTCAGGCACCCCTGTTTGTTGTCATTCGATGTACACTTTCTTGAAAACCATTGCTTCATATATATATATATTGTGTGTGTGTGTGTGTGTGTGTGTGTGTGTGTGTGTATTTTGGTCAGGTGGTGTTTCAGGTGGGAGGATGAACCTGGACCCTGTTATTTCATCTTGCCTGGAAGCAGAAATCTTGCATATGTTTTGATATACAACATTCTGTATAATATATATCATACCCTGATGTCTCTGTCATGGAATCACCAAGGTGACATAATTATTTCAATGATCACCATGTATTAACTCCTAACTACATACAGAACCCTAGGTTTGATACAAGTGATAGGAAAAGAAACACAGTCGATAACATTACTCCTAGGCTAAAGATCATAATCTTTCTTCCCGGACCATATCTCTGACCATGGGGGTACCACAGAAGCACATGAGCCACTTGAGCAGAACCCACGAAAGCAAAGCATCCATATAATAAGAATGGATTCTGGGGCTTTCTCCTATTGAATATGAGTTATTTCTCTATCAGGATGATTCCAATAAGTCAGATTATTTCTCAGTTCCAGGGATCATCTCCAAAATCATCACATCTAGAAAAGAATTTTAGAACTACCAAACTTTTTGACCGTTTTTTTGACTTCTATGGTATCTCCTTAATATTTAGGTCAAACACAATGAAGCATTTCTAAAATCATGCCCACATCTTTGGTTTGGAAGGCAAGCTAGGAAGTGTTTCCCAAAATTCTTGATAATGATAATCAGCTGGAGAGCTTGTTAATCTAGCTTGCCAACTTCTCTCTTGGAGAATGTGCTTCAAATTCTTTGGTGTGGGACCGTAAATTTGTTTTGTTTTTGTTTTCGTTTTTTTTAGCAAGTTCTCCAAATGATTCATAATATCATGAAAATTTTGGAAATAATGAGCTAGAGAACCCCTTGACCAGTGAGTACCACTCAGAAATGTACACTAGAGTTAAAATCTGCCTGCTTACCTCATAATTGGTCTACTTTTTCTCTGGCCAAAAGAAACGTGGGTACTAGGTAGTGCTCCCTGATGGCAGATGACCGTACAATGACATCTATGACCCAAGAGCAAAAATCAGATTGCATTTCAATAGCACATTTTTAGGGAAAAATAAACGTTCACAGTCCTTTCCTTAATTTGATATGTAAGTGCTATTTTCAAAATCTCTGTGCCCATGATTTGCCAACTTGAATAAAACATCCCATGGAAATAAAGTGCTTTGCTAGATACCAGAGCATTTGGCATCTTGAAATAACTCATTCACAGTGCCTTCACCATTCAATGTGAATAGTGGAACATATGAACAAGAAGCAACAGACAATCACACCTAATGAGACTCCAGAGCCACGTCTTTCATCTTCCTCACTAAGAGCACTCATAAGAGATGGACTTTGTTTAGGCAATCTTTCCAATCTTTGATTTGCTAGTTGTAAAGAATGGGTTCTGTGGCTCTATTTAAGGCTGCGGAGTATAAAGAAAATTACATATCCCAGACTTTTCTCACACTATTATTTATCACAAAGGAGCATAGGGGCTAAAAAGGGGGGGAGGAGGGTGTTAAGCAGTAATATTTACTGGCCATTCAACATCGAGCAGTCACTGATATATGTATCTTATGTTCTAATGAGCTCATTTAATACAACCTCAGAGATGTGTGTGTACACGCACACACAGGCATGTACACGGGCACACACACATATCTGTACACAACATCCTCCAGGCTTTCAAAATTCCCTTTCCTCTAAGAGGAACTATGAAAATACGTGTGGAACCTGGATATGCCTCGGTTCTTCTGGGTAGTACTCCGTTTCTAATGCATAAGTAGTGGGGGAAAGCTGCTGAAGATATAACGGGCAATTATTTCAACGGACGTTCGTGGGAAGTAAGATACATACCATTTATTAGTTGCAGAGGATATTCATGTGTTCTCATATCTGCAATTGAACCTGCCATATCGTGGTACATGACATTAATGCAATATGACACGCCATGTTACACTTGGGCAAGCCCTGTCCCCCAAGGCTTTGCTTCTAGCTAGGTCAATATTTAAGAACCATTTCAGGAAACCAGTTGTTAAGTCCTAAAGGAGAAAGACCACAGCACTTATATTTGGAGACTGCTAAAAGCTTTTTATAATTATACATCAGGTTTTTCAACTGTAAAAAGCTCTGCAGCAAATGTCAAAATACCTTAAAATTCTCTTTATTGTTTTGCTCTTAATGTATTATTAATTCTTCCAATTAAATAGCATACAGATAATAAAAAAATATTTTTCCAAATCACACAGGATGAAAATGGCAGGCCTTTCCTGACCCCACTCCCCTTCCGTCGGCTGAATACTCATTACTTTGTAGTTGTCATGTGCACCTGACTCTATTAGTCACCCTCGCTTTGGGACGTGAGGATTTCCAGTGAAATCCTACAATAAAGCTAAATAAGGGAGTTGGCTATACTACTGCTCGCCAGTATAACTTCTGTTATGATGGGATGTTCTATATCTACACCATCCCGAAGGTAGGTAGCTACTGGCCACATTGTGGGTGCTGAGCAATTGAAAGTACATTAACACAAGTGGGGGTCTGAGGTTTTTTATTTTATTTTATTTTTTAAAGATATTTATTTATCTACTTATTTATTTGAGAGAAAGAGAAAGAGCACAAGAGGGGGGAGGAGCAGAGGGAAAGGGACAAGCAGACTCCATGCTGCGTGTAGAGCCCGACATGGGTCTCAATCCCAGGACCCCAAGATTATGACCTGAGCCAAAAATCAAGGGTCAGGCGATCAGCTGACTGAGCCACCCAGGCACCCCCTGAATGTTTTTATTTTATTTCATTTGAACTAATTTAAATTTACATAGCCACATATGGAGAGTGATTATTGTATTGAAGAGGGCAGGTCTATACCAAAGATGTTTAGGGGCACTATCTAACTTTAAGACTAGTCAACATCACAGTAAAAGATGAGACCAGGGGCACCTAGGTGGTTCATTCAGTTAAGCATCTGACTCTTGATTTTGGCTCAGGTCACAATCTCAGGATTGTGAGATCAAGTCCCACATTGTACTCCACACTCAATGGAGAGCCTGCTTGAGATTCTCTCCCTCTCCCTCTGCACCCCCCAACCCATGCGCGTACTCGCTCTCTCTCGCTCTCTCTCTCTCTATATATATATACTATAAATAAATAAATCTTAAAAAAAGATCAGGGGCACCTTGGTGGCTCAGTCTGTTGAGTGTCTGCCTTCAGCTCAGGTCATGAGCCCAGGGTCCTGGGATCAGGCTCTGTGTCAGGCTCCCTGCTCAGTGGGGATCCTGCTTCTCGCTCTCCCTCTGCTCCTCCTCCCTGCTTGTGCTTACTCTCTCTCTCTCTCTCTCTCAAATAAATAAATAAATAATCTTTAAAAACAAAAAATGAGCACCAATAAACAACCTGTATAAGATGTGCTATCTACTTAGCTACGTTCTCTTCTTCCAACAAGACAAGGTTTGGCACACAAAGCTGGGAGGAAATTCCCCCTTCAGTGCTCTGGGACGTGGAAGACACACATTTCTCACTTCTATAAAATGGCAAAAGTTAAGCCAATGCCCAACCATACCTTTGGAAATGAGACCAGATGCCATGCCCCTACCCCATGCCACTTGGCTCAGTGTTAGTTATTCTAATAAGAAATACGATACAGGCAAAGGGTGGAACATCAATAGCTTTTGAACTGTAGTGAGCACAACACAAAGTACACGCTTATCCTCAACACCCATCCCAGTCAAGGAAAGACCACTTTCTTTGCTAGAACTTTCTCTTTAGCCCGGCTCATCACAATCTCTGTACAATGGTTATCATCTTATTTCCTTCTTTCTTCTGTGATACGTGTTTACTTAACATGACTGACAGAGATTATTATTACATTCTAAATCCATAATCCAGTATCTCTAAATGTAATGGGCCCTGAAGGAATAGTGGAGTACGGGAAGTTTCAAAAACCAGTCCAGCACACGCTGGGTATGATGGTTTTCTGTGGTCTTAATGCAGATCTCATTTCAGCTAATATGATGAAGGTATTTGGGGTAGGAAGGCAACAAGTGTAAGAACTTGAAAGTCACTTTTAAAAATCCTTACAAGAAGAAGAATTCTGATGGACCGCAGCTACAATGGTTCTCACCGCAAGCTTGTTTATCAGGCTTCTCAACGCCATCCATAGGTTTTCTTCTCCTCCTCAATGTTAATGAGCAGGGTTTGCTCTCTTGCATTTACATGTCCTTTCCCAGGGTTTAGCATAACTACAGGTTGTTTTCTTGTCTGACTATGATGATGTTCCTTTTTTTTCTCAAAGGAAAAAAGAGGACACAAACCTTTCATTATACTGGTTGGAAGCAGATAGTAATATGTGAGCGCTTCCCTTTGCCCAAGCTGTGAGTGTCATCATGGTGACGTTGATAAGAGAGAGTTAAGAGATGACTGAGAGGGGGTGAGAATCAGCTAGGAAGAAGGGGCTGTAGGAGTGGCATTTCAGAATATGAAAAAGCATAGGCAAAGATGAAGCATGCATTAACAAAGGGTGAGGAAGGGTTTGAGGAAAGCTTCATGCGTGGGCATGTAAGGGGAGAATTTCCAAAATACAGAGTTTGAGAAAACAAGAAGAAAATATTTTGTCAGCATCTGCCTGTCTGTCTTTCCTACAAGACTGTGGACTCTTTGAAGGCATGAGCTGCACGGGCTCTGTGTTCTTTACTTTTATAACGTACAGCTGCCCCCCCCAACCTTCTAAGGCAGCAGCTTGCATACATCTTGACACCTGTACTGTTGAGGAAATGTGGGCCGAAGAAATGAATGAATGAACAGAAAGAAGGGAGGGAAGGAAGGAAGGAAGGAAGGAAGGGGGAGGGGAGGACCGGAAAAACCGTAACAGTCACCTAGTACAGGCAAACATCTGATGCTTTGATCCTGTTTGAAAGGAAAAAGGACAACTTGCCTATTGTTAACCCTTTCCCTGGAGTGCCTCTTAGCATGAGACACACACGAAAGGTGCTCAGAACTGAGAGGAGAATCCAGTTGTGTGGCTCCGTGTATGAGGTCTGCTTACCTTGCAATGTGGAGCTCGGATACAAATCAGAAGAAAACATTTCCATCTAATGTGTAGCATGGTGACTATGGTTGGCAATACTATATTGTAGAACTGAAATTTGCTAAGAGAGTAAATCTTAAGCATTCTCACCAAAAAAAAAAAGTACACCTGTGAGGTGGTGGATGTGTTAATTCACTCAAGCGTGGGAATCCTTTAATTATAGAGAGAGAGACATATATACATATGTGTCTGTATATATATGTAATCATGTTGTACTCCTTAAATAAATCACAATTTTATTTGTCAATTATACCTCAATAAAGCTGAAAAAAAGAAGGCATGTGTGAGGGAACAAAAGAGAGAAAATATTTCAACACAATTTCCTGTTTCTCACAACATCAATTTAAATGACATTTTAAAAGTTATCTATTCCAAACTCCCATCAATGCTCACTCTCTTCCTCCCCCTAAGCTTCAGATATTTGGCTTGAACACCTCCATGCATAGGGGCTCTCTACCCTCTGAGGTAACCCACTCCATTTTAGGAGAGCTCTGGTGGTAGAAACTTGGAGCCAAACTATGTCTCCTCACACCTACCATCTTTTAATGTTACCACTTTCCTTGGCACCACGGTTTCATCTGTCTTCTACATGAAGACATATGTCTATCAGGATACTGGCAGGAAACAGATGGTGCCTTCAAAGATATAATGAAACAGTTGAATAAAGAGCCTGTGTATGAGGGGGCAGGTGAAAGGATGTTAAAGAACGCTCGGGCTAGAAAGTTGCTGAAGGGGCAAGAAGAGGAATTACAGAGATGCACCTCAGAGAAGGAAACCCAGCAGGCTCTACGGCCTTCGGGAAAGGAGCACAGACACTGCCAAGCCAAAGCTCAGCAAGGAGGACAGGGGAAAATAAATATCCTGTCTCTCTTTTTTTTTTTTTTTTTTTTTT